>NC_136517.1:5307500-5785000 GCF_053919585.1 Euprymna scolopes
ACCATAATGCATTAGTCAAGACCATAATGCATTAGTCAGAAAGTAAACAAGAAACAAGGCACAGCCATTTTAAAAATGGCTTCCATTATATGTGACAAGCATTTTTTAATCTATATAATAATTGTTCCTGCTTTAGTCAGTATGCTATGCTTTGAAAAAGGCCAACTACAATTTTTGAAGGCCAAACTGCTTAAAAAAAAAGGTCAAATTCGCAAAATTTAATTTAAAAAATGCTAATCTGACAACCCTGAACAAGAAAATGAGAGTGATCTCCCCTTGAGGTAGCCTTGTTTTTGAATATCGTTATAATAATTATATGATTATTGTTGTATTTGTGTATGAAAAGAACTTGTAGTAATTTCGATGTGTAGTGATTTGTCACTGAAGAAAATCGGCAAAACATTACATAAAAAGGGAACATTTGAAAGAAACAGGGCAAAAAAGAACATTGTCTGCCAAGAGGTGCTCGACTGAAAGAATAAATTAAAGATTATCTCTTACAATGTGATTTTATTATTTGTTATTGAACTATGTAGCACAATATTACTTTCTGAATATTTGGTCAGGGTTTACTTGTAGGGAAAACTATCCTCATGTCAGGTTGTCCAGACAAACTCCTGTACAGAGAGACTTTAGACACTCAAGGATAATGTCTAGTAGGCATTCAAGTTTTTTTTTGTTTTGTTTTTTTGTATGTAGGCAGATGGTGTGATATTAAAATATATGTAAGCAACCATATTTTTAAAACTTACTATAATGACTGTATTTTTATAAATACTTATTGATACAGACAATGAAGTTGATAAACAAAGCTGAAATCAGGTCATGCCGATTATGTTCAGTAAAACATTAAATAAACTATAAAAATGTAACTGACGAGAATATAAAGCTAAATTTCTTATTGTGTAGAAACTGCATTCTTTGTAACGAGATCTGATATATATATTGGCAGGAAGAAGCTCCTGCTATGGGATCACGACTATCCCTAGTACTGTTGATGCAGCCCAAATATGATAATACTCCATACATGAGCGAATGGTGGCCTTATAGAGATACAGTATGCTTTCGGAATTTAGTAGCTTTCTAGCACGGTAGAGAGAGCCTACCTTCCTCGCAGCGGTCCTGGCAATGTAATTGTTCCAACTCATGTTTCCTGTGAACATTAGGCTGAGGAGTTTAAAAGATGTACTTTCAGATAATGAATCCTTGGCCATTGCTATTGGTGGTAGACAAGGTTTCTTGTAATTATTGAAGGTAACAAGTTTAGTCTTGGCAGCATTGAATGTGACCATCCATTTTTGTTCCCATTCCACTACAGATTGAAGGTCATCATCTAGTGTTTCTGCCATTTCCCTAGATAGTATTCATTTGTTTTCCTGTCGTGCCTGTTATAGAGCGTGGTGTCATCAGCATATATACCCATCTCAGAGGCAATTTTGTCAGGGAGGTCATTTATGAATATTAGGAATAACAGAGGTCCAAGGATAGACCCCTGAGGCACTCCCACATTTATATCATATTGTTTAGATGTACGACCGCCAAGGACAACCTGAATTTTCCTCTTATCTAAGAAGGATTTAATTATGTTATGTATTCGTCTAGTGATAACCGTATGATCTGATTTTCTTGAGAAGACCTTCATGCCATATTCTGTCAAAAGCCTTAGATATATCTAGAGCTACCGCTCTATCCTCTCCTGCTTTGTCCAGTGAATGGTATATACGTTCAGAGATTACAGTTAGGATATCTGCTGTGGAACAGGCTTGCCTAAATCCATATTGTTGGTCGGTCAGAAATTTAGCATCTGTAAGGTGATGGACTAGAGCTTGATTAATTATGGATTAAAATATTTTGGCAAAAAGTGTGAGGAGGCTAATGGGGCGATAATTTAATGGGGCCGTTCTTTCGACAGAATTCTTAAAAACTGGTATCATAGAAGCAGTTTTCCAGCAGTTTGGAAAGCAAGATTCATTAAGGCATTTGTTGTAAAGTTTAGAGAGAACTGGAGCTACTTTGGCGGAGCATTTTTTTTAATAGCACAGCTGGGATGAGATCAGGTTCTTATTGAAATACAATAACACCCATCAAAAAAAGAAAGAAAAATAACGCTATCTAAAGGGTGGAACAGTAAAAATGTTGTCTTAGAAAAAAAAAATGACACGATTCCATTTCCATTTGATAAAAACCGGTTTTCTTTTTTTTGTTGCAAACCATCTACTAGTTGACCAGTTGTGTACAAATTCCAAAAGTGATAGGAGCCTCGTATCATGTCTGAAAGTGACACAATGTTCAACAAGTGAAATGAGAGATCTGCCGGTGTACAATTCATGCTTTGTACTGATCCAAGTTATGACAACAGGACCATTGCCAGCACCCTCAAAATGCATCGCTGGATTGCCACGAATAACAGGGACATGCCCAGGGTGATGATAACAAAGTTTCCGGTCACAGTTATGGTCTTTGGTGTGGTTTCAAGTGAGGGCCACATCATGCCACCTCACATCTTTAATTTTTTTTGATAATTTTAAATTTTACTTGTTACATAAGATTATGCGTGTCACTACGTTGTTAAAACTATGGTAGCACAAAAAGCTCACTATTTTAATATTTAGGGTGTTTCATGAATCTTATTTTCTATACTCCATGCAGTTATCATGTGACTGTTTGAGAACACTATGTATGTGCTCTCTGCTTATCTCGGCATCATTTCCAGTTCTCATAAACTTCTCCTTGCACTGGAATCAAGCCGTGTCGATTCAGAAAGGTGTGGTTGGAAATTGGGCAACTCTTGCTTCACAATCACATGTGCAGACAATCTTACAGGAGTTATCCATTGTCTTTCAAGACAATGGAAGCTATGAGATGTCTGCAGTTAAACATTACACATAGAGAGTATTTTGTGTTGACATAGTTTTCGTTTAACTTTTGTTTTACATGCTGACATGTGTTGAACGGTTTGTATGAATTGATTTCTAAACGAACCTATCTCTGGCCAGGTATTTATCTCGCTTTCAAATCCATCCTTATCACTTCTTCCCATGATTCTCTTGGCCTTTCCCTCCCAACTAGTCTCTCATATGCAAATTAATGTCATTACGTTAAAAAGATGTAGGTTAAATATATAAATATTTAACCTACATCTTTTTAATGTAATGCCACAAGATTATAAAAGGGCATGATTATTATTGGAGTATCCAACCCAAAAATCGGACGAGATAGAGAATAAGATAATAACATCCAAGATTATTGTAAAACAAAAAATTAAAAATTTTTATTTTCGTATTGTTTTTAAAATGTCTTAAAAACTTAATGGTTGTTATTCTAAGTTTTTGTGTTCAAATGATTAAATGTTTCGATTACATTGATTTTTTTTAAAGCAACATATTTAATTTTAAATATCAATTGTTTTAGATTTCTAATGAGAGATGATCAATTTTGAAATCCATGTTCCGTTTATGTTTAACAAGGTGTGATCTTCAAGAGATGTCATATATTGTCACATATGAAAAGAATATGTTAAACTTTTCAACTTGCATATTTGGATTAAAAACACAAAAACTGAAGGAAGCAAAACACAAAGTCAACAGAACTTGACCGACACAAAAAACTTGAAAAGACAAAAATCAAAGTGATGATGATGATGAAAATGACAAAAATCAAAGTGATGATGATGATGAAAATGACAAAAAGAAATAAGAAAAATCATAGAATGCCCTCATAAAATTAGCTCACCTTCTTTTTCCAACTGGTTTTGGTTTTTTCATTGGATTAGCTTCAAGCCATTCCAAATGTTTGTCCAATCTCCAATAACCAAGAATAACAACTGTGCGACCATCACTGTCCTGAGAATTAAAAGATAATTTTGCATGAGATTTTATTTTGGACAACAATTAATTATAAAAATGATCTATTAACAAAATTATAGTTACTATATGACAAATTAAAAAAAATTATGTATATTGTAGGCAACATTAAATATTCATTTATTTCTGTAACTGAAAAGTTGCTATATTAGAACACTCTTCAGATTCACACTATAAACAAAAGCATGTTTCTGATATATATATATATATATATATATATATATATATATAGCATGTTTATTACACAAACATTATTGGTTACATATGTGCATACATGTTTCAGTGGAACCTCAATTCAGAGAAACATCCTCATCAAACCCAAAAAAGGAGCAATATTAAAGCCAAAGCCAAGATTCATTTTTTATATTGACCAAATAATTTTTCATTCTATATTAAAGACACTTTTCAATAATTTTTTGAGGAACATACATTTGTCTCTGAGGAGTTGTTTAGTGGTCTTACGCTATTCAACAACATACTTCATAAGAAAAAATTAAAATAAAAAACTTATAAATGTGAATTAAATACGTCCTCTGGTTTTAGAATAACTAATGATTATATGTATATATATATATATATATATATATATATATATATATATATATATATATATAACTACTTCATTTACTCACATAAAATTAATATACGAAAGTATAAATTTATGCGTAAACTTTAAGTATTTACTTCAAAAATGCTCAGTACATAGGTAGAGCTAGTTAGTAAGTTATAAAATATATATGGCGAGAAAGCTACACTGAATATTCTGCGTTTCATCCACTCTAGGACTCTTCAGGCTTATGCGACTAAGCCTGAAGAGTTGAAGAGTGGATGAAACGCGGAATATTCAGTGTAGCTTAATCGCCATATATATTTTATAACTTACTATATATATATATATATTTAAAAGAGTGTAGCCATCAACAATTGTGGGTTTTTTTTAAAGGTTTTCATCATATTTTTATTTTAAAATATTTTTATAACGCGTTTCGAGCTTAGGGTGTGCTCTCTTCAGATGTTTTTGTAAAAAGTTTTTCTTTAAAATCGGAGTTTGTAGAGTTACCTCCGCTGATATTAAATATGTTTTTCAGAGTGATGTGTGGCCTCAGACATTCTGACTTCAACTGTAAGTGTTCAAAGTGTCCGGTCAAAGTTATTTTCAAAGAGTGGCTTTTGGTCCATTTGGTGAAGGTTTTTATGGGTTTTTTAGGGCTCTTTTTAAAGACTTTCTTTCCCCATGTATAGCACACACTCACACACAATCACACACACATGCATATACATTCATGTACATGTACACATGCACATGCACGCACACATACACACACGCACATACATAGAAATATATGTAGGAGCATACATATATACATACCCACCTACACACTCACACACGTACTCGCACACATCCACCGCTAAAAATTATTTTTATTTTTTATATATATATATATATATATTTTTTTTCCCAACCAAAACACACATGTATATATGCACTTAATCATTCAGACATACGTACACGCACCCACACAAGTAAGACGGAGAATAGGTAGGAGAAGATATATACACATACACACATATATGAATATGTATGTGTGATTGTGAGTGCATGTGCCCATATATATATATATGGGTGGATGAATGTATACACATCCGTATGTATGTGTGTGTATATATGTATACATATGTATGCACATGTATGAGTGGGTAAATGTGTTCGTGTGGATATGGATATACGCGTATGTGTGAGCCCCTGAATATGTCTGTGTGTGTGCATGTGTGTGTGTGTATGTGTATGTGCCTACATAGTATGTCGATGTTTGTGAGTGTATATGCACATACATGTATGTGTGTATGTGCGTGTATATATATATCTTCTCCTACCTATTCTCCATCTTACTTGTGTGTGTGTGGGTGCGTGTACGTATGTCTGAATGATTAAGCGCATATATACATGCGTGTTTTGGTTGGAAAAAAAAAAAAAATATATATATATATAAAAAATAAGAAAATAAAAATAATTGTTAGCGAGTACGTGTGTGAGTGTGTAGGTGGGTATGTATATATGTATGCTCCTACATATATTTCTATGTATGTGTGTGTGTGTGTGTATGTGTGTGTGCCTATGTGCATGTGTACATGTACATGAATGTATATGTATGCGTGTGTGATTGTGTGTGAGTGTGTGCTATACATGGGGAAAGAAAGTCTTTAAAAAGAACCCTAAAAAAACAATAAAACCCTTCACCAAATGGACCAAAAGCCACTCTTTGAAAATAACTTTGACCGGACACTTTGAACACTTACAGTTGGAGTCAGAATGTCTGCGGCCACACATCACTCTGAAAAACATATTTAATATCAGCGGAGGTAACTCTACAAACTCCGATTTTAAAGAAAAACTTTTTACAAAAACATCTGAAGAGAGCACACCCTAAGCTCGAAACGCGTTATAAAAATATTTTAAAATAAAAATAAAAATATGATGAAAACCTTTAAAAAAAACCCACAATTGTTGATGGCTACACTCTTTTAAATATACATTTTTTCTCTCGTTGGAACTACACAACCATCACTTTAAATATATATATATATACATATATATATATATATATATATTTCCCTGAAAGATGATTATAGTACAGTTGTCAAAAATATCAATATTTTAATATTGATCAATATTGTGTCATTTCAAATGATATATCCTTTTTGACATTCAATATTGATATCATATCAAATTAGTTTTAATACAATGCTACATAGATATAAGCAACAAATTTAAAGGTAAAAAACCGAAATGATACTTACATCATGATATTGTCTTGCATATTTCCCATAACAAAATTCATGTTTCCACCAGCCAGCTCCCTGGAAGAAGGAAGAAAATGTTCCGTCACATGGAAATTAGATCAGTCATTCAAAACATTTTATTAAAATGTTTTTTTTTCCTAAAAAAAGTAAATTTACTTTAAGATTTTATATTCATTTTCTCACCACAATCAGGAGGTACAAACTAAAATGGTTCGGCCATGTAACAAGAGGAGAAAGGCTTGCCAAGATAGTGCTCCAGAGAATAGAGGAGAGAGAAAAGGAGGAAGACACCACAGAATGGACAGGATTGAAGCTGAGTAAGGTGGTCAAACATGCGGAGGACAGGGATGGATGGGGAGGACAGGTCATCTGTAGCGCCCCAACAGCAACCGCCACAGGGCAGATGAAGGATTCATTTTAATGAAACGCTCATAGATTTGGAATAATGCAGAAATGCACACAGCTATGCTTCTTACATCAAAGATGCATAAGAATTTAAAAGACACAGAAAAAAATCTTACTGAAGGATACAAGTCAATTGGTAAGGTGCACACAAAAAACATCAGAGATGAAGGCTCCTTTTTACCTCTTATTTTTTCTTTTTTTTTTTTTTATTCTCCTACCATTTAAAGCTGTCTATAAGAACAGTGACCTGCTCACCACTTTTTTGTAACTGGACAATTTAATTTTTAATTTCATCAGGGAAATACATACAGTTGGATGTGAACAAGAACTCTCAGCTCAAGAACCCTTTCTCACCAGAACAGGCTGGCAGAACATCAAGAGGAACATCTTAGGATAACCCGTTCTTTGAAATGTACACTTGAATTTGGGTGATGTGATCCCTTCCGTAGTTAGTTTAGATTTATTTAATGCATGTAGAGAAAACAAAGTATCTACCAAAAACACTCATCCATTCATTTAAGATGGCCATATCATCAAAGTCTCTTGTTCTGCATACATCTCTCTATACTGCCGCAGTTTAATCGTCCTTTGAGATCATCAGATTTAAGTTTGTCTTTAAGACTCACATTACACACCCATTGTATGATTCTTATACCATTTTTCTCCATGCAACGCATATCTTCAACCCTTACTGGCCAAAGTTGAGTAACAAAGTAACTGAACAGCAAATGAGATCAAAGATGGGAAATAACGTTAAGTCCTAGCAAGCACTCCTTTTGCTTATAGAGAGAAGGTTGGTATTTAATATCTCTAATAATAATGGCTTTTACACAGTCTGCATAGGTAACCACTGTCAATATATAGAGCTTCTCTCAAAAGTGCTAGAAATAAGAAATTATGCTTCGCCAGTCTTCGCATAAATATTCATATAAGATTATAGAATTACTTCTGTAATTTAATTTTTCATATATAAATTATCATTTCTGATGACCTAAAAAAACAAAAAAAAACTATAACAAAACACCTACTATTGATTTTTGTTAAGAGTGAATTATTTATTTCCAAATTCATTTGAGATGGCGGGGGTTGTAGAATTGCTATTTGTCTTTCAATGTAACTCGTTTGAATGCTTGTTAAAATTATATCAATAGGCTAATAAGTAACTGAAATATCGCAGGTTGAAAAAAAAAGAAAAAAAAGTCATTTATGATGATCTAAAGTAAATAAAAAAATTAAAAAAACGTCAACCATTGACTATGCTTTTTTTGTTTTTACACCCCTCTTTGACTTTTGGGAGTTAGGAGGGAAATATTAAAAAAACAAAAAAAAAAAAACAATGGCATCAATTTTTATAACATCAAAAGACATTGGAAGTGAAATGAGTTTTCAAAAAAAAAAAAAAAAAAAAAAAAGGTTTACAAAGATATTAAAAAGAAAGGTTTGAAAACGTGTAAAAAAAGGTTTTAAAATGTAAAAAAAAAGGTTTTTTAAATGTAAAAAAAAAGGTTTTTAAAATGCAAAAAAAAGGTTTTTAAAATGCAAAAAAAAAAGGTTTTAAAATGCAAAAAAAAAAGGTTTTAAAAATGTAAAAAAAAAGGTTTTAAAAATTAAAAAAAAAAAGGTTTTAAAAATGTAAAAAAAAAAAGGTTTTAAAAATGTAAAAAAAAAAGGTTTTAAAAATGTAAAAAAAAAAGGTTTTAAAAATGTAAAAAAAAAAGGTTTTAAAAATGTAAAAAAAAAAAAGGTTTTAAAAATGTAAAAAAAAAAGGTTTTAAAAATGTAAAAAAAAAAGGTTTTAAAAATGTAAAAAAAAAAGGTTTTAAAAATGTAAAAAAAAAAAAAAGGTTTTAAAAATGTAAAAAAAAAAAAGGTTTTAAAAATGTAAAAAAAAAAAAAAGGTTTTAAAAATGTAAAAAAAAAGGTTTTAAAAATGTAAAAAAAAAAGGTTTTAAAAATGTAAAAAAAAAAAAAGGTTTTAAAAATGTAAAAAAAAAAGGTTTTAAAAATGTAAAAAAAAGGTTTTAAAAATGTAAAAAAAATTTTTTAAAATATAAAAAGAAATGGTTTATGAAATGTAGAAAAGGGTTTTTAAAAATGTATAAAAATGATTTACAAACACTATACAAAAATGGTTTTAAAAAAATGTAAAACAAAAATGGTTTAAAACTGTAAAAAAGGTTTCGAAAATGTAAAAAAAAGAAAAAATGTATAAATCAGTAAAGAGAGCAAATAGGACATTTTTTTTTTTAACGGCATATCAACCCTTTGTGGATTATTTAATGTCAAATCCAGTTATTTTGGGAGTAGTATTCGATATTGTATCCAGTTATTTCATATGAGATTTTTATTCTTCAAGCTCCTTGTATTTTCAATCGTTAGTTCGTAGCTTTTGATTAAGTTGTTTTATAGTGGATTTTGCCATTTTTGTTCTCTGCTTTGCAGAATAAGATTAGGTTTTGCAATGGGAGGGGGAAAAGGGTTACAGTATTATTGTCCTGTATTATGAATGTAGTTATATTGTTGATAGTGTTTTATATTCAAATTGTCCTCATTCTTAAGGAAGGTTTCTTGGAGATAAATAACCAAAGGATTAAATTTGGTTTGCAACAATAAAATTTCATTGTAATTTGCCTTTAATCCATGGCAATTCTATTGGATTTTCTTGTAATTTATGAGGATTTTTTTTTGGTTTGAGGAGTAACTTCAGTTTCCATGTCTTCTAATTCCGTAAATCTATTTGTAGTAGTAGTAGTAGTGGCTTCTGTTTGTGGTAATTTCTTTATATTATTTTGTTTTTTGGTAGATGTATTTTTTGTTTGTTTTTCAAGTGTTTTTTCACCACGGGGAAGACGTATTGGTGACCTGTGTGGTCTTTAACTGATTTTGTTTTTCCTTAGTTTCGTCTTTTTCAGCATCTGCATGATGTACTGGTGATTTTTGTGGTCTTTCTTTTGATCGACTTTGTTTTCTTGGATGTTTTGATTTTGGTTGAGAATTTGTTTTATTGGTAATATTAGTTGATGATTTAATGGGATGAATAATTTTTGATGATATGTTTGGTTTGATTTCATTTATAAATTTGGGCCAGTCGTTTGGTCCCAATTATAACAATTTATTTATTAGTATTTCGTATATGGAGTCTTGGTTAGTGATGTTGGATGATATACAGCTTGAGGTGACTTGAGAGTACATCTTTTCCTTCATGTATCCATGTATTTTCCTGGCTTTGAGGAAAGAGATGTTTTTGGTATGTTTTATTGACACTACTTCTTTTTCTTTCTTCCAGATTCTGCATGCTCTAGCATAAGCAGGATGGTTTTCTCCACAATTTGCACATTTGCAATCAAGATTGCAGTCATTGACAGTGTGGTCTGGATCTCTCTGGCCACATCTGCCGCACACTGCTCATCCCTTACATGCATCCTCATGGTGTCCAAACTTCTGGCATTTAAAGCACTGAAATGGGTTTGGTATAAAGGGTTCAACTTTTTCAACGTTGAACCCAATTTTGATTTCTTTTGGGATAGTGGGTCTATCGAACTGCATAATGTAAGTGTTTGTATGTATAGTCTGATTCTCTTTCCACTTCCACCAGTAGGGTTTTATTTTTTAAAGTTTTTACATTTTTGGAGGTAATATATGCCGATATAATTTTATGTATAATAAACGGTGATAAGTCAGTTATTTTGTTTTTTTCGGTGGATTCCAATACAATAAATTTTGAGGATGTTTGATATAGTTCATTATCTGAACTATCTGAGTCGACGTGTTGGCGCTTGGAGTTTTTATTATTGGTCATATATATATATATATATATATATATATATATATATATATATATTTTAAATTCATTGTTTATGCTCCCCACCCACCTTGCAGTCCAATATATTGGGGCATGTTAAGGGGGAAACCCATTCGCCTTGTCATGCCAGGGCTACATAAACAGTATACATGTTCCAAATGGGAGCCACGAGCACCCATAATCCTTTAGTTACACAATCCAAGTCATTTGTGTTAACTTCCGGCACTATACAGCCATGTCATGACTTTAATCATTTGGTACATTTGACCCTAGCCACTGCCTTCTAACACATGGAAAAGAGGGGAAAATATGTATAAAGTTTATAGTGGTACAGGGTAGAACTGTATTTGTTACGGTTTAGAGGAAATTGATAGAAAAGTAGATGTGTTAGGGCTTGACGTAACTAGCTGATTGATCGGATCGGGCCTCTCCGATCGCCTGTCTAGCCTTGTACGAGGTCAAAGTGGAGTGTTGCAATTGATATCTTTAATTTCCCTAGATATCAGTTGCTCAGCGACAAGGATCCTTTTCTGAGTCATTACGGGTCGCCACCCACGGCCAACAGGTGGCCCCTTTGAGAGGCTTTTACTCTCTGCAGAAGGACAGTCGGTGTATTCTAATGCCCCACCAACAGGGTTGGGAAGTAGGGAAGGAAAAAAAAAAAGAAGGGAAAAGGGAAGGGTGCTGTTGTTTTTGTTTTTGTAGAACATAATTAAGTTTTACAAAAGAGAATAGAAAACAAAAACAGAAAATCGATGGAGGGGCATCTCGTCTCAGGAAGCCAATAGACAGCCTGATCTGGTAGCACCAGGCAGAAAAAAAACAAGAAATGATTGTGGAAATGGATTTGCATCCTCTCTTATCTTTTGTATGACAAGATTGATATATATTTACAAATAAATAAACATTGTTCTTTATTATAAAGTAAAGAATTAAAGAGAGAAAGAAAAATACAGAGAAACTGATCACTTACTCCTTTCAAGCAATCAATCCCGCTGAGAAAATCACGAATCGTTTGTTCATCAGTTACTTGACCCAATCCGCCTTTTTCAGGGACAACTATTTTCGCTTTATACTGATTACTGTACATTTCAGATTTTCTATGAATTCCTTGTTTATCCTGTAAATTAATCTTAAAGAGACTCGATTTCTCAAATACCTGCAAAATAAAAAATAAAAAAATGATTATAAGTACGTTCAAGGATGGAGTACTGCTGCCACATCTGGGCAGGAGCTGCCAAAAACAACCTATCCTGCCTTGACAGAGTACAAAATAGACTTTGTGGTTTAGTGGGGGATGCCCTTTCTCTTCTCTGTAACCTCTCTCCCACAGAAGAGACGTTGCGAGCCTGTCTTTGTTTTATCGTTATTTCCATGGCAGGTGCTCATCTGAGCTCCAATCTCTCGTCCCCCCTCGCCAATCTTTCATGAGAAACACCCATCTGGCTGAAACTACTGTCAATAATTTTCCCCACTCTTTATCTGTGCCTAAATCCAAACATAGATTCCATGAGCAAAGCTTCTTTTTTAGAAATGCACGCCAGTGGAACTCTCTGCCGCTTGCCTGTTTCCCACCTGACTACAACTTGGATGTCTTCAACATAAACAAACTCCTGACAAACGCCCCCCCCCCTTAAGTAAGACACTATCAAATCTCCCACACTAATGATTACTACAATACTATCTCATTGATTACTGTACACGCAATAACCCTTATCCCTGAGTGGCCTTCGGGCCTTGATAAGTGGTGACCCCCATGTAAAAAAAAAATCACAGCGATGTTCAATGTATCAATGGACAAGAATAGAAGCATGTGCACAAAACCTGTCCATCAGGAAAGCAAGTTGTACTGATAGTTATTGCATAGAGTTAATGTAGCCAACTCTGACCACAGACTTCCATGCCAAGATGAATTTTGATTGGTTAATAGCACAGCTATGCAGACCATATACTAGCACCAACTTTCTGAATCTTGTACTTGTTAAACATGTAATTATTCAAGGGAAGATAACTCAGTTAACTTAAAATCTGTGTCTGCAATGAACACTCTGTAGAGATTCTTTTAAAAAAGTCAACTAAAAGGTTTAATATTTGTGATAAAAGTGTTAAATCAGACTATAACTTTTTAATGCAGAATCATATATCATATCTCTACAGTTATATAAATGCAACTTTGTGTGTGTGAGTTCGTTCCTTATAGACTCTGAAACGGCTAAACAGATTTTCTTTAAAATTTACAGAACTTTAGTGTATAAGCCTAGGAGTGATCTTAGTTAAGTTTTTTCTCAGAATACCCCCAACATTTACAGATAATTGAAATCATTATTTTACTTTATCTATCATCAGTAAAGCCATTTTTTTTTCATGTCGTTGCTTAGCAACAATGATAGAACAACGGGCCTTGAAAATTCTACGGTGGGTAAGTTGATACCGTTTTTTTTGTTTTTTTTGGCATGACGTGGTCTGTAGGTTCAAACTCCACACGTAAATTTCTTAATTTTTTTTTCATTAACTGCAAAGAATTTTATAAGACTTGAAAATTTACATATTTCTTTTTCTTTTTGCATGACGTGGTCTGTTGGTTCAAAATAATTTTATAAAAGAAACAGTAGGTTCTCTAGAGTGCAATATAGAATAACATATTTTGGACTAAGTTATTGCATGGAGGCATGTGAAGCTTCCTCCTGGGGGATTTCACGGACTTCGATGACAAAATCCAATTTTATGAGTAAGCAAAAAGGGACTGCTTCATGTCACAATCTTGCAAAAACAAGGGCAGATAACTCCACAATAATTAAAACTTGCAAGATCAGCATCACAATGCCTACGATTTCCTATTAATCACTTAAAATCGTTTAAAATTGATTTTGTTTATGAAAATAAATCTACTTGATCAATTAACATGATTTTTGGAACATTATCTTTTTGTGTTTTGAGTACACACATCATAAAGATTTTTCGCTATTTTTGTTTTTAATATAAGAGAAATTCTAAACAACCACAAAAATTTTACAAGAATTATTGCAAAGAAAATGTACTAGTTGGAAATGTAAAGAATAATTTAAACGGAAAATTTTTTTATAATTCGTAAATATTGTACTTAATTGAAATTACTTTAAAGAATTGACCAAAATTCAATAAAATAAAGATGTTTAGCATTTACAAAAAAAAATTAAGAGCCGAAGATGATATGCGATCGACAAGCAAAGAATGTAGAAAAGTATTTTAAAAAAATTAAATTAGAAAGAATTTTAACATAAAAATTCTTCATAAATCTACTTACATTGTTTTCTTCTTCAAATGGAAGGCTGAATCGATTTTCATCTGAAAGTTCATCAACATTCTTAGGACGATCAGGAGCACCTTCTAATGAATGGCAATCGATCTGGCCAACATGAGGATCCTTTGGTCTAGAATAAAAAGACATCATTATATATATATATATATATATATATATATATATATATATATATAAAATGGCGGCAAAAGACTGATTCCACATGTATGGGTTGAATTCAATGGAATAAGTGTCCATAAACACAATGATTCATTGGTTTTGGTTCTTATGTTTCTGCAAACTTTGAATATCTCCATTTCCTTTTACCAACATTTTTTTGCTTACAAAATTCTTATAGAAGAATATCTATTAAATATATATTATGTTGGTGCAAAAATAATGTGGTTTTTTATTTGAAGTTGAACGTCAAAAAACGACATTATTTTTGCACCAACCTAATATATATGCACATATATACTAGCAGCCGCCCGGCATTGCCCAGTCATAAAATACACTTAAATAGTATGTTTTCATTAATGCAGATTTTGTATTTATTATTATATTATATTGGGCCGAATATATTGTAATGATTTAAAATGTAAAAAAAAAAAAAAAAAATGACTTGTGTGCCACCACCGAGAATCGAAACCAAAACATTTAGCTTACGATTTACTTTTTCCTTAGACATTCGTGCCTGTGCTATAAAGACATGTTTGAATAGCCTATATATTAAGGTTCATGTTTGTGGATCAAAAACTGACAGAGGAGTTTGGTAGGCAAATTTTTTAAACAATATATATATGCACACATAAATATACATAGAAAGAGGTTTGTGTTTACTATAACCTTTTTACGCAAATATAAATCATGTCGAATATCTGCATGAATATAATTACACATAATAGTTAACTAAAGATGATCATCCCATAAGAAAACCGAAAAAACTAATAGGGAATTAATTAAAATGAATGTTTAAAAGAATATGCAAATTAGTTAGATCTTTTGCAGATGAATGCAATTCCATAACCCATATATAACAAAGTTGTATTTTATTTTTAAATAAATAGAAAAAAAGGGTTTTTAATCTGAATATCAATGCACAAAAAATCCAAAATGCATAGGAGTATACATACATACATACATATATATACACACACACACACACAGTAGCAGTACTTACCAAGCATAGCGGGATTCATTAATTTAGTTTAAATTTTGTTAAAAAAAAAATTATGTAACACACAAAGAGATGAAAAGAAGAAAGCTCAAACTTTAAGGCAGATAATTCATGTTTTTACACCCATATGCTACGAACAATATTAAATATATCTTGGCAAAATCATCCCACGAAGCAGCAACTTTATGGCAACTTACCTGCCATATCTAATACCATCAGAGAAAGATGCCTGCGATTTACTGGTCATTGTCTGAGGAGCAAGCATGAATTGGTGAGTGATGTATTGCTATGAACTCCACGACACGGACGCGCAAGCAAAGGACGACCTAGATCCACGTACATCCAGCAAATAGCATACGACGCCAACTGTGAATCTGAAGATCTGAGACAGCTGATGGAAGACAGGAAACTCTAGAGAGGAAGAGTCACATTGGTCCGGGCAAGGAGCCCGTCATAATGATGATGATCACTTGAAGTTAAAATATGAATTATCTCTTTTGAATTGAGACTTGAAAATATTTAAAATTATCTTCATTGTAATAAGCTTCTTTGCCAGATTAATTATTTTCATGAAAAAACTAAAGTGAATTATGCTGTAAAGATAAAAAAAATTGCTGATTTGTCAAATCTATCGCTAGTTGCATGGAAAATTTGAAAAGATAATTTTATATAGTAGATAAAAAAAAATTGTGTCTACCCATTTTTCCCATCCAATGCAGACGTAAAACTTATACGAATTATTGATGATTGTAACCTGAAGATTGTTGATTGTAAAGACGGTTTTCTTTCAAATTAACTTGTTTTCTATTAAATAAATAAGAGATGAAGAGGTATAAATAAAATTTTATAAATAAATTTTTATAAATATGATAAAAAAAAAAAACGTCCCCGTTCATTCTTATCAGACTATGGATGCAAAGTCGCACAATCTCTAACCACATCTCTACAAAGTCAGCACTGTTTTATTTCCAGTTGCAAGTATATATGTTTAGGAGAACTGGAAACAATGCCAAGATAAGCAGAGAGCACATACAGCACCTAGTGCTCCTAAATGGTTACTCATTTGGTACTGGCCAGGTTCATCATTGCTTAACTTAATAAATAGCTTAATAAATATAAGTAATAAATTAATCTACATATGCAAGTAATTATCATAAGTAGAAAGTCTCCATAAAATTCATACAAATAATATTTACAAATCAATTGTGAATATATAAAAACAAGCCAAGCATGCGAGGTCCCTTTTCATGCGTGAACAATTTGAGAGCAATTTTATCTCTATAATGCCACCTGCGTGTATGGGTGTGTGTGTGTGGGGGGGGGGGGCAAAGTCATCTCGGAAAATCCGTTCTGGTGAAAATTTACTTTCACCGTGACTAATGCTTGTGCAAAATTTCCCAAAAATTCAAGGCGTGGTTATTGATAAAAGTATGAATAAATGGACATACAAATGATTTGAGAGTAATTTTATCCCTATAATGCCGGGGGGGGGGGGCAACCAGAGGTGAAAAAAGTGCAAACAAACGAATGGGAGTGAATTACCAGGTTTAATCCCTCCTTTGTTGGGGGACCAAAAATGCAGAAGTGACCTTTTTAATCTCATCATGGGTACTTATTTTTTTATCACAGTTCAAAATTATACTTTATTTTTTTTGCTGCATATGACATGACTGTTTTCACTGTTTGTGCAGCCACAAAAAAAGTGCAGTAACTTAAAGGGTGAGTTAGTACTAAATTTCCAGGGTAGAGATACACGGGCACATCCTATTGACGGTCGACCCCACAAAGATATGTTATGAGATGACAATACCCTGGAGACAAAGATATGTTATGAGATGACAATACCCTGGAGACAAAGATATGTTATGAGATGACAATACCCTGGAGACAAAGATATGTTATGAGATGACAATACCCTGGAGACAAAGATATGTTATGAGATGACAATACCCTGGAGACAAAGATATGTTATGAGATGACAATACCCTGGAGACAAAGATATGTTATGAGATGACAATACCCTGGAGACAAAGATATGTTATGAGATGACAATACCCTGGAGACAAAGATATGTTATGAGATGACAATACCCTGGAGACAAAGATATGTTATGAGATGACAATACCCTGGAGACAAAGATATGTTATGAGATGACAATACCCTGGAGACAAAGATATGTTATGAGATGACAATACCCTGGAGACAAAGATATGTTATGAGATGACAATACCCTGGAGACAAAGATATGTTATGAGATGACAATACCCTGGAGACAAAGATATGTTATGAGATGACAATACCCTGGAGACAAAGATATGTTATGAGATGACAATACCCTGGAGACAGTAGACTTTTTCTGCTACCAACGAGATATGCCGAGTGCAGACGGTGGACATTAACCTAATACAAAATTTTAATTAAATTTTGTAATTTTTTGATAGCATCACAAGGTGTCGCTCTCTACATTGAGGGTAAGTTGCATCAGGTGCATCATGTTATGCCTCTCTTGTTCGACTGCAATGAAATGGCAGATCCATGATTAGATGTATCTGCAATGACCAAATTGAACACTAGGTTAGAGGATTTGCTAAAAGCATTACATTTGCCAAGTATAGAGATTATTCTAAGGACAAATCAGTTCCCCTGGTATGGTTATGGGAAGCAGTCATTCGCATGGATAAACTGTAACTGTTGTAGATGCATGGATGTCTTTAATCACAGAAAGATTATCCAAGCAAAACTTGGAAACAAGCGATTAAACAAGACTGTACAGAGTAGAATTTGGTGACAAATCAAAACGCGGATTCCATGAACAAAGCTTCTTTCTTAGAACTGCATGCCTGTGGAACTCTGTTCCGTCTGCCTGCTTCCCTCCGGACTACAACTTGGATGTCTTCAAGTCCAATGTTAACAAATTCCTAATGAACCGCCCCCCCCCCTAATTAAACACTTCATCAAATCTCCACACTAACGTAATGTACTTGCAATAACCCTTATCCCTGAGTGGCTTCCGGGCCTTGATAAGTGGTGATCACTGTGTAAAAAAAAAAAGTTGACCTGGTCAACTGTAAGAACTGGAAAATAAGCTTGCCAAATATCGGAAAACATTTGATCCCTGAACACAGGAAAAGTGATATAAAATAAATAGAAAAATAAGAACTGTTGCAAAAACAAGAGATTGTAATGTTACAGCACTGGTCCCTAATTCCTCTTCTAACACTTGTAACCATTATTACATATCATACATTCAGAATTATCATTTCTCACAGTTCCTTTTCAGATAACTTGCATTACATAAGCAAATTTATTCCTATAAATTTTTGATTATAGGAATTCTGAGAAAGAAGATCGTTTGGTGGAACTTTGAAAGAATCTTGCATTTTACCTCATGCTGATCGCATTATCGGTTCTGGACTTAACAGTGATCCACTTGTGTACTAGTTAAAATATATTTGAGTGGATTTGGATTTAATGTCTCAATGGGATATATCCTAAGCAGGATAAGTTACGACAAGATTACAGGGTTGGCCTGGCATTTCTTTAGTATGGTTTTTAATGAGAACATGACACGACAGAACTTAAGCGGAAATGACATCAGACAGATGATTCAGTAAGTGATGGTTGCAATCACGGAATCTTGCATGGAAGATGGATCGACAGAGCATGTCTAGAAATGTATGCCATGTTTAGTTTCAGAACAGTTTCCGATGGTTCGTTGTTCTACACAAGTCCTGGCAGGTGACTGGTTCACAGTAGACAGTTCTTGAATTGGAATCCACAGAGCAAAGGATTCTTCCTGTGTTGACACGAAGAAAACATATGCAAAATTGCTACAGAAAAGTTTAATATTTATGGAGCAATTCTGGTTTCTGATTGGTTGGTAGCAGAACGTGAATTAATTTGATTCGTCAGTGCCTAGCAACATCGTTTATAAATAGAATCTCCCGACTGTGCGAGATCATACCCCATTATACTCAAAAATATTGTAACATATTTGGAGATGCATTAAATTTATGGAAAATCACGGATATATATATAATGAATCTCTGTCCTTCTTTACAACAAATCTGATTGATTAAATTATTTTTCTTATTTAAGACGTATTGAATTACAGAAGTAATTGGGTTAGCATGAGATGGTTTAAATTCATATGAGTTTGGTTTCGGTCCTTGGGGGAAACACAACAACACACATGTACAATAAAATGCCAGGAAGAAGATGTAATGAACAATTAATGTTATACGGACTTCATAAGTAAATGATTAGGTTTGACTTTGAGTTTACAATAAGTTGGTTGAGAATACTCAAGTCACACAAATTTTTCTTCAACCTAATATTAAATTTTTCATATATATCATATTTTAACTGATTTTTATCAACAGCAGTGTCTAATAATGGTTATCTAGGATCAACTTAGCTCAAGTCTGGCACAAGTTTCAGCTATAATGTGACAGTAATAATAACAAGAATAATAGTAATAATAATAACAAAAAAATGTAATAACAAAGCAAAATAATAATAAACTTACACAAAATCTGGGTGTCCGCAGAGAAGAGAAGTGAGAACAATTATTTCATATTCACAAGTTGAAATTTCTTTCATTGAGAAAATCTCTCCTCTGCCATCCGGTAGACAGACATAAAGAACAGCAGCTTGCCGAGGACCCCCAGTCAAGTCACATATCGTCCCATCAGTCAGATTCACTTGATAAAACGGAAGATTCAGACCCTCAACTTTTCTCACACGACTCTGAAGAATAAGACAACGTTCAGATTTGTTTCATAAAAAAAAAGGTTCACAATTCAAAATTGCTGCAATACAAAAACATGAGACTTACATAAATCTACTATATTATAAAATGATTGCAAAAATTCCCCTCTGGACCAAAATACTGTAGGTTTGCAACAACAGATGCCACATACAAATTTATTATGTCTAAACTATTAGCTACTATCTTATGTAACTTTAGAACAACATTTTAGACACATTTGGTCGTTATAATAAAATCCTGCATTACGTCCTAGGAGCAACATCATCACAATCGCAACATCTTTTGATGAGGTAATTCCTATTTTCCCCTCTAACTCTACAGTCCTCTTACCGCCCCTACTCATCACTAGGACTATATTACACACTTTATAAATATTTTTCCCTGGCACCCTTCCTAACTGGTTCATTTAAGATTTAAAAAACTTGAAGCATAAAATATCACAAATCACACAAGCCGAAAGGCCCAACATAAAATCAAATATTTAATCATGGTGTTTGATTTGATTGTTTTGTAGAAAGAAAATTGTTGCTTTTGTTTTTGACTTTGTGAGACATGACTGAGTTTTGCAAAAGGAAAAAAAAAACAATAAAATCAATGTTTGGTCAGGAAGCCATTATCTTCAGACAACCTAATCTGGTAACACCAGATGTCCTAACAGGTATTTCCACTCCAAACCAAAGTAAACATGGAAGCAAAGATAATGAAGGGACAACTCCTCATTCTCATGGCCCCCAAATGAGCCTCACACCACTGCATGGCTTTTAAATCATATCTTAAACTACTGGTTTCAGAAAAGTGTGTTTATTAGTTCTGGTGGATCCGACTAAATTTCGAGTTACAACTTAAAAAGGTTATGATTGTCATGTCTGCTGAATATTCAAAACAAGTATGTTTTGAAATTTGAAGCAGGTGGCCATGTTTAGAAAAGTAGTTTTTTTTTTCAGTACACCCGACTAGACGCAGAGTTACAATCAGTTTTTTGTGATTTTATTTTTACTCTTTTTCACCCCAAACAAGGCTTATTGCCTCTTGGAACATAAGGGCTAGTATTTGGAACCATATCTACAGGGAAACTGCATAGGGAGTTGAGCAGCAAGATGTCAGTTCACATTACATTTAAACTTATGCAGGTTAGTACAGTCATGGAAGCAGGAGACGGAGGGAATTTCAAAGTTTAGCAATTTGAGGGGAAAAAGCTATAAGAGTAGGTTTTTAGGCATTGGGAGATCCCTACAGTGAAGGGATGAGATTTTGCTACTTGTCAGGTTAATTGAGAGTATGTACATTGAAGGAGTACAAGTGCTATGAGTTCAACTTGAAAAAGTTATTGCCAAGTTGAAATTTGCTTTGAAATTGACCTTCTTCTGAAGGAACAGATAACGGTTCAAATATTTGAGGTGAATCAATAAGTGCCTTATTACACATCAAATAACGATATTAAATGTTAAATCAAAGGTGTATACTGTGTCCCTTAATCTATCAAGCAACTATATTATGGCAACTAGATGCTCCTCCTACATGAGAGTGGATCAGAGACTTTGATTAGCTGACCAATCATAAGGCAGTAGAAAAATACAAAATGATTTGTGGTTGGTTAACCAATCAGAAGCGTTTGCATCAAGTAAAAATTCTATAATTCAGTTGGACCACATGTGGCCAGTCTAACATTAAACAATGCAGGTATACACTCTTAGAATTTCAGTTGATTTCAATGGCAAATGAATTTTATGTTTCTGAATTTTTGAGATGAGGATTTATAATTCATATTATTTGGACTGCTGTTCTCATCTTGAGTTTTATATTCGCACAACGTTTCAATCGATGTAACTTCCAACTTTCTTCAGGTGTATCTTGTTGAACTTAGAAATATTTCTGTTAAATTCAAGAATTTGCATGAAATTTCAAACAGAACCCTTTATTTAATCTATGGGGGTAGCATGTTCTTGTTCTGTCAGCCATAAAGTTCTAAGTAATTTTCAATTGTATTTTTAGTGTCGCCCGAACTGAAGATTGAACCCTCAATCTCTCAGAAGATTAAATAAAAGATTCTGTTCAGAACTTTTTACAGATTCCCAAGTTTGAGAGAAAAATTTCAGAGTCTGATAAGAGATGCCTAAAGAAGTTTGGAGGTTACATTGACTGAAAAGTGAAAATAACATTCAAGATGAGAAGAGTAGTCCAAATAATCTAAATAATACGGACAAATGCGTTTTATCTTATTTTGATTTTACTCGATAATATTACGAGTTTTGAATCATTTTGTATCTGTTTGTATTAGACTATAGCATCAAACTTTTTTTTTACTTTGGAAATAAGATGATCGCAAAAACAAATGAGAAATGTTGAAATACTTTAAAATTATTACGATTAAGTGCTAATCAATGCTATTTACAATTAAGCCATATCAATCCTTATTACAGGAATTAATAACAAAGAATAACATAATGATTAACACTTATACCCAGTCATAGCCCACAGAATGAGAACAATCTACACCATAGGATTAAATAAAGGTTTCAGTTCAAAAGAAAGTATGCTAGTTTTAAAAGATGCACCTGAAGAAGGTCGGAGATTACATCAGTCGAAAGATTGTGAAGATAACAATCAAGATGAGATTAATAGTCAAAATAGTTCAAATTATCGATTCTCATCTAAAAAATTCCCCAAAATTATTTATATTTTATTGATTTTGAAAATAGAATTGAATAATTGAATTTAAAAAAAACAACTGCAAAAGAATTAGAACTGTAAACGCTTCATTAAACACAAGTTGCTATTTTACCTATAGATGGGGAGGAAGGGTTCATGCCATTGTTTTTAATGGCACTACAGTATAAATGTAAACATATGCAATTATTTAACTAAGAAAAGAAAATTATCCAAGAAATGGGAAATATGTCTGGTTTGGGATTGACCATCCAGAATTCGATTTGTCGCCTTTAAAAAAGTAATAGTTCTACAGATACAATTTTTCCTTCTATGGTTATGATCCACTTGGAGTGTGCAGTCCAGATATGGGACTGCTGATCAGTAAGTTTTTATGTCTGTAGATTGACAACTGATTATTTTAAAAGGCCTTTTTGATATGGTTCCAGTGATATTGATATATATTCCAGCAGAGAGGCAGTTGGTATTTTGGGTGTTTCACAGTCAGTTGGTTGTGTGTACTTCTCACAGAAAGACGAGTCCTTTGACTCTAAGCTATTGGATTGCGTTCAGTTGGAAGACATGTTTGTCTTGATTTGCAAGTTCAGTAGAAAAAAAGTCATTTTTAAGATCCTTCAAAACAAATAACTTTTCTACTGGTTTTAAACTGAAGTTGTAATTTTGTTTGGAGAGGGAATCCATCTGTTGCAACACTGCGTCAACACAACTGACACTGTGACTGTGTCGGAATCAAGCAATGACCTCAGATCAGTACAACAGTGAACGTGCACAGATGCACATTTATACAAGTGAATACAATTGATATGACTGGATTTGAATTTGGCTTATGCAATTCCATAGTCTACATTTGTGTCCATTACCCTCTCACTCACACACAAAAAACTACTTGTACTAATATTTACAGCCTCGTACAACAAGCAAATAAAATTTATGCATGGGAATACAATAGTTTCAAAACAAGTACTTACAGATGAAGAAGAAGACACTGGTGGTGATGCTGTAAAGATAAAACATAATTGGTACAGTTAATTAGTAGTTGTAAACGAATTATTGTAGACGAATTGAGCTACTATCAAGATAGTTATGGACTGTTATATATTGATCTAGGATGTATTACATTCCTGGCAAGTGTGAATTAATCAGCATGATAAAGGGAACCCACCTTCTTTGCAGCAGTCTTGGCAATGTCTTTTCTGCATTTGTTCCAATTCATGTTACCTGTAAATGTTAGGCCGAGGAGGATGAATAATGAACTCTCAGCTAGAGTGCTATTAATCATGATAATCGGTGGTTGGAAATGTTTTTTGTAATTGTTGAAGGAAAGGAGCTTTGTCTTAGTAGCATTAAATATTAACATCCATTTACATCTGCATTCCATGGCAGATTGGAGGTCATTTCCCAAGGTTTCAGACATTGCATTGGATGCATATGCATTCCTTTTGCACACATGTCTAAAATAGAGCGGTCTTATGCAAAGATCTGTAGCTTTTAACAAGTACAAGATAAAACTAAGTTCTAAGTGACATCTGGAGGTTGAAGGTTCAATGCTCAGTATGGGCAATACTAAGAATACAATTACAAAGACTGATGGGAAAAGAGCATGTTAACAACATGGATTAAATAAAGGATTCCAAGTGTTTCTATATTATAAAAACGAAAAAAATATTGAATTTCAAATGGTACCTACGTAATTGTCATGACACAAATAGTAACATATTACAAAAGTATGGAAAACGATAATGTAGAAAAATAATTATTAATGAAAAACTGTTTTCGATGAAGTTTATATGGGGAATAAAATTTGTCCAACATTTTGAATTACGTTTGTCACGTGACATAACAGAACGTGATTATCTCCCCTGTCAATTTATCTCTTTTTAGTAAACGTAATATAGTGATTTCGCTCCCTTTCACAAATTTCTTTTTTCATTAATAATTTTTTTTTTCTTTTTTACATTGAGTTCACCACTTATCAAGGCCCAATGGCCACTCGGGGATAAGGGTTATTGTGCGTACAGTAATCAAAAGAATAGTGTAGCAATAGTATTGGAGAATTGGTAAGGTGTCATTACTTAGGGGGGCGGTTCATCAGGAATTTGTTTGTGTTGGACTTGAAGACATCCAGGTTGAAGTTGAGAGGGAAACAGGCAAGCGGAACAGCGTTCCACAGGCGTGCAGTTCTAAGAAAGAAGCTTTGTTCATGGAATCTACATTTTGATTTAGGCACAGATAAGGAGTGGGGAAAATTATTGACGGTGCTGACAATTACGTAGGTGCCATTTGTTTCATTTGAACTTCAATATTTTTTCATTTGTACATTATAAAAATGCCAGATTCCATTCTAAATTCCATGCAGATCTCAGAGGGTTTTTTATTCAATTTTCACCCCAAACAAGGCACAGTGCCACTTTGAAGTAGGGGGCTACTATCAGGGACATAAGTTGCAGGGACATTATGAAGGGAGATGAGTAGCAAGATGTTTGTTCACATTACACTTGAACTTCTGCATGTCAGTACAGTTGGGAAAGCAGAATCTCGGAAGCGAGTTCCAAAGTCTAGAAGTTCTGGGGAAGAAACTATTGGAGTAAAAAGCTCTCTTACATCTAGGCATCTCTACTGTGTACGGGTGGGATTTAGCTGTTTGTCGGGTTTGTTGGCAGTGTTCACATCGAGGGGGTAGAAGTGCTTGTAGTTCGTCAGAGCATTCACCATTAAAATACTTGTAGAACAGTTTGATAGAAAGTTTTCTAACAAGATTCACCTGAAGAAGGCCGGAGGTTACAGCTGTCGAAACATTATAAAAATAACACTCAAGATGAGAATAGTAGTCTAAAGAATACAAATTATACAATCCTCATCGTAAAAACAAGTCAGGAAAATAATTTAAAAAATTATTTATAATAAATAATTTTGTTTTTTTAAATTGAAATTTCAGAAAAAATTTCTTATGGTGTCATGATGCAGTTGTTGCCATGGAAACAGAAAAGTTCAAAATAACAGAACATGCAGATTTTTCTCTTCGATAAATTTTTAAACAAAAGATTGAGAGTCTAGCCTACCCTACTATTTCATTCCTAGGGAATTATTGTTACTACACTAGGGTTGTAGGGTGCTGCATGGTGAATGAATGTTGGACCAGCTGGCTCCACTTGGTGTGATTATGGGTGAGTACCTGAATAACATCAAAGCTTTTCCCTGTCCAATGAAATAAATTGTCGGCCAACTCTTTCTGTCTGCCTCATCTTCTTTTCCCCTAGACTGTTCCTTACATGATGGTCTTTGCAAATCCTTCTGAGTATTTTGCATACCCATACTATCCTGAGTTTCCCTTTTTTCATCATGGTCAATAGGTCGTCTTCATATCGATTCATTTGTTGAGTGATCTTTCTGCGGATTTCATTGTTCGTGACAAGGTCCTTGTATGAGATGCCAAGGTGTCTTCTGAGGCATTTCATTTCTACTACTTGGATCGTCCTTTGTAGGTTTGCGTTCAGTGTCCATGGTAGGGGTGGTATAAGATGAAAGATTTATAGCTTTTCCCAAGTGTGAGCGAAATCAACTTTAAGTACAAAATTCAACTCGTCCTGCCATGCCCCATCTGTAATCTGTGTCAATCGTCATCATAATACGGCCAGTTTTAAACACAATGTAATTACGAAAAAAAAAAAGAAAAAAAATGATTTTTAGTGTTTTTCTTTTATTCAGTTGTTTTTATCTGAAACATCTACCCTTAACCTTTCTGAAATGAATGTATCAGAAGCCAGATGTTACACACACACACACACACACACACACATATATATATAAACCGGCAACACATGTTATAAGATAAAAGTCATGGTCTGCAAGTTGCAGCTTTTCAGATCATTAAAAATTATTTGCGGTAAATATTTTATGATATTTTTATATTTTTGAGATGAGGATTGATAATAATCTTTGTATTATTTGGATTGTTTCGACTATTGTTCTCATCTTGGTTGTTTTTTTTCACAATATTTCAGCTGATGTAACCTCCGACCATTTTCAGGTGCATTCACATTGTATGTTATTGGTGAATAGTGAAAAATGGTTGTTTTTTTTTTGCTTCCCCGACGAACATAGTCTTTAGAAATTCAAAACGCAAATAGCGCCAAGTCTATTTAAAAATTTTTTTTTTTTTTTAAATAAATCCGGGTCTATTCCGTTTCTTTGATATGGTATTTTTTTAATTTTTAACAGCTATGTTTGTTGGAGAAGCAAAAAACCGAACATTTTCTCACCATTCACCAATAAAAACCAGTTACTCAGTCTGGTCCAATCTGCAGAAGTAGCCCAGAAGAGCCTGAAGTCAACCTGCACTTTTTTTTTTTTTTAATTGATTTTTTTTTTCTTAATTTTCTTTCCACACCAATTTTATAATTAATTTTTTCCTAACATTTTATCAGTTAATTAAAATAATTAATTGAGATTATTATATTTCTGATATAAGACACTTTTTCAACAGTTTTATTTTTATCAAATTAAAATTTTTCAAAATATCCGTTATGATCTAATCTAATCCTTAATGGCAGTCACTTGAACTTAGGATTAGTTACAAAAATGTCTGTTGTCATAAATGCTTATTACTATTATTAATAATTTATGATGATCTAATCTAAGAGTCTGAAGTTAACTGCAACTGAAAGTAGTCTTTATCATCATATGTTTAGCATTCATTTTACATTCTGACAAATGTTAGATGGCTTTCAGAAGTTGACTTCTGTAACAAAAAAAAATGATCCCATGGTCATCATTTGGTTATTTTTTACATTATTACTTTTTTTAATAAACTTTTTCTTAATTCTCCTTCCACAAAAATGTTGTAATAATTAATATTTTCCCAGCATTTTATCAGTTAAATTGATGGAGATTATTATATTTGTGGTGTAAGACACTTTTTTTCAACAATTTTATTTTTATCCATTGAAATTTTTCAAAATATTCGTTATGACACTCAAACCGAATCTGCTACAATCAAGAACTTTCCAAATTTGCTGCCTTCAATTTTTGTTCAAAATTTCACACATTATCTGTGGAAAAAAAAGGGAGATTACTCATTTCTTTATAAATATACTTACCCTCAGATCTCTCTAAATTAGAACCTTTATTATAGCCAAGGTAATACTCTTGTATTTGACTTTTCTGTAATTAAAAACCAAATAAAGAAAATTAACATAAAAATAAAAGATTATTCTTAAAGGGAAAGATTAGAAAAATTATGATCAACTATTTTACCAAATAGAATAAAAAATGGTTTAATTGGAACTTTTTAAAAAATTATCTATTACTATTTTTTTTTAATAATGTTTCTCATCAATCTGAAAAATTAGAGCAAATTTCCAAAGCTCTATTGATCGATTGATTGTTTTTGCTGATCTATCTATCTATAAAACTGAAAATGTATATGTGTGTGTGTGTGTGCATAAAGACACTTCAACCTATTTAAACGATTTTTTGATCTTCAGGTTTGAAATTTGGTATATAGTGTATTCAGACAAGTGGAAAAGTTTTTAATCGGTTTCCATCTGGAAAAAGGGCTGTTAAGGGGTAAAAACTGAAAAATTGGTACTTAGGAATCATTGGATTTTTATCTGTTTGTCAACTGTTTTATGACTGCACATGTGCGGTCATGAAACATGACAGCTTCTTTATGTTAATAATGGGTAGGTTTGAAAACACTTTTTAAAGATTTTAGCAAGCTGGTCTAATGGTTATCGTACTTGACTCATTGTCTTTAAGTTTTGGTTTCGATCTCAGCTCGAGTATTTTTATTTTTAATTACAAGAAGTGAATTGTTTAGAAAAAACAATACTTGCATACACATAACTCAGTTACTTTTCATTTTTTTTTTTTTTTCTTTTAAGGAATTTAATGTTAAATTTAATACCCAGGGTATTTCAGTTTATAATAAATAGGAAATCTGTATTAATTAAGATATAATATTTATGCATATTTTACGACTGGGCAATGCTGGGCAGCCTGCTAGTTAAGCATATTTTCCCAACAGATTGCCAAATTAGATTAACCGTATCAATAACGTTGAATGTTTTAAAAGGAAATTAAAAATGGTAAAAAAGAATTTCAATACAATAATGATACGTGTTCTAAATAAATTGCCAGCACTCTTCTCACTGATGTCGTAATGCGAACCACCTCTTAACTTTGTAACGCTACATGCGTACCGTCGAAAATGGACAAACACATAAGCATACATAAATCCGAGTCAACATTTTTTTCTTTCTTGACGAAAGAATTTATTACTGTTACTCTCCCGTCTCGACACAACTTAAAAAGTTTTTTGCTGCCATCTAACCTGGCATGCATTTCTCTCACAGCCGGCCCATTCTTGTCTCCTTTAGTGTAGACTTTTTTCTCTTCTTGGCCCATTCTTGTTTCCTTTGGTGTAGACTTTTTTCTCTTTCCGGCCCATTCTTTTCTCCTTTGGTGTAGACTTTTTTCTCTTTCCGGCCCATTCTTGTCTCCTTTGGTGTAGACTTTTTTCTCTATCTGGCCCATTCTTGTTTCCTTTGGTGTAGACTTTTTTCTCTTTCCGGCCTATTCTTGTCTCCTTTGGTGTAGACTTTTTTCTCTTTCCGGCCCATTCTTGTCTCCTTTGGTGTAGACTTTTTTCTCTTTCATTTTACACGTCCATCTCCTTTAGTGTCGACTTTGTTTCTTTCTATATGGTGCCCCTTTTTTGCCCCTTTTTCTCTTGCACAAACTCATGCACATTTCCTAATTTGCATACGCGTTCAAACGCTGCTCCTGCTGCTAATATAATCTATCCTTCGGCTGCTGCTGCTATTTTCATACGCGCTCATATGCACTCTGTTAAAACTTCACTGTGTTCTCTCAGCTCAAAATAATGCATCACGCCTCAACATAGTACCTGTACACAGCTTGTCTTCTTCAAAAAACAAACTCTTCTGTTCTTCAAGTGGCTTTTTTTTTTTTTTTTTTTTTTATTACATTTTCACCCCAAACAAGGCACATTGCCACTTTGGTGTAGAGGGCTACTATCAGGGGAAACATCTACTGGGGTACTATGTAGGGATTAGGGCAGCGAGATGTTGGTTCACGTTGCACTTGAACTTATGCATGTCAGTACAGTTGGGGAAGCAGTGACCTGGAATGGAATTCCAAAGTCTAGCTGTTCTGGGGAAGAAACTACTGGAGTAGAAAGATCTTTTACATCTAGGGATCTCTACAGTGTGGGGGTGGGATTTTGCAGCTTGTCCGGTCTGTCGAGGGTCTTCACGTCGTGGGGGCACAAGTGCTTGCAGTTCTTCAGAGCATTCACCATTATAATACTTGTAGAACAGGCAGAGGGATGCAACGTTTCGACGATGGGACAGAGGCTGAAGTTTAGATGCCAGTTTAGGGCCTATCAGATTTGCGACTCTCTTTTGAACCCTGTCAAGGAGCGAGAGACTAGTAGCCGATGCACCGGCCCAAATATGACAGCAATACTCCATACATGGGCGAACAGTGGCCTTATAGAGGTACAGGATACTTTCGGGTGTTAGAAGTTTTCTAGCACGGTAGAAAGAGCCCACCTTCCTTGCAGCGGCCCTGGCAATGCCCTCGATGTAATTGTTCCAACTCATGTTTCCTGTGAATGTTAGGCCAAGGAGCTTGAGAGACGTACTCTCAGATAAAGAGTCGTTGGCCATTGCTATAGGTGGTAGAGAAGGTTTCTTGTAATTATTGAATGAAACCAGTTTTGTCTTGGTGGCATTGAACGTTACCATCCATTTTTGTCCCCATTCCACTACTGATTGGAGGTCATCCTCTAGTGTTTCTGCCATTACTTTAGATATATGTTCATTTGTTTTCCTGTCGTGCCTGCTATAGAGTGTGGTGTCATCAGCATATATACCCATCTCAGAGGCAATTTTGTCGGGGAGGTCATTTATGAATATCAGGAACAGCAGAGGTCCAAGGATAGATCCCTGGGGCACTCCCGCATTTATATCATATTGTTTAGATGTACGACCGTCGAGGACAACCTGGATTTTTCTCTTATCTAAGAAGGATTTAATTATGTTAAGTATTCTACCAGTGATACCGTAAGATCTAATCTTCCTGAGGAGACCCTCATGCCATACCCTGTCAAAAGCCTTAGATATATCTAGAGCTACCGCTCTGCCCTCTCCCGCTTTGTCCAGTGAATGGTATATGCGTTCAGAGATTACAGTGAGGATGTCTGCCGTGGAACGGGCTTGTCTAAATCCATATTGATAGTCGGTCAGAAGTTTAGCATCTGTAAGGTGCTGGACTAGAGCATGGTTAATTAAGGTCTCAAATATTTTGGCAAAAAGTGGGAGGAGGCTAATAGGGTGATAATTTAATGGGTCAGTTCTTTCGCCAGAATTCTTGAATACTGGTACTACAGAAGCAGTTTTCCAACAGCTCGGAAACAAGATTCATTAAGGCATTTGTTGTAGAGTTTGGAGAGAACTGGAGCTACTTCGGCTGAGCACTTTTTTAATAGCACAGCTGGGATGAGGTCGGGTCCACATGCTTTGGAAGTGTCAAGGTTTTTTATGATAGCATGCACCTGAGCAGGGGTGATTTTCAAATCGTCTAGCGTGGCGTCTGTCCGCATAGGAAATTGAGGTAGGGGGTGGTTTAGAGGGTCCAGTGTGGAGTTTGAGGCAAATCGACTGGCAAGCATGTTAGCCTTCTCGGTTGCTGAGCAAAGAACCTCGTGATTGTTAGTTAGTGGGGGAATTGTTGATTGCCCATTATTTACTACACTGTTGTAGATTTTCCAGAAGTCACGAGTTCATAGTTTTTGTGCTTCGATGCGTTTTTTAGTGGTTTCCGTAAATTCCCTCTTAGCTGTCGCTATTTCTTTCTTAACGTTACTTCTAGCTTCTATGTACTTCTGTCTGTTTGAACTGGACTTATGTCGGTTAAACCTGCGGAATGCATGCTGCCTTTGAGCAATGGCAGTTGCGCAAGTCGAAGTAAACCATTGGGGAGAGTGGGGCTTGCTATAGAATTTCCGCATGGGAACATGCGCTTCGATTGCAGTTTTGAACCATTCAGTGGTCTCGGTTGCACACTGTTCAGCAGGAAGAGAAAAAATATTTCCCCATAGGGCGTCTCTGATAAGATCTCTGATAGCTTCCCAGTCAGCCTTTTTATAATATCTCGTTGTTTTGAGCACTGGCTCTTCAGTTTTGGGTCTAGAGTTTAGGGCGATTTCAACCATTATCACCGCATGATCAGCGTTCCCAAGTGGGCTGTCGGCTTTCGTTACACAATCATCAGGAACTGTGGTCAAAAACAGATCTAATAGTGATGCGTGTTGTTCTTCCTGATCAGGGAAGCGGGTTGGAAAAGTAACAATTTGCGATAGGGAGTGAGATACAGAGAAGCTATGAGTTGCGCTGCCTGCTGCATCTGTGTAAGTAGAGAATCCAAGCCAGTTTTTGTGATGGACATTAAAGTCGCCAAATACATGTACTTGGGCGCTAGTGTCGAAGGAGAGTGCTGTGTCTATGCTGTCAGATACTTTGTTTATTATGGTGCAGTCTTGGGTCGAGGGAGAGCGGTAGAGAAAGTAAAAGTAGCTAATGTTGTGTTGCATGATTAGTCTAAAGCACATAAAGGCTTGATCATCCATTTCTAGGTTTGTTTCTCTAGTCAAGGGAAGGGTATTACGAATGTAAACTCCAAGTCCGTGCATATGTCTGTCAGAGTCCTTATGGCAGAGTGGGAGATATCCAGGCATGTTAAAGTAGTTAGAGGGGATGGAGGAGTGGAGGTTAGTCTCACTTAGTGCTAAGATATCCGGGGTATTTGTTAGGAGAAATGCTTCGACATCAGCTAAATTAGTTCTAAGCCCACGGATATTTGTGAATGCAAGCCTCAAGGGAGGAGGCAAGTTGGATTTGTTTGACCCTAAGCCTGGTTTAAGCTTATTTTTAGATTGTACTGTCATCATGTTTTTTTTTCGAGTTTCAGTTGGGTTAGGGGAAGCCGAACAGGAGGTTATGCAGAATATCACACATGCATCACAAGTAGACCATCAGCTGACCCTCCATCAACTAGGATTGTGGCCTCAGGAAAGCCCACCGGGGATGAGTGCAGGGTCCCTGTCCATGCGCACCATGGCACTGCAAACAACCCGATATTATTCAACTGTTGATGGAGCAGCCGCTCTAAGCGCTACCAAAGAGTTAGGGCTCCTGTACTACCAGTCGGAAACAGCAGCCAGTAACTGTCAATCCGGTACCCTCAACCCATCAGAGGAAGGTCAACCCAATCTAATTGCTCAGGCATATGTGGTACTCAAGCATTCTCAAGTGCCCAGCTTTAGGGGTGGGGTGTGTCGGGAGTGGGGAAACGGCGTTCATTGCCCTAGACAAGAAACAAGATCTACCACTGGGTGTTTCTGTCGAATCACTGTGATAGTATCTCTGCGCCTGACTAATAGACAAAGAAGGAGTATGGAAGCCGGGCGATAGGCAGGACCTATCTACTCCTTAAGCATTTTAGGTTTGCAAACCGGTAATTTGATTGAGTCACCAGCTCTAGGAAGGTTGTCATCCAAGACTGAAGAGGCCTCCCTCCTCTTTGGTTTAGTTTCAGAGTTTTCCTTCTCCTAGACGGATGATCTGGAAAGATCTACTGGATCCGTCACCACTGAGAGGGTGTGCTCCGCGCCTGGGTTCTAATCCAGGTATTTCTGCGACCTCACGTGGTTAGTTAATGTTATTGGGTTAGTTTGTAGAGGTTATATCTGCTAAATAGTTACACTCCTCAAAGTGAATTAGGGACATTGTTATTTCATTGTTACTGGATAAAGGGGTTGAGTAGAGCTCATGCAGTGTAAGCAACTATGATTGTAAGGAGGCTTGTTAGGAGGAGATAATGTGGTTTGAGGCTTTCTCTTTTGTATATATATATTTTTTATTTTTTCCTTTTATTTTTTTTATTTTTTTATTTTTTTTTTTTATTCATGTGAGCTTGGGTCTAGTATAATATTAGAGTGTGAGTAGGTGTTAAGAATTGAACTACGAGTTGTGCCCAAACTATATTTTAGATGATAGCAGGGCATGAGATGCGAGTGCAATATAGTACGGATAAAACAGTAAGTTTTGAGTCATGTGTAATTTGGTAAATAGATATATGGGCTGGTTTTAGTAGGTAACCTGGTTAAAAAAGGGCATTACTATGCTTCCATTTCCATTGTTACTGGGAGAGGGTATAGGTAAAAATTTGTGCAGTGGAAGCAGCTAAATTTGCTACAGTATTGGATTGAGAGAGACGAGTTAATGTATGGTTAGATATAGTTTTTTAAGTTTAGGAATGGATGATTAGATATGGTTTAGTAGGTTTAGGATAAGGATAAAGTGTTAGGGTATGATTTACTTGTTATTAGAAATTCTGATTTGGTGCCCAAACCGAATATTTAGTAAGACTGAAAGATAAGATATGCTCAGTATAGATACAAGAGGACATTTGATATGGAGTACAGTTATACCTGATAGATATAGGTTATTGCATATGTTGTAAATATAGTTAAATATAGATGGATGGATAAGTAATATTGTATACGAATGCATGGAATTTTGGACAATTTGAGTAAGTTGCCTTTAGACTACAACGAAGGAGAATGACTTCGCCTTTCTCTTAATATCCGGAAGTTTTTATTTCAATGAGTACCGGTTTAGTTTGTGTAATGATTATTGCAATACTATCTCTTAATAAAGAGATATTAATGGTTGCTGTTCATTATAGATTACTTTAAGTCAATGTATAGGACTATGGCTAGTAAGTATTTACTTAGAAGCTTGGTTATGGGTTAGGAGTTTTAATCAGGAGCATGCCTAGGAAATTTTGGTTGTTAATGGGTATCGATTTACGAGTCTGTTAGGGTCAAGGGCGGAGAGCAAGGACCCCTCTAAGTTACGTGAAATGGATTAGGTTTAGTGGCAACTTGAGAAATAGAGCAGTTTGATTTGTTAGTGATCAGGAGAAAGAGAATTTAAGTAAAAAATAAAAAAATTTGTCATGCAAACAGACAATGCAGTCATCTTGGAGGTAAAGTATCTATAGGGGGTACTTAGTATACAACCAGCAGTATTTTTCAGTTTTGAGGAATTTTAGGTACAATAGTTTCATGGTTTGTTGTACAAGTCCGTAGTCTAGGTCAGGGACGAAGCACTTCTAATATTGCAACTGGGTGTATTTAATTTTAAAAGTAGTTGAATAGAGTATTATGAGGTGTTCTACTTAGCTTAGGGATAGAAAGAAAATTTAAGGTAATATTCAGAGTGATATAAGCAATTTCATGAGGATTAGATATATGATCACTGGATGTTGAGCTGCTCAGAAGAATTCTTGTATCTATTTAGAAGGATGTCTTGGTGATATAAGATTTGAGAAATTAAGAGTCTGAGGATACAGAAAGTTGTGAGCTGATGAGGATTCAGTACAGGCGATTATATATAGTTAACAAAGGTGGTTTAGTTTAGTACGCACGTATTGTACATATTAAGTATACTGCTTCAGTTCTATCCTCTATTGTAAAGGAATCCCCGTCTGCATTTCGATTGGTAATTTTGTCAAAAGAGGAAATTTAAAACAGCTTATCTAATTTTTGATGATATCAGTTTATAGACAATTGTACAGACTGATAGAATGTTGTGTCAGACATAGGAGCCCATCGTCTTCGTATTTTGATGAAATGATGGATCAAGGGATCAAGAGCATAGGTGTCTGGAAAGGAAATGGCAGTGTACAAGGAAGGGGGGGGTCACTGATATCTTATTAACGTTATTTTAATTGAAAAAATTAACATTAAAAAAAAAAAAAAATCGCCTTGCGATGGCTGATTTATATTAAGTAACGTACTTAAATAAAGTTTTCATATCCTCTAAATAAATTAGCATAATTTCTTTTTTTTTTTTTTTTTTACCGAGTTTATCTTTACTATAGCATTGACTTATTATTTAAGTGAGATGGGATTTGTAAACTGCGAAATGGTCTATTTAAGTGGAGAAAATTATCGGTTACAATATGCCTGGAAATGTAAAGAATATTTGCTTTAAATTTCATGCTAAACAGTTAAAGCTTGGCTTGCTTATATGCAGCCCAAGATAATCTAATTTGCATACAATCAGTGAGAATTGACATTATTTCACATTGAACATAAAATCAACTGGACGTTGCCATTTTTTTTATAATTTAATAGCTAAACTCTACAAGAGGCGCAGACATGTCAGCATTTTTGATACAATTGTTGCATTCCTTACAATTTTCTCTACAATAATGATTTTTTTCAACCCTATCATTTTTCATAATTTTTGGATATATTCATTACTGTGACATGACAATTACGTAGAGACCATTGGTTTGACTTGAAATTCAATATTAAAAATTTCGGATTTCGCTATTATAGTGCAGTTGCGCCCAATTTTCAAAACCTACATCGCACAACACTGGCAACAAGATATTTAGACTTATTCAGATCACCCCAATTTGAATGCATGTCACATCAGATTGGCAACAAAGAATTCAGATTTATTTAGGCAAGAAATAACCCATACTCATCATGCACACAACGTTGGCAACAAAAACTTGGATTTATGCCGGATACAACTTAATCATTACTACAACTGGAATATTGGAATATTTTCTTAATTACTATTGAACCTTACCGGTCATAACAAAGTCATGGGAGCTGTGCTGTTTTCTCACTTTTTTTGGCATGTTCACATATATTAGATGCATAGAGATAAAAAAAAAAAAATGGTGCTTAGGGTTGTTATTAGCAAGATGGTTAATAATTGTGGACGTTTAGTCAATTGCAAGATGATTCAAATCCCAGGAGAGTAAAGCATTCAGAGGATGTCTAATGGATTATATTTGTTTGTGTGTTTAGAGAGAATTTTCGGCAACTGATTTGACAAAACTTGATCTGTAGATTGATCATGTATTGTGCAAATGTTCTGCAAAATATTCTTTTAATTACGAGATCAATTTAGAAAATATTCTTTTAATTACGAGATCAATTTAAAAAATAGTTAAAACAAAAAAAAAAAAAAAAAAAAGGAGCTGTCTCTTCACAAATGGGCACAACAAACAAACAATAAACAGAATGAATCTTCATATTATTTGCGTTCTTCCGACTACTGTTCTCATCTTGAATGTTATTTTTCACAACGTTTTGATTGATGTAATCTCTGACCTTCTTCAGATGTATCTTGCCTGCAAAAACTGCTGGCATAGTAGATAAAGTAGTAAAAGTCAATTGTAAGTTACACTTTTCTGGAGGTTGATGGTTCAATCCTCAGTGCAGGTCACGCCCAAAATACACCTATACAATCAATCTTTATCTCTAAAATTCAGAAACTGAATGGATTTGATGATCTGGATTGGCATGCCCATTTTACCTATCTTTCAACATGGCAGAATATAAAATTATTAGATAATGAAGCATGCAGGATTTGTGAAAATTTACCCGAGCACATGACCTGCCACCTACTCAGCAGCCCTTTATATTCCGTTTACCCCTTTTTTCTCGTTCAGTATGCAATCCATTTCATGTAAACACAGTAAAAAAAGAAATAAGATTTTGTAAAAAAAAAACAAAAAACTGACCTTTCCCAAATCTTTGTTTTCGTGGTATTGCCTCATATATCGTCCATGGCAAAGTTCATACGTCCAAAAACTGTCAATCTGTCTCATAAGAAACAAAATCATGATTAAATATATAATAAGAACTGAGGACGTGTTACAGAGAAAGATGATATAAAAATGATACAATGGATGTGTAATGTGAGGCTTAAACACGGGCTTAGGTCTGATAAGCTCAAAGGAAAATTAAATCTCAACAGTATAGAGAGATGTATGCAGAACAGAAGACTTTGATGGTATGGCCACATTGAAAGAATGAAAGAGAAGTTTTTCATTAGTAGATGCAGAGCAGTTGAGGTAGCAGGTTCAGTTCATAGGAAAAGGAAAAAAAAAATATGGGAAGGATAATAAAATTGGACCTTAGAGAAAGAAGTATAAATAGAGACCTGGCCAGAGTCAATTTTGTTCAATGCAGTCCAACATGTAAAACAAATGTTAAAATGATAATGATGATAAGGATGAAAAAGTGACAAATATTCAGTAAATCTTTACTTAATAAACGTCTATTTTTAAAATATTTGAATCCAATTTTATGTACACATCCACTTTATAGTCTTGTTTAACGTTTTCTAGCAACCTGCATTGGCATTCTTTGAGGACTGATTTCGGTTCAAATTCCATAAAAAAAAAAAAATTAAATAAATAATATATATATACTTATTGATAGTTTAAACACAAGTTTTCTTGAATCATTCAACTTTCCCCAGCTTTCCACCTCAAAATCTGTGAATTTTCTTATTCAAGAATCACTCCTCTCAACTTGGCCAAATGACCATAGCTGACTGACCATCAAGAGCTCATCATGCTTTAGTATGTTCAGCCTTGAAAACAGCTGATACACACAATCTGATTTGACTCAACTTTGCATTGCCATTTGATTATTGCTTCGGCATTGTGCTGAAGATGAATGAGTGAACCTTTAATGAGTGTCCTGCACTCACCACCACACACCATCATGTTCCTAACACAGCTGCTATATCAAATCAAATCTGTTGGGGAAAAAACATAGCAAAGTGCAACAAGCCATGTAATTTCATGGCAAGTGCTCGACTGAACTCCAAACTATGATTTCTTCTTGCCAAACTTTCACAAAAAACACTCGACTAGCTTGGACCACTACAAACAATTTTCCCCATTCTCTATCTGTACCTAAATCTAGGTGCAGATTCCACGAACAAAGTTTCTTTCCCAGAACTGCCCACCTGTGACACTCTGTTCTGCTTCCTGCTTGAATACAACATGGTGGCCTTTAAATCCAATGTAAACAAGTTCTTGTTGCGATGTGCCCGTAAATAATCAAATTCTACCCAATTTGTACCATTAATGATTACTACACTACCACCTTATATTCATTAACCCTTGTTCTCGAGTGGCCTTTGGGCCTTGATAAGTGGTGACTCCCAAGTAAAAAAAAAAAAAAAAAAAAAAAAAACTTGTTGGGAAGTATTGATGTCCACACACACACACACACACACACACACACACACACACACACACAAGGAGTAATCATCCAATGATCAATGACCATGATGCATCCAGTGCCATCTTCATCGATTTCTATGCCTGTAGATTGACCATGACTTCTGGCAGTTTATTCCACACTGCAGCAACTTTGGGAGGGTTTCCAGTTGGGGAGGATTTTGTGGCAAGACACTTTTAGAGAAACATTTTTAAAAGAAAACAGTTTTTCGATAATACTCAAATTTTGTGAATGAGAAAGAAATATTATACATAATTTAAATTTTAAAATAATAAACAAAATTAATTTTATTTATTCCGAACTATTATCCTCATCTTTTCTTAGTTGTTTCACGACATTTCGGCCAACTATTCCTCTGGCCTCCATCAGGTGGTAATCACGACGGCATAGGAACTCTGAATCTCCTGACTGCATCCACAGCAATTACTGCCTTCCATAGTTGTTGTGGTCTCACCACGTTTTGGTCAAGTAAGCCTCTGGCTGGCTTTGGGTAGGATTGAAACCACTATCTTCAGACAATTCTCACCTGGAACCGTAGAGATTCAACATCTTTATCAACTGCATCACGGGCCCCGAAGAACGAGACGACAACAACTATGGAAGGCAGTAATTGCAGTCAAGAGATAAAATAAATAAATACTACTCATCTCAATGAATTCACATAAATAAACAAAATATTAAACGAAATTCATATTTTTAGAGTTCTTGTAGAACAAATGGGATTGATTAGCTGAGATATCTAGGAAGTCTTAGTTGATAATTTAAGGTCCGTGAATTATATGCGGGTCGGAAAAATCATGATCCAAACTTCTTCACTCAATTGCACAAATTAGATTTGATTAAAAATCATTAATAAAAGTCTATGTTCACTTGTGTTCATTGTAATAAGTTCAGTGAGAAATGTTAGGAGTATTTAAATGAGTTTGTACATCTGTTTTTGATGAGCAGACGATAATGAGGAAGAGCTAATGCATTGTGAGTGCATTAGTGCCAGAGTGCATATGCTTATGACTACATGTGTATGTGTTGAGAAATTCTTTCCCAACACCTGACCAAGAGACAAAGTGGTTGTAACAATGATGTTAGCTCTGCCATTGACTTTGACCCAAACTTTTCATTGAAGAAAAAATCTGGCTTTTTATGCATTCATAGTGAATCAAAAAAGCAAATTTGATAAATTCAGAGAAATGCATCTGATTGACTTAAAATGTTTTTATTTGTTTTGTTTTTTTAATACAGGTGAGTGTATGCACAGAAATATATGTGAAACCGATTTTAAACATTTTTATTTTAGACATTTTTATTTTAAACATTTTTATTTTAGACATTTTTATTTTAAACATTTGTATTTTAAACATTTTTATTTTAGCCATCGAAAGGTAAACTGTGTCACTTGCAACACAACCTCAACTGAAAAAAGAAAAAAAAGAAGACTTCCAATGATTGAGCAGTAATATACCATCCTCCTCGTAATGAGAGAGATAGCTTGCAATGTCAAGATTGACAACAAGACGGTTGTAATCCAACTTTGCCTCTGGTTTTATTTGATGCAGCATTCATCCTTGGTAGATTGAGTTGACTCCTTTTTGAAGGAGGAAGCTTTTGGTGAATATTAAATTCATAATCCAGTTACATTCAGCAGACAAATGAATGTGTCACTTATTGTTGGGATCTGGTGTCAACTTTCTAGACAAACCACTGCACTTTTTGTGAACCCATAATGGCATTAGAGTTTTGCAAATCATGTGACCATTTAGACCGGGTTTCCCAAACTTCAGGACACCATAGAGCCCCTGAGCAGGGCAAAGATTTTTCATTGAGCACTAACAAAACAGTTTCTAAAATAAATATGAAAAACATTAATTTTCAAATTTTAACACTAATGCTTTTTGGGTTCCGTGATTTTTTTGTTTTTGATTAATCAAAAGTTGTTGCATTTTTTGTTATTTCTTTTTCTTTTTCATGAAACTCTTTAAACCAGTAGTTATATATCATATCGCTTTCCAATAAAAAAAAAAAAGATCAATAATTAAATTTCTGTAGCCATTTAATTTTTCCAGATATAGCATTTGGTCCTCTGGAGCCCCTCAGCTTCACTCACAGAGCCCTAGGGCTCTGTGGAGCCCACTTTGGGAACCCCTGATTTAGACAACGAAGACATGGATTGCTCAGCCACCAGGATCCTGGTCACCAACAATAGATTGTAATGAGATGGAGGTGAGGTGGGGGTTGGGGAAGATCTTATTCTTCTGCAGTAGTGTTAATGTTCTGCTGTGCTACTTCCCGGTTGAATACAACATGGTAGCCTTTAAATTCAATGTGCGTTCCCATAAATAATAAAATTTTACACCATTAATGATTACTACACTACCACCTTAGATTCATTAACCCTTATTCTCGAGTGGCCTTTGGGCCTTGATAAGTACTGACTCCCAAGTTAGAAAATAGACAACATACTGAATGACCTTAGCTAACATAGTATATGCAATTAATCAACAACATTAAAAATATAACACATAACAAATAAAAATATAGAACACACAACTAATATAAATAAAAATTATGCATTATTAATATTGCTATGATTAAATTACTTAAGTCTTAATTGTACAAGTCAGTGCAGGATAGATTATAATTCAGAAATTACGAATAAATAAAATAACAATATTATTTCTGTTTGAAAGGATGGTGTCAATTTTGATGACGTCACAAAGGAATCCTTTCTGACGTTTTATTATTACTAAATTTAAATCTGAATAAATTTATCATTTGTCAAAGCTTCATTGTAATAAGTTCAGTGAGAAATGTTAGGCGTATTTAAATGAATAAGTTTATACATTTGTTTTTGATGAGCAGACAATAATAATAAAAATTTAATGCATTGTATGTGTGTGTGTGTGTGTGTGTGTGTGCATTAGTGCCAGAGTGCATATGCTTATGACTGCATGTGTGTGTGTGTGCGAGTTGAGAAATTATTTTCCAACACCTGATCTAAGTATTTTATTTTAATTTTTTATCTTACTCATCATTATATTTCATATTTTCATGTTCTAAGGGAGTTACCTCTATTTTGTCAATTTTTATCAATTTATCAAAATTCCAGGCATTCATATTTTAATATTTTTACTTTAGTATTTATTAATCACCTTTGTCAAATTTCAAGCATATAATTCTAATATTATCTTCTTTATAACAATCTCAGTTCAATTTTTCACTTAATTTTCTTCAACTTTATATTTTAATTAAATTTATTTTAATCCATCCTAATATGTTTGTCTCCATATCTTGCAGTTACTTAATTATTTTCATTCTTGTGTTATTTAAATTATTCAGGTGTTATTTTATTACTCGTAACGACTATTAAAATTAAAATCACTATTTAGGTTATAATTATTGTAGTTTCTATATGTCAAGTTGATGATCTAATTTATTTATTGCAGCATTTTAAAATATTAGTATTAAATTTAACATTCTCTTTCCACACTTACATTTCACCCTCACCATATTCTGTAAATTTTTCCTTTTTAAATTTACTTTAATCAGGTTTTAGGCGTGATAACATGAATCTATTTCTATGAAGACAGCTTTGTATAACATCTAACTTTTTGTTTAATATATATATATATATATATATATATATATATATATATATATATAAAAGTGACCTTATCTCTGTGTGTGTGGATGGTCTCTACAAAACGCCTCCCTAAATTTTTAGTTTATAGACTTGAAACTTGTTATATAGAGGATTTGGGCCTGTGAAACAAATTCGCTTTGGTTTTTAGCCAGTAAAAACAGCTACTAAAGGGTCAAAATTGAAAGAAAAAAAAAAACAAACATTGACCCCTTTTAGATTAAACATTATTTTATCAGTTTTTGTATACATATTGATTTAAGTGTGATGCGGTAACATATAAGGCTGGAGAACTATTTGTTTTGGTTTCAATTCGAACTAATGGCATCCAAGTCATTTTTTTATACTTTTAAAATCACTTCTATATCTTGGGTACAATATGATAATCAATAGAGAATTGACTGTATAATAATACGAAATCTGCGTAAATTAAAATATCATATTTAAACATTTTATGACTGGCCAATGCCGGGTGGCCTGCGAGTATAATATATACAGGGTGTCCCAGAAGTCGCGCACCATGTAAATTTATATAAAAACAAATATGAATATCAATGAATATCAATTTTATTAATCAAAATCACAATAGATGCTCAAATTCTTCACCTTCAGCCTGAATACATGCATCGATTCTCTTTATAAAACTATCTTTTACTCTAATGAGGGTTTCAGTAGTAATTTTTTGACATTCAATTATTATCGCATCTTTCAAATCATAAAGAGTGCGTGGACGATTCTGGTAAACTATTTGATGTTTCCTCATCAGTTACATTCTTTCGTCGACCACATCTCTCGCGGTCAGCAACTGAACCTGTTTCTTGGAAACGCTTGATCAAACGGCAGACAGTGGTATAGCTCAATGGTTTTTCTCGCTCGGGATGAGTGCGGTTGAATTCTTTAGCTACCGAGCGGTATGTAGCCCCATCTCTTCCAAACATAAAAATCAATTTAACTCTTTCTTGCATTGTTAATTTCTCGCCCATATCGAATAAAATCTGAAACAAAAAAAATATAAATATATGGTGCGCGACTTCTGGGACACCCTGTATAATAAGCAGTAATGAATATATATATATATATATATATATATATATACGAGAGGATTTATATAAGTTTCCAAATTTTTTTTATATAGGCACTTTTATTTATAGTACAGACATGAAACTCTAGTAAAGTAATCTCCTTTAGCTACAATACACTTGTTGTACCATTCTGACAACTTATAGAAAGAAGTCCTCTTGTATGAGCGTGTCAATGATCCTCATCACAACCTCTTTCATCTCCTCAATTGTCTCATAATGACAACTGCTAAGTTTTTCTTTCAGCTTAGGGAATAACCAAAAGTCACAAGGAGTAAGGTTTGGTCTATAGGAGGGTGAGGAACTGTCTTGATGCCCATGAAAATGCCTTCCTTTCTGATCTTCTCTGAGCACCCTTGAGACAAACTTTACACAAATCTTCTGCATTTTCAGTTCACTATGAATAATTGTGTACAGTTCTCACACTGACATCAAACTGTGCACTTATTGTCACTATAGACACGATGACCCTTATTCATGAAATTATTTATTTGGCCAATCAACTCTGGTGTTCTGACTGCCTTACACCTCTCATCATCCCTTACAGACTACCTGCCTTCCTTGAATCTTTTATGCTACTCAAAAACTGATGCTTGATTCATGCAAGATGGTCCAAAAGCAGTCTGAAGCATTCCATACGTTTCTGCGATATTTTTTACAAAATTTCATTTGTCTAAAGTGTTCTCATGTTCAGATTGCATTTTTGAAATTCACCAGCTTTGACAATCAGACTTTAATAGGGTGTATTCTAATTCCTGCTGTAGCTGTTCATTTAAACTTTGCATCATAAAAATTGGTCTGTCAACTTATAAGATGTATAGCAATAACATACTGAATTTTCAAGAGTCTGACTATTTTTAATGCCTATATAAAAAAGTCTGGAAACTTATAAAAAAACATCTCTTCCTGATCTACATCAACGATCTTCCAAATAACATCCTTACATCATTCGTACACATTTATGCTGATGACTACCATCTATGGCAGCACATCAAAGGCCGTAAACGACCAAGTTCTCTCCAATTCTCTGTCCTCTGATCTTGAGCATGTGATACAATGGAGAAAGAGGTGGCTGGTTACTTTTAATGCATCTAAAACCAAGTGTCTATCTTTACATCATCAACATTCTGATCCCTCTCTGGCATCAATTGAAATGAATGGCTCTCGTCTTGGGGGCTCCATGTTTTAACAAGCTTCTGGGCTTGACCTTTACTCCTGATCTAAAATGGAACACAAACATCAAATCTGTTGCCATGGCCGCTGGAAAAATGATGGGATCCTTCTATCGATCCAGTAGATATCTACCTGCTGATATAATTCTCTACCTATATAAGAGTCAAGTACGTTCAAGGATGGGGTATCGTTGCCACATCTGGGCAGGAGCTGCTAGAAAGATCTTATCCTGCCATCAAAGAGTTCAAAATAGACTTCGTAGCCTAGTGGGGGATGCCCTTTTCTCTTCCCTGCAACCTCTATTTCACAAAAGAGACATTGCGAGCCTGTCTCTGCTTTATCGTTATTTTCATTGCAAGTGCTCCTCTGGGCTCCAATCTATGCCCCCCCCCCTCCCTCACCAAACATTCACAAGAAACACTCGTCTAGCTGAAAACACTATCAATAATTTCCTACACTTTATCTGTCCCTAAACCTAAACGTAGATTCCATGAACAAAACTTCTTTCTTAGAACTGCACGCCTGTGGAGCTCTCTTCCGTTTGCCTGCTTTCCAACTGACTACAATATGATCGTCTTCAAGTCCAACGTAAACAAATTCTTGATGAACCGTTCCCCTTAACTAATCCAATTTACTAAATTTACACTTCTAATGATTACTATATTGTCCCTTTGACTAATGTACACTCTTTAACCCTTATCCTTGAGTGGCCTCTGGGACTTGATAAGTGGGGGATTCCTTTGTAATATATATATATATATATATATATATATATATAAATAAGAAATATCTTATAAGATCTTTCTTATTTATATTTATGTCTCGGAAGTAGAGTGAAAAGTCTTGGAAGTAGAGTGAAAAGCATATCTTATTTTTCTTTAATATTATTGGAATCTTTTCTTTTTTCCTTGTACACATTTTGTGAATTATTCCATGGATTTCTGCCTTTGGATTATTATGGACCATCTTCTTCCAATTACGGGATGTCTTTGGATTTTACTTGTACAAATGGAAATTCTTTTAACTTTCTTGAAGTTTTACATTTGGATTTTACCGTCACTGGATGTTTTTATCTTCCACCAGACTATCCATTCATGTGTAATCACCTTTTTCTTCACCATATTCCCTCTGCTTCACTTTTTTTGTTTTCAAGTAAGATCTTTGACTTACTTGTTGTTTCATCAAATACTTCTGCATGCAAAATCCGATCCCGCATTTTGCTAATTCCTACCCTCTGATGAGAAGGAAAGTATTTCTTCGAAACTCCGCGGATTAAGGACTATCCATTTATCTAGTGTTTCCTTTTCAGATTAAATGTGTTTTTAACTCATTTCAAAGTGTTTCTTAACATATTTCATTAACTGTTTGCTCATATTATAAGCTCTATTTCCTATTTGGTTTTATCGAGCTTTTATATCTGGCTGAGATAATTTTATAAATATTAATTCTTTAATATTTATAATATACTTTAATTTTACCATCTTGGATCATTTTGGTAAATTTAATTGTCATTTTTATTTTATATATATATATATATATATATATATATATATATATATATATATATATATATATATATACACACAGATTTAAAAATAATAAAGACAAAATAGTCCAAACTTTAGAGGTCAGCCAAATAATAAAGTCTGCAAGAAAGCAATCCAGAAGATGGTAAGAAATCTATAAATTCTCAACTCAGGTAGCATTAGCAGATTCCTGTGGATCAGTAGCTCCACAATGAGTTCCCAATAGGCAATCAATTCATTTGTGATTTGATTGAAAAATGAACAATTTCACCAATTTCAATGACAATAAAAGTATTGAAAGCGTAGAACGATCATTGATCTTCTTTCAATCCCAGACAACGTCGGGTTTCACTTAGCAGTATAAATAAATAAAATAAAAAGTTATAGAGTAGAAAGATTTCACCACCCCCCATTCCTACATACACACACAAAAACAAACAAATGAAAATAAATAAAATAGAAAATTCTTACTCGATATGAACATAATTTTTGATCAAACATTTTCTGCATGATTTCACTGGCTGTTTCCTGAACATAATCTTTTTCATTCTTCTGAAATAGATTATAAAAATAGACTAAAAAATAAATTTTAAAAATAGATAAAAATAGATTAACAAAATAGATTTTAAGAATAGATACAAAAATAAATTTTAATAGATACAAAAATAAATTTTAATAGATACAAAAATAAATTTTAAAAATAGATTAAAATATACATTAACAATTTACATGAACCAGCCTTGCTTGAGTCCAGTGGACAGGAGAAGTCCAGGATGACTGAAAACAATGCTGAGATAAGAAGAGAGCACCTGGAATTCCAAAATGGTCACCCATTTTAATACTGACCAGGCACAATGTTGCTTAACTTCAGTGATCTAATGGTGTGTCAACGTAATTATTATTCCCTTCCCACTTTATGAAGATAGTCCAGAAACAATGCCCTATTAATTAAATGGATCTCCAATTCCTTGAGTAGATAAAATTCAGTTTATCTTAGAAATTGTCTCTCAAAAAAAGTTTTTAAAAAATCATGCGCATGTGGAATGAAATTTATAATCGTTTCAAAGAAACATATACTTACATTCACATTATTGGCGCTTTCTTCTGGAAGAATGCAATGGTATTTTTCTTTATTATTTGTCATTACTGTCACAGAGTGAGATTTGGTGGAATATTCCTGCAAAGAGAGAAAAACAAATATCAATGGCGTAAAACAAAAATATCGCAAAATTGTTAAACTGACCGAACGACTCTGTATCGCATAAGAAGCAAAATGTGAAGATGAATTTCAACCATTTTTCATGGCATTTGCTGTATTAATGCCCATTACAGCATTCCCCACAAAAAAAAAAAAATCTTGGTGCTTGTGCAGATTAGTGATCTTTTAAACCAGCGCATTTCAGGTGAAAATATTGTTACATAATTAGATATCATGTTGAAATTAGTATAAATTCCAAAAATGACAACAAAAATGATCCAGTAGTAGATATGTTAAATATATTTTTAATCAAAACAATTTTTTTTTATACTGATGAATCACCACTTATTAGGGATAGAAGCCACTTGAGGATAAAGGTTAATAGGATGGATAAGTTGTAATCATTACGTATGCCAGCCACTACGTTACGTTCTAATTATTAGACTCTACTGGTAACCACTGCGTTACATTCTCATATTAATTATTACGTTACTTTGGGTTTTCTTTTTTTTTCATTATTATTTAAATTCAATTGTCAGTAATTATATGTAGTATGTATCTTATGTGGGAATTTAATATTCATCAAATTAAGCGATTATAATTACCGTAATTCAGTATTTGTTTACTGCAAAAGTATAAAGTTTTTGTTTATCAAGTATTTGTCACTTATCAATGCATGAAGCCACTCGAGGATAATTGCTAATGAGATGAAATAAATTGTCAGTTAAATGATGAAGAATATTATTAGAAGATTGAAAATGATGAATTAACAAAACAGCAGGAAAGCAGTCCTTTGCTAATGTGTTCCACAAACGAGTTCTTGCTGGGGGAACCAGAGATTATAAGGTTTCATAAAAGTTAGAGTCAAGTTAATTCAACCATTTTAATTTTTTTTCATGGAACTTCTGATATTCTGTGACTGTCTGTGATTGATAGTGATCTAAGAAAACAGAATTTCTATTTGAAGAAATTGTATTTCTATAATATTGTACGCTAAGTTAGTGTAATCCAATGTTTTTGTTTTATAAACATATAGACTTTCAATCTATATATATATAAAAGCGAAAATGTATGTATGTATGTATGTATGTATATACGCTTTTCCTCAATGTCCACAAAAGGCTTCTTTCAGAGAAGCGCTTGCTCGGTTCACAACTTCTTAAAACTTTTTATATCATCTATAAATTGTAATATCTCAGAGTTACCCACGGAGCTCGCCTGTCTATTTAATTTTATTGACTTTCAAACGTTAATTATTCGACAATTCCCACATCGGCACGCGTTATATTCGGTTTTCAGTATAAAAAAAAGCGAAACTCGACTCTAATCACAGGCCGAAAGCCAGTTGTCTCAAGAGAGCTAAGTAACGTTTGTTCAATGTCGACTTCGTCATATCAGACTGTAGCTTTCATTTCGCTCCTCCTAATAAACAGGGAGCGGGTTTTTAAAAACTTTGCCTCAGGGCTTCGTCCCAAGTTTGAGTCCAGTTTGTTCCACAAAAAATCATTTTCACTTAGGATGTTGGCAACCTTCACATTGTCCATCCCAAATTCGTACCAGTAGGCCGACATCAGTGGACTTTTTTGTACCAAAACAGTCATTAACAATGTTTTTTTTGTTTTTAATTTTTAACATATTATAAAGAATTATAAATTATTGTACAAAAAAAATTAAATTAAAACAAAAATTATTTTTCTTATTTCGATTTATCTAATGAGGTAAAAACTTCCATTTTTTTTTTAAATTTTATTACTAAATTTAAAGTTATTTCAGCAAATTACCTGACAATTTAATAAACAAAAATATCATAAAAACTGAGTAACTTGAAAATACTATGAAAAAAATAGATTTTTAATCAAGGAAAAAAATGGCGTCTTTTACTTAATTAAATAATTTGAAATAAGAAAAATGATCTTTGTTTTAATTTTATTATTTTTGCTGTGCAATAATTTATATTGGTTTGAAAAAGGTTAAACTTAAAAAAAAACATTGTTAATGACCGTTTTGGTACCAAAAACAAGTCCACTGATGTCGGCCCACTGCTATGAATTCGGAATAGGGGCATATAAGCTAGAAAAGGCGAAAGTAGAATCAGAGAGACAAGAGATACATGAGAATCCAGTCTTTTTTTGTTTTTGTTTTCTTCTTTAAAAAAAAAAGGAACATTTGACTAATCTATGAGAGGCTTTAGCAATTTAAGGGAATTCCACTAAAAAAAAATATGGAAAACTGACATCCAACAAATTCAATAGATGTAACATTTATTTTCTGGCAAGATTATTTTTTAATTTTTGAATACCTGCATTGTTTTGAAATTTTTATACGTTATGATTTGAAAAGATTTTGTTGACTAATAAAAACTTTCTGGATAACAGATTCAAATTCATCCAATTGATTTGTTTAAATTAAATGTGTCACATTAGCAAAAAAAAAAAAACAAAAAAAAACAAAAAAAAAACAAAACGTATTTTCTAAAGATTGACATTTTCAAAGAAGTGAAAAGAGAACTCGGAATCATGCTGAAATGAGAAAAAAATAATCAATATTTTTATTTTGTTCAAAACATCTTTTAGAGTCAGCAAAATTAGATTATGCAATAGTGTGTTAGATATTTTGGGGGGGGTGAGAGGGGAAGTTGTGCAGTTTCAGCTCTTTCCAACGATTCAGTTGCATCACGGCTCAATCTACAGTTCATTGCATCCAGAGTAGCAATATCAAACCATCCCCTCTTCCAGTATCTGATCTGAAAAAATTGTTGGTCAAGAGATCTTCACTAAGTCAGAGCTTTAGTGGTTAGACAGATTTATTTTGAATTTCATATGGAACTATATCTAATGGTGAAGCTCCAATTTGAGATTTTGGGGTTATGGAGTCACCTTATATGCCATTACTCTCAGATCCACTGATCTGGTTAAATATGATCGGAACTTGCTATGACATAAAATTATATCCAGTGATGAGATCCTAATGTTGTACACTAGAAAGAGGTTAACGCTGACACCATAAGAAACTATTTCACTATTGATTTCGATTGAACCAGAGAAAGGTTGCTTTCTCAATTAGGATCCCTGGACTTTGGAATAGACTTCCAAGAGAGGTAATAAACGTATCAACAGTGTATCAATTCAAAGTGAATTTGGACAAGTGCTTGACTGAGCTATTGTATCCTTTTGTGTAAATTTCTACTACCCTTTCTTTATATGGCAACTGAAGCATGATTGTTTTATTTTTTGTCAAATTAATCGCATTGAATAAAGGTTTGATCTAAAAAGGTTTAACTATTTATAGCTGTGACTGAAATATATTTGCAAATGTGTAACTAAATAAATTTTTTATACCCAATAAACAGCTTTATTTATTATTGCACATGTTTATATATCCACAAAAGAATTTATTATTTAATTATTAGAATTCTTTGAGATGAGTAATTTGCATATTTTATTTATTTATTTGTGGACTATTATCCTCATCTTTATAATTGTGGTTTCATGACGTTTCGGCCAACTATTTCTCTGGCCTTCGTCAGATAGTTAAACGCGATGTCTCTATCCACTATCCATAGTTCAGCGGATAGAGATGTTGAATCTCTACAGTTCAAGGTGAGCATTGTCTAAAGATATCAGTTTCAATCCTACCTAAAGCCGGCCAGAGGATTAGTTGGCCAAAATGTGAGACAACGACAACTATGGAAGGCAATAATTACTAAAGATATAGTTAAGAGACTCAGCATTCTTATCCCATCGCGGTTTACGACCTGATGAAACCCAGAGGAATAGTTGGCTGAAACGTTGTGAAACAACAAGTATAAAGATAAGGATAACAGTCCGCAAATAAATAATAAAAAATATACAGAAAGATTTACTGGATTTTTACCATGTGGACATAAACTTATCTGGATCACTAATATGCACGCATGGGTGTGCGTGTATGTGTGACAAAAAATCGTCTATATTTGCTTATCCACTTTTCTTATTCAATTAAGGCTCAATTCAGTTTCACGGGTTTTTTTTTTTTCTCTTGACCCAAATTCAACAGAGTCAAAACCATTTCTGAAATGGCCTTCTCCCTATTGATTGCAGGTCTTGTACAGCCCTAGAAAATTCACCCTCCCAAGCTTTACCTTCTCTCTTTGAGAAGGGGTTAGTTTACGGTTAATCGCCTGAGACGCCTCTACTAAGTAATGCTGATGGGGCTGCCCAGACATATTTTGCAGGGTCCCCCTTCAACTTCAGGGGTGCTGACTTTTTAATTCTACTTTTTGACTCTTGCGTCACATCTTTCCCCAGAGGAGAGAAATAAATGCCTTCAATTTAAGCATGAAATCAACAACAATTATGAATCACTGTACCTGGAGGATTGTTTATGAAAACAACTACAAAAAACAACACGTTTATACACCCACACAGGTTTTGAGTGGCAATATAAAAAAAACAAAAAACAGGTAAACTATACAAATAAGGTGGCACACTTAAAAGTAGCCTGAATACTAGTTGAAAAATGTAAATGCAAGTACAATTTTTCTTTGTGTATTTTTTTTTTAAAACAAAAGTAAGAATATTAAAATATGCATTCAATATTTTTTAAAACATTATTTACAAACGAACGTTTTTATTTTCTCTTCACCAAAACTTTTTTTTTTTAGATTGAAATATGATCGTCAAAAAATTGATTTTTTTAAACAAAGAAATGTTTGTTTTGACAAAACAAAATCTGTATTGTATTGGCATTTCAATATAAATTTAAACAACACTTCCATCACGGAGAAAAAAAAAGCTTAACTTTTTTTTTCTTTTACTTTTTACTTTTTTTCACCCCCAAACAAGATATATTGCCACTTGGACATAAGAGGCTTGGGATTTGGGATCATGTCTAATAGAGGACTGTACGGAGTTGAGCAGTGAGTTGTGCTTGTTTATTTGCTTGTTTTTTGTTTTATGGCATATCAACCCTTTTAATGCCGAATCCAGTGATTTTGAAGAACAATCTTTTAATAAAGTATATTTGTTTTGTTTTTTTAAGTCGGTTGCTATTTAACCCATAGTTGGGACCCTAACAGGTATTATCACTCTGAGTCAGAGTGGACCTGGGAGCAATGGCAATTAAATAATAGCTCCACACTCGCCAAAGCCTGCAAGCTGGGGCCTCACCATCGGATATAGTTTAAGGTCAGTTAGATGTGTGTTCACATTACGTATAAATTTCTGTATGTTAGTACAGTCAGGGAAACAGGAAACAGGGAGGTAATTTCAAATTCTAGGCATCTGAGAGAAGAAACAATTAGAATAGAAAGATGACTGTATGCCTTTAAGTAGTTCTTCCCTGATAATAGGGATGACACCCAACAGCCATTAAAAACCCTACCCTACAGAATGATCTTCATAAAATCAGTCTTCACCTGGATCAAAGCTGCAATCATGTCAAGTTAAAAAAAAAATACATTACGGATCACACTGTAGCTAGAATATAATGTATAAGAAAAAGAAAACTTGCAGATAAAATGATATTGGATTACAAGACTCTGCAATATTTTGAAAAAAAAAAAAACTATTAAAGAGAAAGCTGTTCTATACACAATTTATTGCTTTTATATTGTATACACAGTTTAGTGTATGTGGCCAGAAGTTACAACTGTAAATTTGTCTTTTAGTTGAAAAGAATTCAACAAAGTTGGTCAGTGTTGGCTATTAATAATTCTTTCTTGTCTGGGAAGGTGTATATCGTCAACTGATGATAGCTGTACTTGGAGTGTCTGGTTGACAAATGCAAAAAAAAAAAAAAAGGGAGGGGGCGTAGTGTTTTTCTTTGTGGTTGTTTGGAGGCTCTTTAAACGTTTCCAGATGACGTCCTTTAAAAGGTCCGATAGAAATGATTATGTCCTATAATCTGATTGGTCATTGGGTGATCAAAAAAACCTCATCAGGTGATGTCCTTTTCTCTTCCTTGCAGCCTCTTTCTCACAAAAGAGACATTGCGAGTCGATCTCTGCTCTATCATTTTCATGGCAAGTACTCAACTGAGCTTCAGTATATAGTCCCCCCCCCCCATTTGTAATCATAATCGTTCTGATCCCCATCACGCCCTAATTGAAATGAATGGTTCTCGTCTTTCGGAAGCTCCATGTTTTTATAAGTTTCTGGGACTGACCTTCACTCTTGATCTTTTTTTTTCATTTTTTACATGGGGGTCACCACTTATCAAGGCACAGGAGCCACTCGGGGATAAGGGTTATTATGTGTACAGTAATCAATGGGATAGTATCGTAGGAATAGTTAGTATTGGGGATTTGATAAGGTGTCATTACTTAAGGGGGCGGTTCATCAGGAATTTGTTTGTGTTGGACTTGAAGACATCCAAGTTGAATTCGAGGGTGGGGGGGAACAGGCAAGCGGCAGAGAGTTCCACAGCCGTACAGTTCTAAGAAAGAAGCTTTGTTCATGGAATCTACATTTTGATTTAGGCACGGATAAAGAGTGGGGAAAATTATTGACAGTGGTTTCAGCTAGTCGGGTGTTTTTCGTGAAAGATTGGCGGGGGGGGGGAACCAAAGAATGGAGCTCAGACGAGCACTTGCCATGGAAATAACAATAAAACAGGGATAGGCTCGCAACGTCTCTTCTGTGGGAGAGAGGTTGTAGGGAGGAGAAAAGGGCATCCCCCACCAAGCCACAAAGTCTATTTTGTACTCTGTCAAGGCAGGATAGGCTGTTTTTAGCAACTCCTGCCCAGATGTGGCAGCAGTACTCCATCCTTGAACGTACTTGGCTTTTATACAGATAGAGAATTGCATCATTAGGGAGATATCTTCTGGAGCGGTAGAAGGATCCCATCATTTTCCCAGCGACTTTGGCCACATACTTGATGTATGTGTTCCATTTAAGATCTGGAGTAAAGGTCAAACCCAGAAGCTTATCAAAACATGGGGCCTCCTCTAGACGAGAGCCATTCATTTCAATCGATGCCAGATGGGGATCAGAGCGTTTATGATGTAATGATAGGAGCTTGGTCTTAGATGCATTAAAGGTAACCAGCCACCTCTTCCCCCACTGAATCACGCGCTCAAGATCTGAGGAGAGAGAATCAGAGAGAACTTTCTCATTTACAGCCTTTGATGTGTTGCCGTAGATGGTCGTGTCATCAGCATAGATGTCAACGAATGATTTTAGTATGTGTTTTTGTAGATCATTGATGTAGATCAAGAAGAGAGTTGGGCCCAGGATGGACCCCTGAGGGACTCCAGCATTATTACTGTGGGCCTCTGATTTCTGCCCATCAACCACTACTCTTATGAGCCTATCAGAAAAAAATGATTTAATGATTGAGAAAACATTTCCAGTTATACCGTAGCTGGAAATCTTGTGAAGTAGGCCTTTATGCCATACCTTATCAAAGGCCTTTGATATGTCAAGAGCAATTGCCCTAGAAATAAAGCCTTTGTCAAGAGATTCGCTAATTCTATGTGATATAACTGTTAGCACGTCAGCTGTAGATCTAGCAGAACGGAAGCCATATTGCGTGTCACTAAGAAGGTTATTGGTCTGTATTGAGAGGTAGATGACTTATCACCTGAATTCTTAAATACAGGGCATACTGATAAGGTTTTCCAGGGCGTTTGAAAGCACTTCTCCTTAAGACAATGCTTAAACAGTTTGGTAAGTATGGGGGCAAGTTCTGGTTGTAGCTTTTTTAATACAAAAAATATCTGAAATAGAACACATACATCAAATCTGTTGTCAATATGTCTGGAAAAATGGTTGGATCACTCTACTACTCCAGAAGATATCTCACTGCTGATGCAATCCTCTATCTGCATAAGAGCCAGGTACACCCTAAAATGGAGTACTGTTGCCATATTTGTGCAGGAGCTGCTCGGCACGCTCTATCGAACCTTGACAGAGTTCAAAACTCATATCTGTTATAGAGAGTGGTGTCATCGGCAAATATACCCATCTCCGAAACAATTTTATCAGGGAGGTCATTTATGAATATCAGGACTAATAGAGGTCCAAGGATAGACCCCTGAGGTACTCCCGCATTTATGTCATATTGTTTAGATGTACGACTGTCGAGGACAACTTTTATTTTTCTATTACTTAAGAAGGATTTAATTACATTATGAATTCTTCCAGTGATTTCATATGATCTAATTTTCCTTAAAAGACCATCATGCCATACCCTGTCAAAAGCCTTAGATATATCAAGGGTTACCGCTCTACCCTCCCCTGTTTTGTCCAATGAACTGTATATACGTTCAGAAACTACAGTTAAGATATCTGCTGTTGAACGGGCTTGCCTGAATCCATATTGTTTGTCAGTCAGGAGTTTAGCAGCTGTTAGGTGTTGGACTAGGGCTTGATTAACTAAGGACTCAAATATTTTGGCGAAAAGCAGGAGGAGGCTAATGGGGCGATAATTTAGTGGGTCAGTTCTTTCACCAGAATTCTTGAAGACTGGTATCACAGAGGCGGTTTTCCAGCAGTCGGGAAAGCAAGATTCGTTAAGGCATTTATTATAAAGTTTGGAGAGAACTGGAGCAACCTCGGCAGAGCATTTTTTTAATAGCACAGCCAGGATGAGATCTGGTCCACATGCTTTTGAGGTGTCTAGGTTTTTTATAATAGCATGTACCTGAGAAGGGGTGATTTTCAAATCGTCTAGTGTGGCATCTGTTCGCAGAGGAAAATCAGGGAGGGAGTGGTGTACCGAGTTCAGTGTGGAGTTTGAGGCAAACTGACTGGCAAGCAGATTAGCCTTGTCAGTTGCCGTGCAAGCAACCTCATGATTGTTTGATAGTGGAGGAATAGTTGACTGTCCATTATTTATTACGCTGTTGTAGATTTTCCAAAAATCCCAGGTTCCTAATTTCTGTTCTTCGATGCGTTTTCTGGTGGTTTCAGAGTAATCTGTCTTAGCTGTCTCTATCACTCTCTTACAATTATTTCTAGCTTCTATAAACTTCTGTTTATTTGAGCTGGACTTATGTCGGTTGAATCTGCGGAACGCACGCTGCCTTTGACAAATGGCAGCTGCACAAGCAGAAGTAAACCATTGGGGAGAGTGGGGCTTGCTATAGTATTTCCGTGCGGGAACATGTGCTTCAATAGCAGTTTTGAACCATTAAGTGGTCTCATGTGCACACTGTTCCGCTGGAAGAGTAAAGATATTTTGCCATTGGGCATTTCTGATGAGTTCCCTGATGGCTTGCCAATCAGCCTTTTTGTAATACCTCGTTGTCTTCAGTTTTTGGGCGAGAATTTAGGCTGATGAAATTAAGTGTCTTTATAAAAGAAAATGAAATGAAACGTCTTTAGAAAAGAAAATGAAACGTCTTTAGAAAAGAAAATGAAACGTCTTTAGAAAAGAAAATGAAACGTCTTTAGAAAAGAAAATGAAACGTCTTTAGAAAAGAAAATGAAACGTCTTTAGAAAAGAAAATGAAACGTCTTTAGAAAAGAAAATGAAACGTCTTTAGAAAAGAAAATGAAACGTCTTTAGAAAAGAAAATGAAACGCCTTTAGAAAAGAAAATGAAACGCCTTTAGAAAAGAAAATGAAATGAAACGTCTTTAGAAAAGAAAATGAAATGAAACGTCTTTAGAAAAGAAAATGAAATGAAACGTCTTTAGAAAAGAAAATGAAATGAAACGTCTTTAGAAAAGAAAATGAAATGAAACGTCTTTAGAAAAGAAAATGAAATGAAACGTCTTTAGAAAAGAAAATGAAATGAAACGTCTTTAGAAAAGAAAATGAAATGAAACGTCTTTAGAAAAGAAAATGAAATGAAACGTCTTTAGAAAAGAAAATGAAATGAAACGTCTTTAGAAAAGAAAATGAAATTGACTGTCTTTATAAAAGAAAATGAAATTGACTGTCTTTATAAAAGAAAATGAAATTGACTGTCTTTATAAAAGAAAATGAAATTGACTGTCTTTATAAAAGAAAATGAAATTGACTGTCTTTATAAAAGAAAATGAAATTGACTGTCTTTATAAAAGAAAATGAAATTGACTGTCTTTATAAAAGAAAATGAAATTGACTGTCTTTATAAAAGAAAATGAAATTGACTGTCTTTATAACATAAAATGAAATTGACTGTCTTTATAAAATAAAATTAAATTGACTGTCTTTATAAAATAAAATTAAATTGACTGTCTTTATAAAATAAAATTAAATGTCTTTATAAAATAAAATTAAATGTCTTTATAAAATAAAATGAAATTAAATGTCTTTATAAAATAAAATTAAATTAAATGTCTTTATGAAATAAAATTAAATTAAATGTCTTTATAAAATAAAATTAAATTAAATGTCTTTATAAAATAAAATTAAATTAAATGTCTTTATAAAATAAAATTAAATTAAATGTCTTTATAAAATAAAATTAAATTAAATGTCTTTATAAAATAAAATTAAATTAAATGTCTTTATAAAATAAAATTAAATTAAATGTCTTTATAAAATAAAATTAAATTAAATGTCTTTATAAAATAAAATTAAATTAAATGTCTTTATAAAATAAAATTAAATTAAATGTCTTTATAAAATAAAATTAAATTAAATGTCTTTATAAAATAAAATTAAATTAAATGTCTTTATAAAATAAAATTAAATGTCTTTATAAAATAAAATTAAATGTCTTTATAAAATAAAATTAAATTAAATGTCTTTATAAAATAAAATTAAATTAAATGTCTTTATAAAATAAAATTAAATTAAATGTCTTTATAAAATAAAATTAAATTAAATGTCTTTATAAAATAAAATTAAATTAAATGTCTTTATAAAATAAAATTAAATTAAATGTCTTTATAAAATAAAATTAAATTAAATGTCTTTATAAAATAAAATTAAATTAAATGTCTTTATAAAATAAAATTAAATTAAATGTCTTTATAAAATAAAATTAAATTAAATGTCTTTATAAAATAAAATTAAATTAAATGTCTTTATAAAATAAAATTAAATTAAATGTCTTTATAAAATAAAATTAAATTAAATGTCTTTATAAAATAAAATAAAATTAAATGTCTTTATAAAATAAAATTAAATTAAATGTCTTTATAAAATAAAATTAAATTAAATGTCTTTATAAAATAAAATTAAATTAAATGTCTTTATAAAATAAAATTAAATTAAATGTCTTTATAAAATAAAATAAAATTAAATGTCTTTATAAAATAAAATTAAATTAAATGTCTTTATAAAATAAAATTAAATTAAATGTCTTTATAAAATAAAATTAAATTAAATGTCTTTATAAAATAAAATTAAATTAAATGTCTTTATAAAATAAAATGAAATTAAATGTCTTTATAAAATAAAATGAAATTAAATGTCTTTATAAAATAAAATGAAATTAAATGTCTTTATAAAATAAAATGAAATTAAATGTCTTTATGAAATAAAATTAAATTAAATGTCTTTATGAAATAAAATTAAATTAAATGTCTTCATAAAATAAAATTAAATTAAATGTCTTCATAAAATAAAATTAAATTAAATGTCTTCATAAAATAAAATTAAATTAAATGTCTTCATAAAATAAAATTAAATTAAATGTCTTTATAAAATAAAATTAAATTAAATGTCTTTATAAAATAAAATTAAATTAAATGTCTTTATAAAATAAAATTAAATTAAATGTCTTTATAAAATAAAATTAAATTAAATGTCTTTATAAAATAAAATTAAATTAAATGTCTTTATAAAATAAAATTAAATTAAATGTCTTTATAAAATAAAATGAAATTAAATGTCTTTATAAAATAAAATTAAATTAAATGTCTTTATAAAATAAAATTAAATTAAATGTCTTTATAAAATAAAATTAAATTAAATGTCTTTATAAAATAAAATTAAATGTCTTTATAAAATAAAATTAAATTAAATGTCTTTATAAAATAAAATTAAATTAAATGTCTTTATAAAATAAAATTAAATTAAATGTCTTTATAAAATAAAATTAAATTAAATGTCTTTATAAAATAAAATTAAATTAAATGTCTTTATAAAATAAAATTAAATTAAATGTCTTTATAAAATAAAATGAAGTTAAATGTCTTTATAAAATAAAATGAAGTTAAATGTCTTTATAAAATAAAATGAAGTTAAATGGCTTTATAAAATAAAATGAAGTTAAATGTCTTTATAAAATAAAACGAAATTAAATGTCTTTATAAAATAAAATGAAGTTAAATGTCTTTATAAAATAAAATGAAGTTAAATGGCTTCTAGCTATTATCTCTTTGCGGCACACTAATGTGTCATGAAACAGTGCTTGGGAACCACAGGTCTAATGTCTTGTATAAACTGTGTAGTATCGAGGCCGAGAACACCGGAACTTTCGACTGAGATGGTCTGCAAAATGAAATTGTTATTTGCATACGCATTGAATGAGACAAAGAACAAACAAAAATATTGGTTCAGAAAACAAGATATTCAGTCCATGACACAACAAAATAGGGTTTTCTTTGTTATAATAGCGAATGTAAAAAATCGAAATACTAAATTTCAAGTGAAATTAATGGTATTTACTTAATTGCCATGTCACCGTAATGAACATATCGAAAAATTATGAAAAAAATGATAAGGTAGAAAATTAATTATTGATGAAAATAGTTTTCGAAGACAATAAGTGAAAGGTGAGTGTTACTACAAAAAGAAATCACTTTCTCCTCCAATCTAATCGTTCTTTTTTGTTTATGTGTTTTCTTGAGTGTACTGGGAAGAATTTTGGCATTGAAAACCGTTGCAAATAGTTTGGTTGTTATTTTATACTATGTTAGCAGAGAAACTCTACTTAAACTCTTTAATAACTAACCCTAGTTGCCCATTTTTTTTTTTTAAATTTTACTCATGCTCACCCCTAACAAGGCATATTGCCACTTGGATGTAACGGGCTACTATTTGGGACCATGACTAGGAAAGATTAACAAGATGTTGGTTTACATTACATTTAAACTTCGGCATATCAGTACAGTCAGAGAGCAAGTAGCAAGAAGAGAATTTCAAAGTCTAGCTGTTAGATGAAAAAAATTATTAGAGGAGATTTTCTAGTATTTAGTAACCTCAACAGTGAAGGGGTGTGATTTTGTTGCTAAGCGGGTTTGTCGGGGATATGTACGTCGAGAGGACACAATAAATAAACATTTTATGGTACTCATGCACTTATTTATCCGTGCTGAAATGGGGAGGAGAGAGTGTTTTGTACCTATTCTATACTTTAACCGGTACTAGTGCAGAAAGTGATCCAGACGTAAATAATAACGTTATTATTTAAAAAGCCATTCTTAACATGGGGAAGGGAGGGTGTTTTGTACTTATTCTATACTTCAACCTTACAATTGAATAAAAAAAACATAAAATTTTAATTAAACTTGGAAATACGATTTAAAAAAATAGCGCGGATCAGTAAGTGCACTAGCACCCATTTTACATTAAGTAAAAACCTACCCAGTTAGGTAGAAGAGTAACTTATCTTGCCTTTCGTAACATTTATTTATCATATATTCAAGTTTTACGTTATCTTTTGTTTATTAAAGAATGGGTATCTAAATAATAACGGTATTATTTCAGCAAGTTCCTTATTCTACATAAGTACCCCATTCTGTAGACTGGAGTGATCTATAAAAATACCAACATAACTTGTGTATGGGTATATAATTTCATGTATATACATAAGATTTTACGTGTTGATTTTCAATAATTATTTCAAAAGTGTTCAATGCGGGAGTAGAACTAAGTAGTAAGTTATTTAAAAAAAATTTTTTTTTATTACATTTTCACCCCATACAAGGCACATTGCCATTTTGGTGTAGGGGGCTACTAACAGGGGCAACAACTACTGGGGTACTATGTAGGGATTTGGGAAGCAGATGTTGGTTCACGTTGCACATGAACTTCTGCACGTCAGTACAGTTGGGGAAGCAGGGACCTGGAATGGAATTCCAAAGTCTAGCGGTTCTGGGGAAGAAACTACTGGAGTAGAAAGATCTTTTACATCTAGAGATCTCTACAGTGTGGGGGTGGGATTTTGCAGCCTGTCGGGTTTGTCGAGGGTGCTCACATCATGGGGGCACAAGTGATTGCAGTTCGTCAGAGCATTCACCATTAAAATACTTGTAGAACAGGCAGAGGGATGCAACATTTTGTCGATGGGACAGAGACTGAAGCTTAGATGCCACAGGGCCTATCAGATTTGCGACTCTCTTTTGAACCTTGTCAAGGAGCGAGAGACTAGTAGCCGATGCATCAGCCCAAATATGACAGCAATACTCCATACATGGGCGAATGGTGGCCTTATAGAGGTACAGGATACTTTCGGGTGTTTGTGATAATTAAGCTACAAAGAATTTTCCGTGTTTCATCCTCGTGAGGATTCGTCAGGCTTTTGCATGGAATTGATTTGTGTATGTATAAAAACACATGGTAATATCAGTTTCATGCAATAGCCCAACGAATTAAACGAGGATTAAACACAGAAAATTCTTTGCAACTTAATTACCACTTAAATTTTCACAACTTATCGTCTATTATATAAAGGGTAGTTATCTGTGTATGTATGTGCAACTAAAAATCAAAAACTGCTGACGAAAAACCCACAAAGTTTATATTTTCTTGATCGGCGTTGCCCCGGATGTATAATTTATAAAATTCAAACAAAATTAATCCTGCTTTGGGTGTCAACTGGATCAGGTTTCATGAGGAAAGGGGGTCGGTTTTTCAAACATTTCCAATGTTATATATTGTTTAATATAGAGCTGAAAGAGGGATGGGAAAGAGAGGCGAGTAAAAACGGGGGGAAATAGAGATAGACAGATAGAAGTTTTAATATAAAGGAGTGTTTACATACACTTTTAAACCGCTTTTATTTTGCTTTTTTATGGCTACTGGAAACATCGAATAGCTTTGCTAGCATATATATATATATATATATATATATATATATATATATATATATATATATATATATATAACGAAATGATAAAAAGATTGGTTAAAAAAGAACGCCTGTTTTAATGTGCTGCTGCTGCACACAATAACAACAAAAACAACAACAAAAGATAATCATTGCTTACTTTTCCGAGAGGAACAGGTCCAGCCCAATTGATAAGAAATAATTCCTTGTCCATAAACGGACTGAATTCTGTCATAGTAATATTGAGTAAGTAAAGTATAAATAATAAAAATGATTTCTGGAATTTGTACAGCGACATCGTCTGGTGTTTATTCTTTTTTTTTTTTTTTTTTTTTTCAAGTCTTTGTCCCTCTTCTTCCACGACCAAAAAAAAAAAAAAGGCACCGAAGTTTACAATTGTTAATTGTCACTGTGCTGACGCGAAATGTCCGAGTGAAAAGAAGAGAGAAAAAAAGGGCAGACAAAGACTTGACCAACGAATATTATGCACGTAAGCAGCCGATCAATCTGTTGGGCGCCGCCATTGAACATTAGTTCCGCACTCAAACGTCATTTCCGGTTCAGTTTTTTTTTTTTTTTTGGGTGAATATCAACATTTTGTATTTATTTAATTATTTCGCAAAATAAATGACTACAAATATTTTTTAAAAATTAAAATGAATATATATTTATTGCTTTTAAACTTAGCTGAAACTGATAAGTCATTGAATCGTCATTTATGACACGTTGTTTTCTTTCGTTTCGGTTTCAATATCTGCGTGATTAAAACATCCAGTGACGCTGCCTTCGCGAAGGATGTTTGCGATGAATGGCTTTTACACAATCTTCCTTCTTCTTGTTTATGCCACCAAAAACAGCATAGGCTTACCTGAACAAGGGGTGAAAACGTTTACAGCCACACAAGTAAGCCTTTTTGTTGCGTTCGCACATTTTCATATGTTTGAACAAGTCACTATATTTCTAACCCAAAACCGATACCACCACAACGGGCACAACGCAAGGGATTGCCGATTATTCATTAAAAAAAAAAAATTATTTTCATGTTAAAGTTTAAGATAAAACTTACAATCAAATGTCGAATACGCCGCGACAAATTTTATTTTTGTTTTAAATTTCACTTCAGCCACGTTTAACTGAAATCTTTATAACGAAAATAACAAATACATATTCATACTATTTGGTTTTAATGCAAGTAATTAATGCCATCATACGTCCGATTTGTGTATACTATATCTTTTTTTTTTTTTTTTTTAAATTTCTATGAAGTGTAATTATAAATAAACGCCTTTTTTTTTTTAAATGTTAACTGATCCCTCACTTTGCAACCACGTTTTAATTTTCCTTTTACACATTTTCTGTCTAGATTTACAATTCCGACTGTATTATTCTTATTTTTTAACCGAATAAAATCAAGCTTATGTTTAACCCAACTTCTACAAACCGGACTTTTTAAGGCGTGTAAATTGTTTGGTATTTACGCATTGTTTGTTAGTTTTATGATCTGTTTTAAAACGTTACTAGCAATTAATGGGTATTTAAAATTGTCGACAAATCGATTTTTTTTTTTTAAATATGTCGTTTTAAGCAAAAACAACAGTACTTATTTGTCATGTCGAAAATAGTAATATATCCAAAAATTACGAAAATTCATCGAGTAGAAAATTATTTATAGTTAAAAGTAGTTTTGGTGCTAGTGAGTGCACTTACTGATCCGCGCTATTTTTTTTTAAACCGTATTTCCAAATTTAATTAAAGTTTTTTTTTTTTTTTTTTTTTTTTATTCAATTGTAAGGTTAAAGTCTAGAATAGGTATATAACAACGTTATTATTTCAATAAGTGCACTGCCACTCACTGCACTCACTACTAGTACCGTAATTTTACGGAAAACTAGAAGAAATTGCATTTCCCCTAGATATGAACACCTTGAAGATTACGAATACAGGGAACATACTTATCTCCCTTTTGAACACTTTAATAACGAACATTTCTTTTTAACCATATCGATGAACTTTTTTTTTTTTTTTTTTTAACCTAAAACACAAAAGCACTTGGTATCGATGAGTTTTTTTTTTTTACACAGTGATCACCACACCAACAGACCAACACCAACACCACTTATCAAGGCCCGGAAGCCACTCAGGGATAAGGGTTATTGCAAGTACATTACGTTAGTGTGGAGATTTGATGAAGTGTTTACTTAAGGGGGCGGTTCACCGGTTCATTAGGAATTTGTTAACGTTGGACTTGAACACATCCAAGTTGTTGTCCGGTGGGAAGCAGGCAGACGGAACAGAGTTCCACAGGCGTGCAGTTCTAAGAAAGTTGTTCATGGAATCCGCGTTTTTGTAATTTTTGGATATATTACTATTTTCCACATGACAATTAATCAAGTACTTTTTTCTTTTTTGCTTAAAATGAAATATTTAGAAAATCGATCTGAACTCTATCTTAACAATTAATTAATTAATTATTAATTGCTATCATTTTGCTATAAACGTGTGCATGCAACTATTAAGTAAACTAAAAAAAAAAAAATGTAATCTTAAGATCTCTCATTCCAGTAATTATAGGAGCAACCTGATTCATAAAAAAGGGATATCAAAAACTACCCGATGAACCAAGTGCAAGAGAAATTCAAATAATTGCACAAAAGGGACGGTCAAAATTTAAAAACGATTTCTCAGTTGGAATATATAAGATAGCGTTGGCATTAGGTAGAATGCCCCATCCCCAGCTTGAACAAACTGATAAAATAGAAAATCTGTTGTAAACTACGATTACGTTTTAAAACGTAATTTCATACGGTAACTACTTCCTTATTCGGTAGGGTTGTCTCGTTTAAGCAAGTATGATGTTGAATGACCCGAAACCTGTTGACCTCGAGTCGTTCGTATCCATCGCAACTTTTCGAAGTGTATTACGACAAATTCTAAGGGGGCGATATCGGTCCAAATGTTTCAGGTTGCAATTTACAAAATAAATTCGAGATTGTTTACGATTTGAAATATCAATAAAAACGCTGGCAACATTCACCCTAGGTGGGTTGAACCAGTGCCACAGAGAGATAGTTGCTGAACCGGTTCCCCCGAAAGAGGAAGTTTCATGGGAGTTTCAAGTTCATAAGTGATCCCCCTAAGCCCGAAAAAAAAACCAAAAACAACAAAAATATGACAGACGATATTAAAAAAAAAAAACGACTAAAATAAAAATAACGCCCGAAAGTATCCTATACCTCTATAAGGCCACCATTCATTCGCGCATGTATGGAGTATTGTTGTCATATTTGGGCTGGTGCATGCACTGCAATACTGCATAGTGCATCTGCCACTAGCCTCTCGCTCCTAGACAAGGTTCAAAAGAGAGTCGCCAACCTGATAGGTCCTCCTGAACTGTCATCTAAACTTCAGCCTCTCTCTGTCCCATCGACGAAATGTTGCATCCCTCTCTGCCTAAGTACTTTAACTTTAACGATGAATGCTCTGAAGAACTGCAAGCACTTGTGCCCCCTCGACGTAAATACCCCCGACAAACCCGACAAGCGGCCAAATCCCACCCCTTCACAGTAGAGATCCTTAGATGTAAGAGAGCCTTCTACTCCAGTAATTTCTTCCCCAGAACAGCTAGACTTTGGAATTCCGTTCCGGGTCCCTGCTTCCCCAACTGTACTGACATACAGAAGTTCAACTGTAACGTGAACCAACATCTTGCTGCCTAACTCCCTACACAGTACCTCTCCCTGGTAGTAGCCCCCTACAACAAAGTGGTAATGTGGCACTAATGTGCCTTGTTTGGGGTGAAAATGTAATAAAAAAAAAAAAAGAAAAAAAAACAATACAGCGAAACCAGCTGTTCAATCTCCCAAATAAGTAATTACATTCTGGGAAAAAACAAATGCAAACGGAAATGCAGCAAATGCACCCTTCATTGTCATGGTTTTAAAAAAAATGTGCTACTTGTGCAGTTTAAGGACCGTGCTGAAATGTTTAGAAAGATTGTCATGGCGAGGTGGGGGATTTTTTTTGGAAGCAAAGTAATTACCGTGCTATTTTTTTTTTTTTTTTTTAATAGTATTTCCGAGTTAAATTAAAGTTTTACGATATCTTTTTCTGTTTACTTAAATTGTTAGGTGACAGTACAGACAGAATAGGTACAAAATACCCCCCCCTCCAACGGAAAATCGGTTTTCAAATATTTCAACACGATAACTTCTCAGCAGAAGTAGTTTTTAGTATTTTGATCACAAATTATTATTATTATTATTATTATTATTATTATTATTATATTGTTCGCATAATTTAATAAACAAAGGTAAATTTTTACTTATTTTTCACCTTAACAAATCACCCGTAAAATGACGACCTTTTAAAGTTTTCGGGTATGCTGAAAACGAATATATTTAAATTTTCTGCAAACAAGTAGTTTTCCAGATACTAAGCAATATAATTCATTGTTATAAGTGGTGGTGTCTGGTGGTTATTTTGTACGCGCATATTTTTGACGCGCAAACCTTTGATCCAAATTAGGATAAGGTTTAGTAAGTTATGCAAAATTAGGTGCTTCTATATTAAAATAACGAAAAATATATTGAATTTCAAGTAAAACCAATGGTACCTACGTAATTGTCATGTCGCAAATAGTAACATATCCAAAAAAAATTGCGGAAAACGATAAGGTAGAAAAACACCTATTAATGAAAAAAGAAATGAAATCGCTATATTATGCTTTGCTTACTAAAAAGTTGACAAGGGAGACAATCAAGTTCTATTGCGTACGTCATGTAAAGAGCGTTATTCATAATGTCGGACAAAATTTATTCTCTATATAAACTTTATCGAAAACTGTTTTTCATTAATAATTATTTTCCTTCTTTATCGTTTTCTGTAATTGTTGGCTATGTTTCGATTTTCGACATAACAATTACGTAGGCACCACTTGAACTTTTACTTGAAATTCAATATTTTTTCGTTATTCTATTAGAGAAGCATTAAGCAAGCACTCAAGATTGTTGTATTCGGATTTTACCTGTCATAGGACGGGTATTCTATTAGTTTATTGATAAAATATTTTGTAAATGCTGTTTTATTGTTTGGTGCGTCTTGCTTTCTAACTCGAACGAAAGCCATCTTGCAATTGAAATAGCAACAAAACTAATCTAAAAACAGGTTTCTTTTTTCTTTTTTTAATAATCGGCCATGTTGCATAACAAAGTTTTTTTTTTTTTTTTTCATCGAACTACTGATTGTTCGAAGCAGGCGTGGCACTTTCACCCGCGACATAATTTAATCCGACGTGTTTATCTAGTTTATATAAAATTCAATTGTGCGACCACTTTTTGTGTGTACATGAATTTCTCGTGTCATCCTGACTTTTATAAATAAGTATTTACGTTTTTAATTTTTTTTTTAAATTTACTATTACTTATATATTTATTGGATTGGAACAACACGATGACATAAAATAAAATGGAATTTTGTTTTCTTCAAGCAAAGTCCCCCGACGCTTCGGTGCAATGCAATATTTTTAAATGAAAAATTATTGCACAATAAAAAAATAATGGGGTTGCTTTACTGTACACATAGATTCGAAAAGGTTGTCACAAAACAAATATATAACAAATAAATGTTATCAAAGGCAAGATAAGTTACTTTTCTACCTAACTGGATATGTTTTTAGTGTTTATATTTAATGTAACATGCTTATTCAGCTCGAAAAACACAGTGTTTACCGATGTATTGGAAAATTCAAAATGGCGGCCGACTCTCTCTCGGAGACGGTAAGTTTGGGAAAATGATTATAAATAAAAAAACTAGACAAAATACTGTTAGAAACTCGCTCAATATATGTTACCGTGACATAAGTTGACATGTATTCGGCGGGTTTTTAACAGTATTTTGACTGGTTTCTTATTTATAACTCCTTTTCCCAAACTTACCGTCTCCGAGAGAGAGTCGGCCGCCATTTTGAATTTTCCAATACATCGGTAAACACTGTATGTTTTTCGAGCTGAATAAGCATGTTACATTAAATATAAACACTAAAAACATATCCAATTGGGTAGAAAAGTAACTTATCTTGCCTTTGATAACATTTATTTGTTATATATTTGTTTTGTGACAACTTTTTCGGATCTGCGTACAGTAAAACAAATCCAAAATAATTAAATTAAAACAAAAATCATTTTTCTTAATTCGAATTAATCAAGTAAAAATTCAATTTTTATTTGATTATTAAATTTAAAAAATTATTCTAGCAAATTACCTAACAAATTAATAAACAAAAATATCGTAAAAAATGAATTTAATTTGAAAATGCTATGAAAAAAAAAAAAAAAATAGATTTTTAAATTTGATAAAATGTAAAAAATGGCATTTTTGACTTTTCAGCATTTAGATATATTTTGTTTCGTATTGCCCCCAGTCTTAGGGTTAGTGCTTGTGTTAAAGCATTTTATTTTTAGCTGTGACTAATTCTGCATATACTCATACCATATCGGTTTGCATTATCGTCCCGAGTTTGTGAAACTAAACTTTTACCAAAGCGAAATTTAAAAGTCCTCTTTGAAAAATTATTTACTTAGAGGCGAAATTCATCCGAATGCATTTAGCTTTCTTCATGAACAAGTCAGCTATTTTTATCTTTTTTGTTGTTAAAAATGAAAAAAAAAGTTATATCATGACTTTTCGAAATTTAGCAACATTTAAACTGTTGAATAAAAAGCAAATTAAACTAGCTTTAAATTTCTTAGCAAACCTTCATTGAATTAAAAGATTGAAAGTTTGAGAAGGAAAATTTTAATTTGAGATTATGAGTCCAATCTGGTTTATTTAAAACTAACTGGCCTTACCCGGAACATGTTTTTCATTTTTTTTTTTTTTTTCTTGAAACCAAGTTATTATTACCTCACTAGGACTTTTCACAAAGATCGTCATCAAAGAATTTTCTTTGAAAACAATCTGTGGTGTTTCCTTGAGTCTGAATAATGTCTTCTCAGATTTCCAGTATTCTCCATCTCTTTCGTAAATCAGCAAGATCAACACGTTTCACTTCTAGATCGATTTCTGACCACAGCTCCCGATGATTGTGTAACAAATGCCCATAGCCCACTCAGAAATGCTGATGACACTTTGATGATGGTAGAAATCACCCTTAATTCTCGTCTCAAAACTGAAGAACTAGGTATTATAAGAAGACTGACTGGGAAGTCATCAGGGATTGCATCAAAGATGCCCCATGGGGAATATCTTTTCTCCTCCTGCTGAAAAGTGCATAAATGACCACAGAATGGTTCAAAAAGGCAATTGAAGCACATCTTCCCATGCGGAAATTCTGTGCAACCCCCACTCTCCCCAATGGTTTGCTTCTACTTGTGCAGCAGCCATTGCACAAAGGCAGCATGCATACTGCAGATTTAAATGACATAAGTCCAGTACAAACAGACAAAAGTATGTAGAAGCTAGAAATAATTGTAAGAAAGAAATAGTGACCACTAAGAGAGACTATACTGAAACCACCAGAAAATGCATCGAAGCACAGAAATTAGGATTCCCTACTATCCAACAATTATGAAGTTGTTTGCACGGCATCTGAGAAGGCTAACATGCTGGTCTGTCAGTTTGTCTCAAACTCCACATTCGACCAAGCAAACCATGCCCTTCCTGACTTTCCTTTGTGGACTGACACCACACTAGATGATCTGATAATTACCACTTTTCAGGTGCATGATATAAAAAGCCTAGACACCTCAAAAGCATGTGGACCTGATCTCATCCCAGCTGTTCTATAAAAACATGCTCCACTGAGGTTGCTCCAGTTTTCTCCAAACTTTACAATAAATGCTTAACGAATTTTGCTTTCCTGACTGCTGGAAAACTTCTTCTGTGGTACCAGTTTACAAGAATTCTGACGAAAGGACTGACTCATTAAATTATCGCCCCATTAGCCTCCTCCTGGTTTTCGCCCAAATATTTGAGTCCATAATTAACCAAGCTCTTTTCCATCCCCTTACAGCTGCTAAACTTCTGAACGACCAACAATATAGATTTAGGCAAGCCCATTCTATAGCAGATATCCTAACTGTAATCTCTGAACATATATGCCATACACTGGACAAAGCAGGGTAAGGGTAGAGCAGTAGGCCTAAAGCTTTTGACAAGGTATGGCACGATGGGCTTCTCATGAAAATCAGATCATATGGTATCACTGAACTAATACTTAACATAATTTAATCCTTCCTAAATAAGAGAAGAATCCAGGTTGTCCTTGAGTCGTACATCTAAACAATATGGTATAAATGTGGGTGTATCTCAGGCGTCTATCCTTGTACCTTTATTATTCCTAATATTCATAAATGACCTCCCTGATAAAATTGTCTCTGATGGGTATATTAGCTGATGACACCACTGTCTATAACGGGCACGTGGGGAAACCAAATGAACACATATATAAAGAAATGGCAGAAACACGAAAGGAAGACCTCCAATCTGTAGTGGAATGGGGACAAAAATGGATGGTTACATTCAATGCTGCCAAGACCAAGCTTGTTTCCTTCATTAATTACAAGAAACCTTCTCAGTCACTAATAGCAATGGCTAAAGATTCATTACTTGAAAATACTTATTTCAAACTCCTCTGCTTAATGTTCACAGGGAAAATGAGTTGGAGCATATACATTGAGAGTATTGCTAAGGCCGCTGCGAGGAAGGTGGGCTCTCTCTACCATGCTAGAAAGTTACTTATGCCTGAAAGTATCCTGTACCTCTACAAGGCCACCATTCACTCATGTATGAAGTATTATTGTCACATTTGGGCTGGTGCACCTGCTACTAGTCATTCGCTCCTGGACAGGGTTCAAAAGAGAGTCACCAATCTGATATGTCCTGAACTGTCACCCAAGCTTCCACCACTGTCCCATCGACAAAATGTTGCATCCCTCTGCCTATATTACACATATTTTAATGGTGTATTACACATATTTTAATGGTGTATTACACATATTTTAATGGTGTATTACACATATTTTAATGGTGTATTACACATATTTTAATGGTGTATTACACGTATTTTAATGGTGTATTACACGTATTTTAATGGTGTATTACAAGTATTTTAATGGTGTATGAGCTGACAAACTACAAGCTCTTGTACCCCCTCAACATAAATAGCCCCCAACAAACTCTACAAACAGCCAAGTCCCACCCTTACACAGTAGAGATCTCTAGATGTAAGAAGGCTTTCTACTCTAATAGTTTCTTCTTCAGAACTGCTAGACTCTGGAACTCCCTTCTGGGTTCATGTTTTCCAAACTGTACTGACATGCAGAAGTTCAAGTGTAATGTAAACAGACATCTCGCTGCTCGACTCCATACGTAGTATTTCTGGAACTACTGTCTCTGATAGTAGCCCCCCCTACATCAAAGTGACAGTGTGCCTTGTTTGGGGTGAAAATCGCATAAAAAAAAATAACATTGCAAATTAATTTGTATTATCACAACAACTGTTTACCATTGATTTCTCATTGGTAGCGACCATTGGTTTACACTGTAATTTGAGTAGCAATAAGTGTCCCCAAGGTCCCAGTCAACCTGTGAAGGTTGGGTTAGTGCTTTTTCTCTTTTCTCTTTCCATCCTCCTTGCCCCTCCTTGATTATTTGGTGTGCTATCAGTTGATGCAATTATATTTAGGGCCAGGGCGGGGGTAGACTTACAATTATACTGTTTTCATGATTCTATGTGGTCTTTTGCATGCTTGACAACATTTTTGATGACCGGCAACTGACTAGCCTTAGCCAAAATGTGTGTTTGGAGAATTGCATTGTTAATCCCACAGATAAACTCGTCCCTGATGCAGATTGGAGTCATGTCAAAATGGCATCTAGAACAAGCAATTTTACAATCCACTGCAAGTGATCACATACAAACTAAAAAGTCCTTCAAAGGTTCTTTTTCAGCTTGAGTGAGGTTGCTGAAATTCATGCGATGGACAGCAGGATTTATGCGTACCATGATCAAGGATTTAATTGCCTCAAGGATTCCATTTTCTGGCATGCTGAAAAAAGCTGGATACAAACTAATGACGCTGTTCTGTACGGAATCCTCACAACAACTGTAGAAGTTCTGAAACTGTGTTGGGAATATGTTGGTAACGTTCTTGTACATTCCCAAATCAATGACAAACTTTCGGAACTGAGGATGGGTCATGTTTGCCACGACAGTAGGGAGTTTTCTTGAAGCAGTGGGAGGTTTGAGACTCGCGGAACTGGCAACAACAGATGGCTCTATCTTTGGAGAATAAGTTTGGGCGAAAGCGAAGATAGCAAGTCTGTCACCAAAACATGATCACCGAGACTGTTGAAATGGGCATCAGTTAGTGTTTGAACAGTTTTCTCTGTGATACGGTTTTTCATGAAGGTTTAAACGTATTGGGTTCAGTCAGGGTCCTGGATATCAGCCTCACTAAAGAACTGTTTCCATTCAGAATCGCTTCTGCATCATAGCACCATATTCAAATGTGGGACTGTAGGCTTGACGAAAGGGCGTTAGATGGCTAAAGGCCAGTTAGCTGCTGAAATGAAAGAAACGTACATTAGCAGCAGTGAAAGAACTGCGGAGTATATTGTTCACTTATATATGGTAGGTATTTATTTGCTTCTCCACGTAAGCAAAATATGACTCAAGGTCGGTTTTTATGTGGAGTGAAGGGGGAGTGGAAGGAGGGATGGTATATAGGGTTGCCCCTACATGGACCACTAACCAATTGCCACAAGGGCAATCATCTCAAAGTGCAGCATCTGCCGAAACAGATACTACACTTCGATCTCGGCCAAAAGGCCGAGTGTAATCCAAATTCTAACCAATCTACACCATTAACGATTACTAAACTATCACCTTATGTTAATTAATCCTTATCCTTGAGTGGCCATCGAGCTTATCAAAGCTCGATGGCCACTCAAGTATAAGGATTAATTAAAAAGATTTTGTAAGAAAAACAAAAAAACTTGATGAATTTTCATAATTTTTGGATATATTACTATTTTGGATATGACAATGAAGTAATGTTGTTTTTGCTAAAAAAGATATTTTAAAAAATCGATCTGTCGCCTCTTTGAACAAGCACTGTTTTATTTTATATAGATGATCTTAAATTAAATTTTCCCATTTGAAACTTTCAATCTTTTAATTAAATAGATTAAAGATGAAAATAGTTGATTTTTTTCATGAAGAAAGTAAAATGCATTCTGATGAATTTCATTTCATAAGTAAAAAATTTTTCAAATAAGATTTTTAAAGTTTCATGTCAGTTCTAACAAACTCGGGATGATAATTCGATTCGGTAAGGTTTAAGCATATGCAGAGTTTTAGTAAAAACTTTAATATTACTTTTCTATAATGAAGAATTCTTAATTTATTGTGTGTGTTTGCTGGTCCAGAATTTCCTCCATAGGAAAAACAAATAAAGAAAACTCTGTATGATGTTGTAAATACCCGTGACAGAAAGTATTGTACACTAAAAAGCACATAAATTTATCCAGTTTTTTGGGGTTTTTTCTTAAAACCAGTTTTAAGCAAATTTGCATTTCATAAAATGTTTTCATAAAAACATCACACAATTTGAATTCTAACGACTAGCGTTCATTGGAAAAAAAAATTAACAAACACGTTTTTTTCACCGTTCAACAATAACAGCCATTATGAAAATATACCTGGAAAAAATTGGAGGTTACATCGACCGAAATGTGAGAATTACAACCAAGATAAGAACAGTAGTCCGACCGATCCAAATGCCAAGCTTCCACAAACAACACTCGCCTAGTTACAACCACTATCACCAATTTCCCCCACTCTGTGTGTGCCTAAATCTAAATGCAGATTTCATGAACAAAGCTTCTTTGAAACACTTTTCCACTCACCTGCTTCCCACCCAATTACAATATAGTAGCCTTCCAATGTAAACAAGTTTTTGTTGAGCTGCCCCCTTAAATAATTCCAATTTTACCCAATCTACACTACCACCTTACATTCATTAATCTTTATCTTTGAGTAGCCTTCATGTCTTGATAAGTGGTGTGTCTCTTGTCAAAAAAATAATACAGAGTGAACAGAATTTAATTTTGAATCAATACTTCTAAAATTTTAGGGGTTTTAAGAAATTAAAATTCAAAGAATCTTGCTTATTTGATGTCTAATAACTATAGCGTCCTTTGGTCGTTTGGGTAGGAACAAAGTGTAGTATCTGACCTTATGTCTGCCTCTCCCCTTGTGGAGAGGCAAGTAAATAAAAACTATCGATCAAATTGTATACAAATCAGAAGTTAAAAATTCTTTAAAAAAAAAAAAATCCAAAGAAACTCGTCCAGTTAAAATTTTATAAAAATCAGTTATCTGAAGTTTCACAAAGAGTTTGCATGAAACTGCATTAAACAAAATATAGCTCACATTACCAATCCTTCTACTTAACGTTTGTCTTCCACAATTTATAATGATTGGTTAATTGCAGTTTACTTGAAGCTAAGTTTATACATTACATAACATAATCAGATGACATCTTGTGTGTTTCTTGCTTCTATGTTAACTTTGATAAATACACCTTGAATTTTTATTTACTATTAGTCAAATAGTTATTGAGATACAAAATAAGAGAAATCTCATACATATTTTTACAAATTCTATTTATAAAAGGTTTTAGTCTCGATGCATACGCAATTCGCTTGCCGCCGAGCCATTTAAAAAAAATTTTTTTTAAGAAATATTTAGATGTTAAAATACTTTACTAATTACGCAGAATATCTTAGCATGAATAAGAACACATGATTGTAGCTGTAAAAAAGTGATAAAGAACGCAAGAGAATTGTATGCTCAGTCCCTCAAGTCCAAAGTAGCTGAGCAGCGGCTTGGTTCCCACCAGTTTTGGCAAATAGCAAACAGAATCCTTAACAGAATCATGTGCTCTATCCCAACTATCATCAATGGACTTGAGGTAATCTCGTCAGCATCAGACAAAGCCAAACTCTTTGCCAAGAACTTTGCAGCTAACTCTACCCTTTGCGGCCAAGGCTGCCAACCTCCAATATTTCCTCCTGTATCAGAAAACATGCTGTGATATACAAATATCTGTACGTGATGTTGCCAAGCTAATCAAAAACCTTGATTCCAGTAAAGCAACCGGCTCTGACGGTATTCCAATTATAGTACTCAAAAGACTTCAATCTGAACTTGCGCCCATCCTTACAAAACTGTTTAAATGTTGTCTTAAGGAGAATTGCTTCCTATCACCCTGGAAAATCTCATCAGTATGCCCTGTATTTAAGAATTCAGGTGATCGCTCATCTCCCTCTCAGTACAGGCCAATAAGTCTCCTGTGCGTCATGAGTAAGTTGCTGGAATCTTTGTTAAATAGAGAAGTAATCAACCATCTCAGCAAAAATAGCCTTCTTAGTGACACACAATATGGTTTCTGTTCTGCTAGATCTACAGCAGATGTGCTTACAGTTATATCATAGGATTAGTGAATCTCTCGATGGAGGCTACCTTTCTAGGGCAATTGCTCTTGACATATCAAAGGCCTTTGATTGAGTATGGCATAAAGGTTTACTTCACAAAATCTCCAGCTACAGTATAGCTGGAAATGTCTTCTCAATTATTAAATCATTTCTCTCTGATAGGTTCATAACAATAGTGGTTGATGGGCAGAAATCAGCTCTCAGTATTAATGCTGGAGTCCCTCAGGGGTCAATCTTGGGCCCAACTCTCTTCCTGATCTACATTAATGATCTTCCAAATCACATCCTTACATCATTCGTAGACATTTATGCTGATGACACTACTATCTATGGTAGCACATCTAAGACCGTAAACAACCAAGTTCTCTCTGATTCTCTCTCCTCTGATCTTGAGCAAGTGGTTCAATGGGGAAAGAGGTGGCTTGTTACTTTTAATGCTTTTATCTTTACATCATCAATGCTCTGATCCCCATCTGGATCAATTGAAATGAGTGACTCTTGTCTTGGGGAGGTCTCATGTTTTGACAAGCTTCTGGACTTGACCTTTACTCCTGATCTTAAATGGAACACATACATTAAATCCGTTGTCAAGGCCGCTGGAAAAATGGTGGGATCCTTCTATCGATCCAGTAGATATCTCCCTACTGATGCAATTCTCTATCTTATATAAGAGCCAGGTACATCTAAGGATGGAGTACTGTTGCCATATTTGGGCAGGAGCTACTAGAAAGGACTTATCCTGCTTTGATAGAGTTCAAAATAGACTTTGTAGCCTCGTAGGGGATGTCTTTTTCTCTTCCCTACAACCTCTTTCTCACAAAAGAGATGTTGTGAGTTTGTCTCTGCTTGTCGTTATTTTCATGGCAAGTGCTCGGCTGAGCTCTAATCTGTGGTCCCCCATTGCCAAACTTTCACAAGAAACATCTGTCTAGTAGAAAACACTATCACTAATTTCCCCCGCTCTTTATCTGTGGCTAAACCTAAACGTAGATTCCATGAGCAAAGTTTCTTTCTTAGAACTGCACGCCTATGGAATTGTCTTCCGTTTTCCTGCTTTCCAGCTGACTACAATATGGTTGTCTTCAAGTCTAACATGAACAAGTTTTTGATGAGCAGTTCCATATAAGTTAACAAATTTACCGAATTTACTAATGATTACTATATTGTCCAATTTCTACTGTACACTTATCCTCGAGTGGCCTCTTGGCTTTGGTTAGATGCCTGTGTAAAAAAAAAAAGTTCCTAAAATTTAAACAGGCGTAAGTTTTTGAACGTTTTAGGTCATTTAATCACAAATTCTGTTTTCTCAGTATCAAAACATCTGCCATAATTATCCTAAGATATCAATTTTTGACTATTTTCCATCCTTGAACCCACTGTGCATGGCTGTGCTCGTTTATTATATAAAGGCAAATTATCTTTTTTGCCTGTTCAGCCACAACTTAAAACTACCAAAGATGTTTGCAAACTTGCATATTTTGATGTAATATGACCTTGAGAAAGAAATTATTATAATGTTCATTTATTGAGTCACCTGGGATCAAATTAATGACCATGAAGTTGGAATTCATTTTTTTTTTTTCCTTTTTTAAATCAAAGGAAATAACTTTGTTTCCTCTTTGTAAAACTTGTACTGTAAGAACTCTTCCTTCTTCCATAACTTTTTGTTCCTTAGTGTGTCTGCCATTAAACATTTCCATGAACAGTGTATCTTCACAAGAACTTCCCATCTGTGGAACGTATTGCCTCAAGATTACTTCTGTGAGGGCTGCAACATGGCCATCTTACGATTGTGTTAAACCATTCTCACAAGTCAGCAAACTTTCATTCCATTCACAATCCTTTCATAATATTCATCATCATTCAACTGTTTATCCATTTATCCATCTCATTAACTTTTAACCTCCACTGATTTTTAACCTTAATATATGTTCATTCATCATTTGTGATGGCATTCACCCGGGGTGGTTTGAGTTGGTTCCAGGTGAATTCGCCACCTCATAAGGCAATCGATCCAGGTCTGTCCGCTGATGACTCCTCATCATACTTCAACCATTTGCGATATTATCATCGCACACAAAGACATAAGGGCCGGTCATAGCTTCCTGGTCAGCTTTGGCTACTGCAATTCATTTCTTCAATTGACCACCACTCTTTTTGTACCATCCTGGTAGTGGTGTTGGTATTATTGTCCTGTGAATCGGGTCAGTTGGTGGACGGCAGTGTGTATGTGCTACAATTATTGGAGCCTCCTAATAGGTATGTGTTCAAGTCTAGGAAGCTTATATTATGCAAGGATTGTGGCATTCGAGATATGGTCAGAGATACGTATCCTGAGAATGCACCAAAGACGTCATTGATCAGACTTCCAATGTCGGCTACACGTAGATGATTCGGTAACAAAAAAAAAATTATTTCCCTATAATTGAAATAAATTGAAAATTGTAAGAAGAAAAAATAAGTGCTAATATAGGAGATCAGGCATGAAATAAGGACTTCACAGTGGTATTTATTCTTTCCTGGGCAATGCCAGTAGTGCTTGCTAATTGTGTGTGTGTGTGTATATGATTTCAATTCAGACAGAAGGTCTATTCAACCTTTGCTAATATTGTTTACTTTAAAAGAAGCAATTGTCCGCTAATGGATTTTAGTCCGAGGTCAACAATACTTTGCAAAAACGTTAACCTTGTAGACTTTGAAATCTTGGCTTGTATGATCTTTGTCTATTATAAAATCTTTTTTCCTTTCTCACTTTCCTTTTTATAGGTTATGAGAAACTAAAATCATAATATTTAAAAAAAATGTTTTGAAAATGACAAAATTGAAAAACATGACCAATATAAAAACGTTCTTTATACGAGATTCAGATTTAATTTATCATGTGACTATGGAATTGGGCTTCAGTGTTTTAGCCTTTATTGTTCTCGATCAGCCAAAAGCAAAGTGTGGCCCATGTACACTCTGCGAGTCCTTAAAGTGACCTGACTTTATATTGTCATCATAGGCAACTCTTGCGGCACAGTTAGAGTTGAGCTGTATTGACACTTTGTCTTTCCCTTGGATCCTCTGGCGTTGTAGCAAAAGCTATCCTTCATATCAACCTATGTAGCTCCACTGCTACACGATCGTCTCCCAAGATAGACAGTTGCTGACAATGACAAACAAAATAGTTTTATTAAAAGTTTGATTTTCGGATTAAAATGTTCATCTTCACAAATTAAATTCATATTTATTACATTGACTTGTGTTCCATTTTTTCTTTTAGTTCATAAGAAGATATCATGGCGTCAACAGCAGTAAGGTTTTTTTTTTTTTTAATATTAAATATGATTGACACATAATAGCGTTGGCTGATGATCAACAAATATGGTGAGGCCTTTAAAGAAAGAAGACTCGTACAACAGATAAATGTCCGAGAAAGTAAATTATCTCACCCCTCTTCCTTCGATCATTTGAAATATGCAACTAATCTCACCCTTCTTCCTTCGATCATTTGAAATATGCAACTAATCTCACCCTTCTTCCTTCGATCATTTGAAATATGCAACTAATCTAAAAGTGATGGATTTGGAAATGAAATGGCTCGTTTCATTTTATCTTATTAAGACTCAGCAATTGTCTTTCAATCGTAGACGTGTCCATTTTCTTTCTGATATTCTTATGGATAAATCTGTTCTCTTGGAGAAATCAATTCTAAAACTTCTTGATCTTTCTTTCTCAACAAATCTCTTGGAGTTCATATATTAGATTTATTACTCTTTTTGCTTGTAGTTTCTTTGCATCACTCTAAAGCTTTCTCACAGCTGAGACTATTCTCTATCTCTACAAATCTACTACATGTATGGAATACTGTTATCATACTTGGGTTGGTGAATCTTTGTCTCATTTGAGGGCTCTTGATAAAGTATGAAATCGTATCTGTAATTTGATTGATCCCACCCTTTCTATTTGGCACCTTCTTTCTCACAGACGTGATGTTAGTTTCAATCTTTTTAATAAATACTATTATAGTATGTGTTCTTCAGAATTGTCTGATCTATTCCCTGCTTCATTTGTTCCAGCTCACTTACTGGTCTAGTGGTCTCCATCAGTTTGCTGTTTTGATGCCTCATGATAATACAACTTTTTGTCTGAGTAATTTCTTCCAAGAATTCCTAGCTTGTAGAACTCTCTACTGACTGCTTCCTACTACCCATAGCCTTTCTTGAGGTCAATGGGCATCTCCTATTTTTGCGATAATCGTATTTCTATCTTGTAAACTCTTTACATCAAGTGGCTTCATGCTTTATCTGGCACGATTTCCATAAAAAAAAAAGAAAAATATTTAACTTGAATCAGATGTGAGATGGGAAGGTACCAGTTGAGCATAGATCGCATAGGCAATCGGTGATGAATGTTATCTCCTTTGTGAAGATGAACCAATAGCTAACCAACTGAAGTCAAGGAGAAGCTACCTTAGCCATGTTAGGCCACTAACAACATCTTTGGAAGAGACCAGACATCAAGTATGAACCAAGCTAGAGAATGCTACTCCTTTACTACTGAAATAGGAATCCTCGCCTTTTGAGGCTCAGAAGACCTCCTGGCTTAGAAGCACCCTGGGGTCAGTGGAAGACACTCGGCCACCGAAGAACTGGAATGGGGTGATTAAAACTTGTTATAAAACTGACCCAACCATCTATGAATGTTGGGGGGAAGACCATGCAGTACATCACTGCCTTGTCTGCCCACTCTTGTACAGCCAGTGTAGCTTGGAAGTTGTGTGATACTATGTGTTACCCTACTCCCCAATATTGCCGACCCTAATAACATTGTGTGTCATTGGATTTCTTTTCTTTCATCTTCTCTTCTTATGGTTGTGTTGTCTTCTATGCGTTGGTGGCTGTCAAGGGGTGTGCACAGGTGCACAAGTAAAAAAAAAAAAAAAAGACACAAACGAAAAGAAACTCCATATTTTCTATAAGTATTAGTTGCACTCTGGGTGCATGTGTGACACCATCATGGGAAACTAAATGCTGACTTCCATATCTTAGTTTTACTGTTGAGGCTGAGTTTGTCAGTTGATTTTAGCTCATCTCGATCTCCCAAAACTCTCCCGATCCAACCACGGTTTGGCTTCCACTGTGTTTGACTCACAACTGTCGTTAACTGGACTATCGTAAAATGTCGCAAACACTCATTAACTGTCATAAAACTCATTGCCACAAAACCCAACGACACTCCCAAAACTCTAAAAATATATTTGATCCTTCTGTTCCTGTTCCACGCCACACCCTAATTCACACTCCTACCTCAGATTTGTATTTGTCTATCCTAATGAACAACTTCCTCTCTGTTCTGCCAATAAACTCATTTCCTCTTTCTTTTGTTATATTTCTTTTTATCTTTCTTCCCTGCTTCCTAACATTTGGGAAAGGGGGGGGGCATCAATAGTATCACACTTGAAAAGTATAACAATAATGCAAACGACTGCATAAAATAAAATAAAAAAACGTGGAAAACTATTTTTATGACCACATGCTTCACAGACATGCGAAGAAAACCTTCAACAGTTTTATTTCCAATTTAAAAGAATATTTAATAATTGTTTAGATTTGTCCTGGCATAGTTATATAATTATATTGACACATCGGTTCCTGTAAGATCAGCAGAGCTCAGTAACATTGAGCATCGTTAATATTTAATGAGTGGCCATTTGAGAAGACCAGATGCTATATGAAACAAAAAAAAAGATATTCTTTGAGGCTCTGGCAACAGATGGTCTGACTTTTGGATCAGAGTACAACTGTCACAATCAAATAAACTAGATGGAAAAATCCAGTGCTGACCTTGTTTCTGCCAAATAAATGCAAAAGAGAAAAATATATCAAAAGTTGATCACAATCCAACAATTAGAAAGGTTGCATTTTCAAGATGGCGTTATTAGATGGCCGACTATAAGATCCTGAAAATGCTGATAATTTATTAATTAATATGTTAAAGATTTCATGAAAAGGAAGTTGTCATATTGCGTGTGCTTAATCAGCAATTACAGAGTAACCATAGTATGACCATTGTAACCATAGTATGACCATTGAAAATGTTTTATTTTCACGATGTCATATATCTTTTCAACTGCTTTATAGCTTCACTTTTATCAAACAGTAAAAATGTGATAACCATGTGCTGCTCCATTTGACAATGGTTGCTAACTCCAATGTTGTGTGCTGTGGATTTTTTTTCATCTTCTCTTCTGACCCTGTCATTATCATCATTGCTCCCATTGGTGACTGACGAGGGGTATGCAGTGATTCGCAAGTATAAAAATATAAAACAAAATAGACAAAATAAATATAAGACAAAAAACACAAAAAAATAGAAAACAAAAATATCAGTTGTACTCTGTGTGTGTGACACCATTGATCTTCTACACGTTAAGGTTCAAATCTATGCACCGTCGAGGCTGCCTTCATGAGTTGACATCATTTCTTCTCAATCTCTTAAAGTTTGATTGGGTCCAAGCCATGACCTTCCTTCCACTGTATTCAACTCATAACTGTTAATTGTTGCAAACCCAAGACTGTCCATAAATTGTTGCAAAACTCATTGCCACTCCTAAAACTATCTCTGAACATATTGACCTATATTACCTGCTCCTTTTGTTCTTGTTACTACCACACCTTGCTTAACAATCCTATTTCAGTCTCTTTTGTGTGCATTGGTGAACAACTTTCTATACCTTTGTTCTGTGATAAACTTGGTTCCTCTCTTTTATTACTAACATTTTTTTTTTTTTTCGAGGTAATCGAGGCGTTTATAGTATCACAAAAATAACAGATTTATTTTCTAGAATAGCTTCCTAGTAGGAAGAATAACATACCTAAAGCTTTAACACTTTCACAAAAAGTTGATCTGGTTTTCTTTGAGAATAACGCTGTTACATTTTGAGGAATAACATATTAAATGTCCCCAAGTTTGCATCATGTGTCCTTTCTATAAATCAGTATTGGGGTTTGTCTTCAGTTCTGAAATTTAATTTTAGATTACAGACGCAGTATTAAAACAGCATTTTCAAAATGCTGTGCAATATGGCCGACTTTAAGGTTCGTAAAATGTCATAAATTGTTCATCACTTGAAGTGTTCAAAAATAGAAAGCTATAATATTGCATGTATTTAATTAGGTATTACATTTCTATTATAGTTTGAAAAGTGCTTTATATTCAAAATGGTGTCCATTATATCTTTTTTCATTTTCTTTTTCTGAAATACTTTATGCTAATAGGAATAACATAGGAAAAATATTCTAAGTTTCCATTTTGTGTTTTTTCAATATGGTATCCATGATAAAAAAATACATTTTAACATTTGACAAATCCAATTTTGCTATTAATATATTAACACAGCACAAAATAGGAATTTAGGGACTTCCTCAAAATGTTGTAAAAGGAACTATCCCCCCCAAAAAAAAACGAAAATCAGCAGCACTTGTATACTTTGGATTGTTACAATTATATTTCCAGTTTTGGAAGAGTTCTGCACAGGAAAAAGGAAGATAATCCAGAATTGTAATGCGTTCCAGTTAAACTTTTTACAATTCATAAATTAACACAACAGAAAACATTAATTATTGGAATATTTATTCCATTAGACTTATTCTACTTTTTTAAAAAAACAGGAACAGTTTGTTTTTGTTTTGTTTTTTAATTAAATTTAATATATGTAAAACTAATACTTTATTTTATTGATTAACTAGCAGGGCTACCCGGCATTACCTGGACCATATAAAAAAAAAAAGAAAGAAAAATGAAGTTGCATTTGAATACACCTGCTATTTGTGAGCACATGCCTTTTAAAATCTAATATGCGTTTATTCAAATTGCACACATGCATACACCTTTAAATAACACACCAGTTATCTGCCCTTGTAATTTCCGCTTGCCCAACAGGTGGTGTTCTCTACTTCAGCTTTTCTCTCTCAATCTTTCTCTTTTGATTCGAACCTCCAATGTGATTGGACGCAAATCTTAGACACGTCTCGACAGAATTGTTTTCCTTCTTCAAGGTAGGATTAAATATTTGCGTATACCTTAACAAACTCTGACACACACAATGAACATCCAACGTATACTTCAACGAACTCTTGTATACATTCATGCACACATACATGCACCGAACATTTATCTACATGCATGCTAATTCATAAACACACAAACACTCTGTAATGTTCGTAACCTTTCTATGTAAATAAATATTCCTTGTACATATGTAAATATGTAACCCTGCTTTGGTTTGCTTCATTTTAATGTTTTCTTAAATGTGCCCGTAACACATGCCCTTATTGTTGATTGTTTTCACTGTGCTGTATGATCTGCAAATGATGACATTCGATCCTTCTAATAATCGAACACGCAACCTTCCCAATAATTGGTTCCACAATGCAGCCTACAGAGTGGGACCCCAGCCTAACCGACAACAAAACCGCCACTGATGTCCGTTACGTATTCTTAGGATACAACATTAGAAAAATAGAAAACAACAGAGCCTCCCCCCCACCTCCTCCAACAAAACTGGCCCGGTTGACCCTCACAGAATGAATATTAACGTTTTATTGTAAATATCCTTCTTAAAATAAGTTTTAAGCAGTTATGATTTAAAAAAAAAAAAAAAAAAATTGTGATCTGCGTTACTAATATTCATGTATTTAATAGTAATCGTATCTTTAAATAAACCCTCAGCTAAATCAACCGTCAATAAAAAAAAAAAAAATGGCCTCTAATGTTTTGTTTTTATTTTTCAATTTTTCAAACATCCCTCATGGGGAGTCAATTAACTACTACAGTTTTGTTACACGTGGAGCATGAAGACTAATTAATTTCTACCAACATCCTTAAACGATTACAAATTTTAAACGGTATTTTTGATTTGCATAACTTTTGTATAACTTTGAGCAAGTCTTGTCTAAACCAAAAATAAAATGTTATCTAAAATAAAATAATCCTGAGTGACACTGCATTTGGAAACACACGTTTACTGCTTGTAATGGTTAATGATCCAAGAATATATTTTGTCTGGAGTAACATTGATTTACAAAAAAACAAACTCCTCTATGGTCCATTATAACAGCTTTTAATACTAAGTTTGTGGGTGTTTATTTCAGCATGGTCCGTAAACCACAGAAGAACAATAGTAAAAGAATAAAAATGTTGCTGATTTAAACATGATTAAAAAATAAAAGAATGATCATGAGAGGATCAAACCTAAAAGCCTAGCGCTGTCCAGTCCCTTAAGCCAAATCACATAGCAATGTAAAAATGTTTCAAATTAAGATATTTTAATGTAAGAGGAGCGTCAATACATCTGACGCATGTGCAAAACAGATAGCAATGATAAAGGTATGATTTTACTTCCCCCTCCGCCCCCATTTATATTCTGACATTTTTACTACAAAAAATGATTTTTTTTTTCTGAATTTTAGATATTTCAGAGACACCGCTCTTTCAGATAATACTAACATGATTGTGGTCCATTTTGTATTTCAAAGTTTTAGTAAGACATACAAATACACATGCACACACTGGCTTTTAGGAAGAATGGGGCATCTTCTCCAGGTGATGTTTATGTAGCTCATATAGAGATCAAGTAAAGGGTTCTCGAAAATCAAGAGGCCCCTTCTTAGAGGGGCCTCTTGATTTCCGAGAACTTCAACTGAAGTAAAACATGTTAGTTCATTAATTTAATGTACTTTCTTTTATTCACCTACAAAGTTTGGTTGAAAATCATTAAAATTCTGGATTGTCTCCCCTTTTCACATATAGAACTCATCTGAAACTAAAAAAAATAATTATTAGTGGGAATCTAAAGTGCACAAGTGCATTTAATTTTGTGTGAAATGCTTGTCGACTTTAAGGCAAATACAAATCAACATTGGATTATTTCTCAAACTTTTCAGGAAATGGAATTGTTCTTGACGAAATCTTAGTGTGTTGCACTTTTATCAGTTTTTTGTCGGGTTTTCCCGTGAGGGTCGAACTCTGAAATATAAATCAATGGAGATTTCAGTGATATCATTTATGTTGACCTTGTAAAAAAATAAAAATAAATAAAACTAATAAAAAGCTGATTTTATTAAATACTTATCAATAAACAAAACAAATTATCTATTGAAGCCTTTGATTAAAATAAAAACTCTGACGAGAATAGACAAAATGTGAATAATTAGTATTTCCATTGTTATATTTTTGTGCCATGGAGTCAGCTGTGTACGTCATATTGATGCCTTCCAACATTTGCAAAGACAATTCATACAACAAAAATTAAAGACATTGTATATTTAAAAAAACAAACAAACTTTGTGTTACATAGCCCTTTTGATGATCTGAGACCTCAGAATCATACAATATCAAGCACCACTTTAAAAAAAATATCAGAAAACAGGTTTAATATTTTGCAATTTTGGAGAAGGGCTGACTTTACTTTATATCTTTGATATATATCAAATGTGAGACATAAATGTGAAATTATGAGGCGGATATGCATGTTTTAATGATCTTCTTTCATGATTTATATCTCTGTCCATGAAAACAAATTGTACCTTCTACATGTATTAATGGATCAGGGGGGATTGCAAATTGCATTGTTATAATGACTGAACTTATGCATTCATGACCTGAAAGTTTCATCTCTGTTGCATATACTCAGACTCTAAGAAAGCAACTCCCTGTCATGGATGTGCAGAGATAGTATAATACATAGTATAATACATAGTATAATACATAGTATAATACATAGTATAATACATAGTATAATACATAGTATAATACATAGTATAAATAGATAGTATAAATAGATTAAATTTTACTTTTCATTTGTCTTTATTATAGTTATTGCAGAAAAAGAATTTTCCCCCTTTTCACCACTTCCTCAAATGCATCCGACTAGTATCATCTCCCTCTCTCTATCTTTTGCCTGTTTTGTTTAGAAGAGTTTATTACTTCACTATAAATTACTACTTTCACATATATGTCTTACTTTTTTAGAACTTGAAACGATTTTCATTGGGTGGAAAATATTTTAAGTTCACACGCTCCCCGTAAAACTTACTTGCTTTGGGAATTGATAAGGAAAGCAAATTCCAACAAAGCAGAGAAAGAAAGAGTGTAGCAATTAAAGACATTTGCTTGAGTCACATTGCAATTCGGTCAACACGCTTTAAAACTTGTTAATCTGATGGAACAAACAATTCTTTGATAAAAACAAGTATAAATTGTTTTCGTTTACACATGCTAATTCATCTTTATATTAATAAAATTACTAATTCTCGTGTGTGTATTTCTCGTCACCACATGAGTGGCACTTTTTTTAAAAATATTTATTAATCAATTATTTATTGAAATAAAAATTACATTAACATGATATACTAAAGCAAACTTTTAAAAAATTCTATAAAAAATATTTGCATTATGCAATTTAATTAATCAGAATGCATAAGTCGTCCATTTTAATTTTTTATTAATTATAGAAAAGGGAACAATTGTTCTGCGACGCTTCAGAATTTGAAAGGAATTAGGAAGCATTGAAATTGTCAAATAAAAAAATAATCTAACCTTGTTTTATAATTCTTAGCAAATCAACATTTAATTAAAATATTTAAAGTTTTCGAAACCATTCAAATCCAATCATTTTATAAAAAACAAAGTTGCCACATCTGGGCAGAAGCTGCTAGAAAGATCTTATCCTACCTTGACAAAGTTCAAAATGGACTTTGTAGCCTAGTGAGGGCCCCCCCCTCACTAGGCTACAAAGTCCATTTTCTCTTCTCTTTTCTCTTCCTTGCAACCTCTTTTCCACAGAAGAGACGTTGCAAACCTGTCTCTGCTTTATCGTTATTTTCATGGCAAGTGCTATGGTTCTCCTCTCACCAAACTTTCAGGAAAAATACTCATCTAGCTGAGACCACTATCAATAATTTTCCCCACTCTTTATTTGTGCCTAAACCTAAACTCCATGAACAAAGCATCTTTCTAAGAACTGCACACCTGTGAAACACTTCTGTTTCTCTGCTTTCCAGTTGATTACAATATTGTTGTCTTCAAGTCCAATGTAAACAAGTTCTTGATGAGCCGTTCCCTTAAGTAATCTAATTTACCAAATTTCCACTAATGATTACTACGATATTGTCCCTGTGACCACTGTACGCTCATTAACCGTTATCCTTGAGTGGCCTCTGGGCCTTGATAGGTGGTGACTCCTTCTTTGTAAAAAAAACAAAAAACATTGACTATTAGTTTTATAACACTTTGGTTTCACTAATGATCAAATGATACTATAATATTAATTTGGACTTTCAAAACCCTATATAAAATAATTTTTAAAAAAATGTAACGCGAAAGTAAAATAGTAGTAATATTAGCCCTGATCAACCTATGCCAGCTTCCTCTAAAGGAGGAAGCTTACAGGGAATATCAAATTTATAAGTGATCCCCGTATCTGTCATGCGAAGATGACATACAATGTCTACCATTCCCAAATGGTCACCCATCTGGTACTGGGCAGAATCCATGCTGCTTAACTAAAGTGATCTAACGAGAACCAGTGTTTTAATGTTATCATGCCAGGTAGGTATAACTAGTAAAAAATAACAAAATAAACTAGTTTCAACATTGCCAGGTGAGAAAAAAATTTTAGTAAATTGCTTCAAAGTAAACACTCTTTTGGCATCTTGCCAAACATCTACTGCGGAATAACTTTTTCTTAATGATTTCTTCTTAACCTGCATCCATTCAATCTGTGTTTTGTGATGAAAAAGTGATTTTTTATTTTTTTTATTTTATTTATGTATGACAGACGAAACCTCTTTTTCTTTTTTTTCTTTTTTTTTTTTTTTAAAAAGATGCAAGATAAAAATAGCGAATGCTTAAAATAGTTTTTGTGGCAGAGAAATTTGTCAATCCCAGGGAGTAATCAACAAATGTCTCATCTTACAAATAAATTTGTGAAGTCAACCTCTGCGACAACGACATGGTATCATTATTACATGAAATAACAGTAAATTACGCTTGTTCTTTACTCTTTTTTTTTTTTTTAATTTATTTATTTATTTTTTTGTGAAAATCGCTCCAAACAAAGCATGAAGCCACTTGATGTAAGAAGCTTAAAAATAAAACTACTTCAAAATGTAACACGAAAGTAAAATAATAATAGTAATATTAGCCCTGATCAACCTATGCCAGCTTTCTCTAAAGGAGGAAGCTTACAGGGAATATCAAATTTATAAGTGATCCCCAGCCACATGTATATCTGTCATGCGAAGATGACATACAATGTCTACCATTCCCAAATGGTCACCCATCTGGTACTGGCCAGAATCCATGCTGCTTAACTAAACTTGCCAATGATAAATGTTAGATGGAATAGATTCTGACACAGAAAACAGTAATTCTTCCCTCTTTGTCAAAAACATAGCTCATGGAATTTTTTTTCTTTTCTTTTTTTTTTTTTTTACAGTGATCACCACTTATCAAGGCCCGGAAGCCACTCAGGGATAAGGGTTATTGCAAGTACATTACGTTAGTGTAGAGATTTGATGAAGTGTTTAATTAAGGGGGTTCATTAGGAATTTGTTAATATTGGACTTGAAGACATCCAAGTTGTAGTCCGGAAGGAAGCAGGCAGACGGAACAGAGTTCCACAGGCGTGCAGTTCTAAGAAAGAAGCTTTGTTCATGGAATCCGCGTTTTGATTTAGGCACAGATATAGTGGGGGAAATTTTTCACAGTGGATTCAGCTAGACGGGTGTTTTTCGTGAAAGATTGGCGAGGGGGGACCAGAGATTGGAGTTCAGACAAGCACCTGCCATGGAAATAACGATAAAACAAGGATAGGCTCGCAACGTCTCTTCTGTGGGAGAGAGGCTGCAGGGTAGAGAAAAGGGCATCCCCACTAAGCCACGAAGTCTATTTTGTACTCTGTCAAGGCAGGATAGGCTGTTTTTAGCAGCTCCTGCCCAGATATGGCAACAGTATTCCATCCTTGGACGTACTTGGCTTTTATATAGATAGAGAATTGCATCAGTAGTGAGATATCTTCTGGAGCGGTAGAAGGATCCCACCATCTTTCCAGCGACCTTGGCAACAGACTTGATGTACGTGTTCCATTTCAGATCAGGAGTAAAGGTCAAACCCAGAAGCTTGTCAAAACACGGGGCCTCACCCAGACGAGAGCCATCCATCACAATTGATGCCAGCTGGGGATCAGAGCGTTGATGATGTAAGGATAGGAGTTTGGTTTTGGATGCATTAAAGGTAACCAGCCACATCTTCCCCCACTGAACCACGCGCTCGAGATCAGAGGAGAGAGAATCAGAGAGAACTTTGTCATTTACAGCCTTTGATGTGTTGCCGTAGATGGTCGTGTCATCAGCATAGATGTCAACGAATGATTTAAGTATGTGTTTAGGGAGGTCATTGATGTAGATCAGGAAGAGAGTTGGGCCCAGGATTGACCCCTGAGTGATTCCAGCATTTATATTGCAGGCCTCCGATTTTTGTCCATCTACCACTACTCTTATGAGCCTATCGGAGAGAAATGATTTAATGATTGAGAAAACATTTCCAGTTATACCGTAGCTGGAAATCTTGTGAAGTTGACCCTTATGCCATACCTTGTCGAAGGCCTTTGATATGTCAAGAGCAATTGCCCTAGAAAGGAAGCCTTTGTCAAGAGATTCACTAATCCTATGGGATATAACCGTCAGCACATCTGCGGGAGATCTTGCAAAGCGGAAACCATATTGTGTGTCACTAAGGTTATTCCTGCTGAGGTGGTTGACTATTTCTCTATTTAATATGGATTCCAGCAACTTACTCATAACACACAGGAGACTTATAGGTTTGTACTGAGAGGGAGATGACTTATCACCTGAATTCTTAAATACAGGGCAAACTGATGAGGTCTTCCAGGGAGTCGGAAAGCACTTCTCCTTAAATGTGAGGACTAAAGGACAAAAATAGGTAAGTGAAAGTTATGAGACTGCCGAAAGTAAACTCCAAATAAGGCTACTCCTTTCAGTCCCAATTTGAGATCATGTCTAACAGAGGACTGAAGGAAGTTAAGCAGCAAGATGTCTGTTTACATTACATTTAATCTTCTGCAGGTTAGTACAATCGGGGATGGAGGAAACGAGGAGAGAATTACAAAATCTAGCAGTCTGAGGGAAGAAACTATTAGAGTAGAATGATTTCTAGCATCTAGAGACTTCAACAGTGAAGAGGTGGGATTTTACTGCTTCTCTAGTTAAGAAGTACCAAAATGACCTTATTCAGCATTAAAAGGATTGATATGCCACTAAGAAAATTATAGTATTAAAAATATACAATGCTGTGATTTACTCATCAATCTTGAATAGCTGGAAAGCTTTGAATATATATATATATATATATATATATTCTCTCAGATCAGGACGTATCAGTCATCAGATAATAAACCCATTTTTCCTATTTAAAAGAATAGGCAATGTCTGAAAGAATGGTCACCTCAGATCAAACATATACTACACTCTGATCCTAGCCAGGTTAGACATGGGGATACATTTCTTGTGATAATTCAGCTCCCCAAAAATGGTCGATCCAGTCGGCATTTTCTCACAAATGAAGGTACAGCAGGTGCTAAACTCTTCGTTTCTAAACGAAAAACACAAAACCAGAGATTACGACCCCCCTCTGCAACTAAACAGACACTGCACCTTGATCCTTACCTGATTGACAAGTAAAAATGTATGCCAACCTTTTAAAGGATTAGCTTGAAAATGCAGTCTGAAATGATTAATTTCTTGGTAGCAGTCAAATCATTTTTGCGTATCGTATTTGACAAGACCTCATTAATAATGATACTCCCCCTAACATCTGGTTCTTCGCTTAAAATAAATGACTTTCAAGGGTTTACAAAACACAAAACTATTTACACATTCTACCAATGTTACAGAGTTTGAAGGTAAACAGTCCAATTCTGACTCTTAGAATTCCAAAATATCAGACTCTTACTCCTAATCTTCCAATCATCAGAATGTCTGTTGATTTTTCAACGATTAAAAAATCCGACTCAGATTTTTTTTATTCTTCTCACCCTAACTCTTTCCAAAACTTCTGACTCTGCAAACCTGTATTTTTATCCATACAAGTTGAACATTTTTTTATATATTTGAATTGGTATCATAATGAATTAATAAAAACTCGCAGAACCTGCGGAAATTCCACAGGGGACTCATTCATATTTAATATATTGATGTTGGCATTCTGTAGATGTTATACGTAAATGGAGACACTCTGATATTATTGTAGCTTTTTTGTTAAAACTGCAAAAGTATTTATCCAAGCTAGCAGGGACGACTGGCATAGCCTGGTCATAAAGTATGTTTAAATATGATATTTTAATTCTTGCAGATTTTGTATATATTATTATAGTTTAATGTTCTATTGATTTTTATATCTTAAGTTGTGATTTCAAAAATAAAAAATGTATATCCATATGACTTGGGTGCATCAGCTTCAATTGAAACCGAAACCAAACTTATGAATATATATATATATATAGTAATTTATAAAATATATATGGCGATTAAGCTACACTGAATATTCCGCGTTTCATCCACTATAGGACTCTTCAGGCTTATGCGCATAAGCCTGAAGAGAGTCCTAGAGTGGATGAAACGCGGAATATTTAGTGTAGCTTAATCGCCATATATATTTTATAAATTACTAACTAGCTCTACCTACGTATTGAGCACTTTTGAAGTAAATACTTAAAGTTTACGCATAAATCTATACGTTCGTATATTAATTTTATGTGAGTAAATTAAGTAGTTATATATATATGACTTCAGTTCCTTCAGCCATAATCAAAACCGAAACCAAAACTTATGAAGAATTCTTGATAAAATTATTTATAAAAAAAATAGATTACTGGAGTGCCATCAGCTATAATTGAAACCGAAACCAAAACTTATGAAGAATTTTTGGTAAAATTATTTTACAATAACAATTAAACGATTCGGATGTAAGCGTGACACAGAAAATAACACGCATGCTATCGTATTAATATAGCAATGAATATTAAGAAAATATTAAATTTCATTAATAATTTGATAAAAGCTGCATGATAGTATCTCATGATATTGTATTGTTCAACATGGGTGTCTGTGCTGAAGATGTTCTTTCCATTCTTTTCTCGGGAGTCTTGTATTTTTAAGAAGACAACAATTTTGATAAATATTTTATATTTAGCTTAAGAGATTTGCCACCATCACAGGCCTTGGACGAACAACACCAGTATCCTTCCGTCTGCATTGGTAGAATGAAGCAATCAAAGACAACAATGAGGCTCTTCCAGCACTGAAAGAAAAACTCCCAAAGGCTCCAAGCTCAACCGGACCCAAGCGAAGGTCGCCAAAACACTGAACCACCTGCACACGTGGGACTGTGTACAAGATGTTTTGTGTCTTCAGCGTCAATGTGCAGGCTATCATACACCTCCTTACAGACTGTCCCCTAAGCAAGGTTCTGACGTGGACACTGCCCAATGATGGATCTTGAGATGGGGTGAAACCGTATGATGATGATGATGTTTACTCATAAAGATCTTCTTATGAGTCAAAGTGTCTATATTTCTCTGCCCCTTACCTGATGGTTTGGTTTCCTGAAAATTTATTTTTTTTGACAAGGCATATTGTCACTTGGAACGTAAGGGGCTGCTATTTGGGATCATGTCTAACAGAGCGCTGAGGAGTTGAGCAGTGAAATGTCTGTTCACATTATTTTTAAACTTCTGCAGGTTAGTAAAGTCAGGGAAGCAAGAAACAGGGAGGGAATTTCACAGTCTAGCAGTCTGAGGGAAGAAACTATTAGAGTAAATGGCTTTATGGCATCTCGGGGCCTCAACAATTATTTTGCTACTTGTCGGGTTAATCGGGGGGTATGTACGTCGAAGAGAACACAAGTGCTATGAGTTCATCAGAGCACATTCCATTTCAAGTACTTGTAACCTGGCACAGGGATATGACGTTGAGGATGATGTGACAGAGGTTAGAGCTTGGCTGACAATGTGGAGTCAGTTAGATTTGAGGCACTTTTTTGGACTCTAAGAGTGAGAGACTAGCAGAAACTTAATCCAAGCGCAAACCAATTATCTATTTTTCCTATTGAACTCTAGCTGACCTCGACGTCACTCCCCCTCCCTTCAAACTCATCAATAATCTCGCACCTGGTAAATCATATCTTAACTTAATAGTTAGTGTTAACTTGGGATTTAGGCTAGGTGCAAAGTGTAGTAATAGTATTTGTTCTAATGCTTTAGCCATTGAAGAAGTTCTTCTAGACTGAGGCAATTTTTATTATTGTTCCAATGCAGAGTATCTCTATTTTTGAAAGTTGGATTTCCCCCATATTAAAAATTGACCTTATATTTAACTTTGCTTTTATCGGCAGACAATAAAAACACACATGGTGATTTGGTTGACAAAAAAAAAAACCAAAAAAAACCCCAAATATCCTTTTACATCAAAAATGAAACAAAATTGAATCCTTTGCTTTCAACTGCTGAAAACTGATATTTTAGAATAGTTCTTCTCCTCTCAAATAGATTTTAATGTTTTCAAACTTTTTTTATTTTATTTCTTTTTTTTTTTTAGTATCAAGTTAACTAGCTTTTAATATCTTGATCATTATATATTATCAAGATTACACCTAGAACAGGTCCGGCAGCTATACAATCGAGATCAAGCATATGGCAATCTAAATTACTATTAAATATCAAATGAACCGGATTAACTTTGAAAAGGGGTTTATATCTTCGAAATATCAATAAAACTTTAACACTGTAACATACTATTGATCAAAAATAAAACAAATGAACAAAAATTTACTGAATATCAATTATTGAAAGTATTTACACATGACTGAACCACTTAAGATGCTGAGCACATAAAGCATTTGGTAATAATGGCATTTTATGTCATACACGCTTGGCATCTTGAGTGATTCAGCAATGTGCAGCATGGCATCTCTTACATTTGGATATCTCCGGCACTAGGAAACGTGGTATATTGATGATGTGACTCCAGTGCATAAGAAGCGATATCACTGCATGCAACCTGACTCGCAATTCTTTGGATTGAGCTGTTTGGAGAGCAGGCATGATATGTTGCCTTGTGTTGGCCACCCTGGTGTCTGGGGCACTTACAAAATGTTAAATACCAAAATTGGGTGAATATTTTTATTGATAATATCCATTATTCTCTTGGCTGGTTTCTAGGATCTGAGGATCCATGGGAAGGTTGTGGCGGCATGCCTTCTGGTGACTGCAGACCAATCCTCAACATGCACACTCTGCAATACTCAGCGCATGAGAAAAGGGGTCCTAGGCAGATGACCTTTTCCTCCTGCTACATTTGTCCTCTGGCCTTTGTTCTATTAATCTCGAAAATCACAGTTTCTTGCTTTGACAACGCCTTCCAACTGTCTCTGTTTTTGGCCTTGCTTTCCCAGTCTTTTTTTGGTATGTCAACTTTTATTGGTAATCAATACCATAGTAACTTTAGTGAACGTACGTGTGTGTGTGTCACGGTTTCCAGATTATAAATTATTCGATCGGGTGATTAAAAATAAGGATAGAAGGTAATAACATACTATGGACATTAAGTTAGCATGTTGCTACGCTAATTTAATGTTCGTAGTATGTTATCACCTTCTATTCTCCTTTTTAATAAATAGGATCTCCCGATCACTGAAGACGCAATGTAAAAAAAAAAAAAAAAAAAAAGTTTAAATAAAAATAAATGATGTTGCTTTAGAGCCACACATGAAACTAAAATACACCTTCTTGATCTTCTGGCTAGAATCCAAGGTTAGTATATGTTCTGTCTAAAGATGGTATAATGATATTATGGGGTTTCCATTTGTGCCAGGTGTCCATACAATGGAAGTATGTTACAGACTCCTATAAGGATATTGGAAATAAACCATAATTACCAGATATATTCTGACACTACATTGACCAGATTACTTAGATAGTTTTACAGTTTTTACAAAAGGGCTACAATAATACTGCAGGGTGTCTCCATTCATGCTGAACGTCCACAGAATTCCCAACATATGAAAGATGCCACTGGAATTTCCACAGATACTGCTAGTTTGCATTATTATTATATGGCTAATTTTTGACTTCTTTTTCATATTTGTAAATTTACAAAGTACAATTTAAATCACTAATTTTAAAAAGCCAATACAACACAGAATTAAAAAAAAAAAAGAAGAAAGAAAATATTTGTTTATAATCAACTTGGTTTATATACTAGGAGCAAAATCAGTTTGTATTTTTATTTATTTTTTTTTTTTCCATCCTTTCTTGTAGCATCTTGTCACCAGAAAAGTAAAACCTGTTGGATTGTTTCAATGGTGAAATTTTCAGATGTTCTAATTAGGAGAAAGTCACATGATTGCGTAAAATAAATTAGTTTTTATTTTTTTTTTTTTATCTATGTTAGCGTTGTTTAAATTTGATTAATATCTGTCATTTTAGAAAGCCAATGCAGCACAAATTCTTTTTTTAAATAAACATTTTTTTAAAAATAAACATCAACTTTATTTGATTATAAACAAATAATTGGGTTAGAACATTTGAAAATCTCACTGTTGAAACACCATACGGACTTTACTTTTCAGGTCGACAATATGCCACAAGGAATGATGAAGAAAAAGAACAAACTGTTCTTACTCACGATGAAGGCGTTATGTTGCCGAAACTTAGTTGATTATAAACAAATAATATTTTTTTTTTTTTTTTTTTAATTCTGCGTTGTACACTGTCTTTCTAAAATTACACGTTTTGATTCAAATTCATCGCTTACATAAACAGAACTCACAAATTCAGAACATTTTTAGTAAAAATGCCGAAACAAAAAAATGTGTTCTATTCGGACACCCACTGAGCTCAGTTTAGATCATCATCAGGTGGGCGTGTGGGGGTTAATGAGTTTGCAAAGCCAGTTAAATATAAACAAATAAAGACAAAATCCAAAATACATTTTTCTTTTCCTTCTTAATTACAGGTTAAATAGTATTACTACTGTGGTAATATTCCATTTTCGTTAATAATGGACTATTTTCATCTTTTTTTTCCTTTATTATCATTGACTGTTAATAGAGTGATTGGAGCGAGAGTAATAGACATTGTATATAATAAGAATAGGGAATCGCATAACAAACAGTGAAAGGGTGAAGTTGATGGAAAGTTAGTAAGAAATGAGTTGCTCTGTCTGTTATCACTAGATATCAATCAAAATTAAATTATTTACCTGTTGCATTATTGAATATGTAATTTTCTAGCTTGTACTTTTCAAATGCTTGCTAAAATCATATATACACTTGACAATTCTTTTGTCATTCTCAAACTCAACACAGAGACGAATTTATCAACATATGAGTTTATTTACAATTAAACTTTTTCCCATCAACAAAGAGAAAGACGTTTAGTTGTAGGGGTCGGTTTTGTGTGACAGTGACGTGGAGAAATGTCAGTCACATTAGAAGACTCAGTTTGCTCTCTTCTCTCTCGCTTCTGTTGTTTACGTTAATTGTCTTATATAGACATCGACTAACATTCTTGAAATATAAATATTAAAATATTTCAGTGTTCTTTTTTGTTTTGCATTGTGCAATTCATAATCTCTCGACCTGTTGTTTTCCTGATAATTACAATTCCGGTCATTTTTATGGGACACAAGAATGTAGCTAAAAATTCCATCTGGAATGTGTGTGCGTGTGCACACACCTCTAATTTCATTAGCGTCACCCCGGCTCCATATCTAACATACTAAAATCTGAGTCGAAGAGGCAATTTCAAAAAGTGTTAAATTATTAGGTTCAAAATAAAATCAAAATTCAATTGAAAAAATTGATTTTCCGAAAATTATGACAACAAAAAGTTTTGTTTTTTTTGTTTTGTTTTGTTTTTTTTAGTCAATAGAAGAAACATTTTTTTTTCTTTTTCTAATTTTTTTTTTACACAATATTTTGAAACCCAATTGGAGCATAACAATAACATAATCATGGCCGTTATTGAAAAAGATTTCACTAAAGATAAATCTGTTTAATTTAAGATGGAAGAAATGAAATTTTTATATTTTATTAAAACAAGTTAAAAAAAAAAAAGACAGTTCTATCCTTTTTTTCTCTCTCTCTCTCCTGTTCTCTCTTCCTTTTTCTTTCTTCTCTCATTTTCTCTTGATCTCCTTTGCTCGTTCTCTATCTCTCTCACACAAAAATTGTTTGCAAAATTAAATTTAATGCTCAGTAAACAAACTTTTGCTTATTTATTTGAAATGAAGATGTTTTTACACCGACTAATGCAAGTTGTGTATTCAAATAGGTTGCAACCTAATGTGGGTGGGGCCGACAATTTGCATATTGCTTGCACAAGGAAGCAAAATTCCCAAGATAAACTATTTTTTTCTTTTTATGTACTAATGAGTCACTGCTTATCAAGGCCCAAAGGCCATTTAAGGATAAGGATTAATGAGTTTGTTGGGTGACTATATTGAAAAGAACATCATAACAAAATCATACGTAATATTTCCTCTAGTAAAAATTCAAAATATTAGATTTTAGCTTTAATCTTCTACTATTAGACGTTTTTACGACGGAAACAATGATGTTTATTTGCATACATATATATACTTTCTTATAATAATCAGTGTTTGCCAACCAAACGCGTTGCTCAGCTCTTCTTGATTGAGGTTTCTTCCATATCATAGTGAATGCAGGTTATACTACTTCTGGAGCAGAAGAAGTTTTAAAACAATGGCCATAAATAGTGAGACACAGGCATAATGTGGAGTATGGTTAGTGAAGATTCGCACGGGTTCTAGTTCTGAGCTTAATGTCCTGATGATATGGAATGACATACTGGGCTTTAGCCTGCACTCGGATATGATGCTATCAAGGCACTGTGTGGTTTCTTTATCACACGAGTTGGAATAGTGAATCTTGTGAAAGCCATTAGTGTCTGACACTTTACATTGATTGGCCAAACGTCAAAATTTAATTTTATCATTTGAAGATTTGGACTGTGTTGTGCAAATTGAAAAAAAATAAAGCACCAACCAACCTATGGAATGACATCAGAGTACCCCATTCACACAAATGTTATGGCCGCCCATGGACAAGAGCTTGATGCCTGGATCAAAGTAGCAATACCAGACACTAACGTTCAGCGCTGGACAAGGCGTACACTGCTACTTAATTTGACACTCATAGTTTTTAAATCAGTAATAAATACTTCTACCTCCATCAAAATAAAATCTATATAACTGGATTCACAATAAAATTTACTTTTAAAATGATATTTTAATATATGTTGTAATTTACATATTCGAAGAAATCGCTATTTAAATCTGACTATTAATGATGAAACCTGTCAGCATAGCATGCCCGCTGGCGGTAGATCACTTTTTGCAAATAAGCGGTCGGGGTGTGTTCACATAAATACTCAAAGCGCAAGTTGTACCCGTTGACAATGTTTCTAGTTGTTTTAGTTAATCAGGGAAAAGAATTGTTTTTGCTACGGACTTTGAATACAACACATACGTCTTTCCAGTCAAAAGTTAGAATATCTCAGAGTTGACCCTTTGTAGTACAAAGATAAGTAAAGATAGAAACTGTGTTCAAACGCTATTTAATAGTGAATATATTAATTTCTTATGTCCTATAATTTGAAAAGAATTGGATAAAAATTTGTTATGCTAGAGTCATTAGAAATACTGATAAGCACTTATAAACATGAGAATTTTGATACGTCATCACACACACACACACACAAAAGAAATCAGTAAACACACATTCATCAACTAACTTACAAACATAAAGTATCCATTTTATTTTTGTTCTTATTTAGAAAACATAAGTTTTTAATCATGGAAAGCAAAAAAATATTTTTAAAAAGTAAATTCTTTGAAAAAGAATGACCGACAATGACCACGCTTTTAAATGAGTTAAACACACACAAACCACTTATCCAGTTAAGTAAAAGATTAACTTCTATTGGGCTTGTTTTACAATCCACAGAGGTATGAAAAAGGGGCCAAAAACAAATATATAACAAATAAATGTTACAAAAGACAAGTACTCTTCTACCTACCTTGATAAATTTTTGGTGTTGTAAATGTTTATTCTGTTATAAAAAGAACAAGTAGTGTTGAGCTTTACATGAGAACAAGAAAAAATGACCGCAACGTCTCTGGAAGTTTTGACAATGACTTAAAAATAAAAAATTATACAAAATAGTGGTAGAAACTCGCCCAATAATTGTCACGGTAACTTGAAGCCATTGGAAATGAAATTTAATTATCCTAATTAGTTTAATGAACTTGAAAACATAATTGTAATCTGTACAATATTTCCTTCTATTTAATATGCTATAAGCCATATTTTAATAATTATTTTTTTGACTTGTGACGTCGTGGCCATCTTGGATTTCCTGGTTACCATCTTGGATTTTTCACGGTATAATGATGACAAATGATAAAATCCATTAGAATAACATTTCGCATGCTGATAAAGTTTTACCTCCCATTTTTTTAAACTGTTTTTTATGATGCTTCTCCTGGAAGCCATTAAAATGAAACTTAATTATGCCAATTAGTATGCTAATTAATTTAATGTACTTGAAAACAATTCTCATCTGTTCAAAATTTCCTTTAATTTGATATGTTACAAGCCATATTTTAATTTCTTTTAATCATGTCATGGTGGTATCTTAGATTTCCCGGTCACCATTATTTTTCATGTTATAATGGCAAATGACAATATCAGAATAATACTTTCTATGATGATAAAGCCTTACTTACCATTTTTCTATGAACCACACATTTTTTTATACTTTGAATGGTCATAACTCCAGTTCTAATGAGGCGATTTCAAAAAACTAACTATATTATTTCTTTGTTTTTTTTATATCCTCTTTTCAATAATACTTGATTCGAGTTTATTCGATCTAAAGAAAAAAAAAATGGTGTGCTATTGCTAATCAAAGATGGCTGATTGATTCTGTATCCTAACCAATAACTTGGAGATCCAAAAGGTCTTATCCATTTAATGACAATGGTACCACATAACAAGTAAAACGTGTGGCCATTCATGATTACTGTGAACTTAATAGGTAGAGACTTACACTGAGCTGATGCTGATTGTGTGAGTAATTTTAGGAAGTGGCATCAGAAAGGATCAAACATATCATTGTTCAATGTGAGGAATACCTGTTTGCAGGTGAGCAGACAAAATTTTATGGCTATTCCAGATGGTGGTGTTTTGTAATAAAAGACATGTCTAACTCTACTGGGTTTTGGGTTGAATGTTATACTGCAAATCATAAAGACCACCGTCAGTGTTGTGCTATTTCAGGAGGAGTCCATCGAAAAGACAACAGTGGCATACCTAAACAACATCTACATTAATGAAGATGTCAAACCAGTGGCGCACATTCAAGCAAAATTGACAGTTTGGCCGTGACTACAATTTGGAGGCAGAACGTGTGCTAGACCTGAACATTAGTGGGAGGATGGCACCTTGTAATGGAGATGAAGAAATGTGATTTTCGCCATTGCTGAAGTGCTCACAAGACTGACCATTTTTTTTTTTTTTCTTTTAAGAAGGAAATTGGTAGTGTACCTGCCAGTGTGTAGCTGGCTTTATCTGGTAGTGGACCTAATAAGGTGTGTAGAGTGAATGGAGTTGCAAAGAGTGGGATAATAAAATATGTGATATCCTCCTCATATGAATGATTGCAGAAAATGTTGAAAAAGCAACACCCGGTGGTCTGTCCTGAGTAGAATGTGTTAATGGAGTAGAAATGCAACTTATGGATGAATGCTAGTTCAATTATGTTGGAGAAAAATGGAGCCGTGTTGGAACACATTTATTGGTTGCAACTTATGAATGACACCCAGTACATCAATTGAGTTAAATAGTGTGTTGAAAAGTATTAACCTAGCACTACATTGGCAGGCAAATAGGTTGCATCTCCATACTAACTCACTCTACATCTATCACGGGTTAGGGTTAGACATGCTGACTAAGAAAACAAGAACCTGCAGCAAGTGAGGTAAAGATAAGATGAGGATTAGTCATCTAGGTGATGCTCTTTTCTCTTCCCTGCAACCTCTTTCCCACAAAAGACATTGCGAGCCTGTCTCTGCTCTATTGTTATTTTCATGGCAAGTGCTCGACTGAACTCCAATCTATGGTTCCCTTTTGTCAAACTTGCATAAAAAACACTTGACTAGTTACAACCACTATAAACAATTCCCCTCCACTCTATTTGCCTAAATCAAAATGCAGATTTCATGAACAAAACTTCTTTCCCAGAACTGCCCCTACGGAACACCGTTCCGCTGTCCTGCTTTCTGGTTGGATACAACATGGCAGCTTTCAAATCCAATGTAAACAAGTTCTTGTTGAGCCATCCCTATAAATAAAGTTCTACCCAATTTACACCATTAGCAATTACATTACCACCTTACATTCATTAACCCTTATCCTTGAGTGGCCTTTGAACCTTGATAAGTGGTGACTCACAAGTAAAAAAAAAACTAGTCTCTGAGTATGACTTGGTAGTTAGCATGACATTGGTCCCATCATGCTGCAAGCTTACTGACCAGTTCACACGAGTGCCTTACAGATGACATGATGCCATAAAGGTGGGTGCTGAACCCATTGGTTACGCATGTACGGCTACAAATAGATGCAATGAGTCAGCAGCAGATAAGAGATGCATCGACAAATCAGAAGTCGAATAAGTCATGTGAGATGTGACGGTCAATGGGTTCAACACTGTGACAAAACGACAGCTTGAAACAAGTGATGCACGGCAAAAATAGGAAATGAAAAGCACCCATTATAATGGTAACTATTTTATTACCTTTATCAACTGTGAACCCTCCCGTTTTGAAATGTGGCGACAATTACATGACCAAACTCTTTAAGCTTAATTCAAAAACTATTGCTAGTTTTTTACAAACGAAAGCACTGCATGAGATTTTGGCCAATAACGACTAACCTTTTGAAATCAGCAAATCAGATAGTTTTTGTGTGAGAGAAAGGCGACTGCAATATACATTAGCCAGCAGCTCTACATTTAAACAATAACGCATCCATCTGCCCTTTAGCCTATTCAAGTTTTTTTAAATAAACCTTTCTTCAGTTTTCTCCATCTGTTTCCTTCACTGTGCATGGTATTTTGTGTTTATTTTTTTATCAATTCCAACAGACAACTCTCCTAGCCAACAAAACATTCTTGTCTAGACTGACAGTCATAAAAGGGGCTAAAAATATGAAATATCTTTAGTCATGAGTACAGGTTGTAACAATGTAAAACATGTTACTATAGGATTGCTTTCCTACAGACTACAGCATGGTCGATCTTTAAATTCAGTGTCAAATACTTCTCCTAAACCGTTTTCATAAGTAATCAAATTTTGAATTATTTCAATTATTCAGACTAGTGTTTTCATCTTGAATGTTATTTTCAAAACATTTCGGTTGATGTAACCTCCAACCTTCTACAGGTATCTTGCCGAATTCTGAAATCTGCATAGAATTTTGCATGGAATCCTTTATTTAATCCACGGCGGCAGCATACTCTCGTTCCATCAGCCATGACTGGGTAAGAAGTTATTCACAATTGTATTCTTAGTATCCTCAACACTGAGGATTGAACCTTCAACCTCCAGAAGAATGTCACTTGCAACTAAAATTATCAGGTACTTTATCAGTTACATCACAGATCCTTGCAAGATTCCTGAGTTTGACAAGATATACCTGAAGAAGGTCTAATATGACATTATCCAAAATGTGAAAATAACACTCGGATGAGAACAATAGTTTGAATAATCCAAATTATCAATCCTCATCTCAAAAATTAAATTTTATTCATCATTGTTTAATGTTCGTTTCTATGCTAGCATGGCTTGGACGAGTTTGCCTGATGGCTCTTTTCCAGGCTTCTTGGTTTTGTGCAAGGCTTAGTCATAATCTGAATTTCCCAAGTTCATCCTTAACTAACTGAATCCATGTCTCCATGCCCTCTAAACCCATCAACCTCAATAAATCTACATCCATTAATTCTATTTACATTATCCATCCTTTCGACATGTCTATACCAATTCGATCTATTCTGCCGCTAAACATCAACTATGTTGCGAATGTGTAATCTATTCCTCAATTCTTCTGATGATTTTATTAAAATAAAATTTAAAAAATTTAAAAAACAAAACTGCTTGCTATTATTGTTTAACGTCAGTTTCCATGCTAGCACGAGTTGGACGGTTTTGCCTGATGGCTCTTCTCCAAATCTGTCTTGTGCAAAGCTTGGTGATCATCTGAATGTCCAAAGTTCATCCTTAACTGACTTCATGTCTTACACGGTCTACCCCTCCCTCTAAACTCTATGTTGCGGATGTGTGATCTATTCCTTAACTCTTCTAATGACTTCCTATCTCTGACACTTACACCACACGTCCACCTCACCATATCTGCATATCTGTTCTCAAAACTGTAAATGTCCTCCTCCTTAAAGGAGTCCCACTACCATACATCATGACACTCCTAACACAGACTGTATATAGTTTTCCCTTTATTTTGTGAGAGGAAACACAATTTGTTAAGAGGGGCAGAAGTTCCCTAAATTTCTTCCAACCTGATCTTACACAAGCTATAGAATCCTCTCATAAAATTCTTCATCATTCAGCTGCTAATCGATTCATCTTCTTAACCCTTATTCTTGAGTAGCTTTTGGCTTTGATAAGTGATGACTCGGGAGTTGTAAAAATAAAAAGTTCAAGATGAGGAAAACATTGTGAAATCTGTAAATGTTTTGTTTCAATCCAAATAGTATATTCCCCGTTAACTTTATGATAACTTATTTTGTTTCCATTTTTTTTTTCTTCATAGGAACACGGACTATTTGCGTTTGTAAAGACGACATACAACCAAACGAAAGTAAAGCTGAAAAGTGAGTTATTTTTTTGCTTAACGATTTGTTGTTCATTATAAGAGACTTTCTTGTCGTTTATCGTTATTGTTGTCCACGTGTGAAATACGTCGGAAGATTTTGTTTCAATTTATTCACGTCCCATGTTTATTATTAGACTACACTTTGGATTTGGCACGGGGTCACGGTTACAAGCACGGACTGTGAGCTTGGTGAACTGGGTTAGTCCTGTTGGGCTATTGCATCACTTTCACTAATACTCTTGGGAAAGTTTGTATTTGGATTCATTAGACTACTGTTCTCATCTTGAATGTCATTTTCACAATGTTTCGATCAATGTAACCTCCGACCTTCTTTAGGTATATCTCATCAAACTTGGGGAATGTTTCTGTCGAACTTGTGGTGCAGTAATTAGAGTATTTGGAAAAATCAATTGTAAAAGTGATAGTCTCTTGAAAGTTGAAGGTTCAATTCTCAGCGTGGGCGACCGAAAAATAAAATTGCGAATTAAGATTTCTATCCAGTTGGCTGATGGAAGTAAACCATGCTACCTGCGTGAAGTAAATAAAGGTTTTTGAAATTCCGTCCAAATTCTCGAGTTTGACAAGATACACCTGAAGAAGGTCATAGGTTACATCGAGTGAAACATTATGAAAATGACACTCGAGATGAGAATAATTCAGAAATGTAACCTCTTGGGAAAATTATGAATTCATATATACTCCTATATATTCTAATTATGAATTGAATAGTAGGGTAGACTAGACTCTTAAGCTTTTATTGTGTAATGTGTCTAGAAGAAAAACTTTGATATAAGTCTTTTTTTGCTTATTCTGTTATTGTTTCCAATTATCCTGAACTTCTCATTGCTACTGAATTCATGAAACATCGGTTCAGGAGAAAAAATGCAGTTGTTCAAAGTTTATTTCATTATAGATTATTCAAACAAATTTTTTTTTTTTTTTTTTTTTTTTCAAATTTTAATATTTTGTATCCAACTTTAGATTATTTTCTGAATTTTTAAAAAATTTGATCAATTTTTTCAGCTTAAAAAAAATTTAAACCCGCTTTAAATTTGTAATTTTTTTAATACACTATTATCGTTTTTGAAATATTTTGGGGTATTGTATGCAAAAGATGTTTATATTATATAAGTAAGCATATTACAAAACGTTCAACACGCTATCTTCACTAGTCCTCTCTCTTTGGCATTAAATAACACAAAAAGGGTTGATGTACCTTAAAACAATAAAATCAAACGCCATGAAATAAAGAACTTGAAGTTTAAAACTTTTTCAAAAATGACTGAATTCTGTATTAAATAACCCCCAAATTGTTGATTGCCATTAAACGAAAACAACCAACAATATTACATTAGGATAAAGAGCTAATTTTCAAATTATATATACACTAGTAGGCTGCCGAGCATTGTAAAATACGCTTTTTGATTTAATGCAGATTTCATATTTATTATTATATTATATTGGATCCAATATATAGTAATGATTTAAAAAAAAAAATTAAAAAAAAAAAAAAAAGACTTATGCGCCACTAATGAGAATTGAAACCAAAACGTTTAGCTTAAAATTTATTTTCGCCTCTGCCATTAATGACCGAACTATGAAGACATGCTTGTTGCAAGGCTGAAAATTAAAACATGAACCAATAGCTACTACGTTATGCATGCATGTTCATAATGCCAGTGTTCAACATTCACCTGCTAAATTTCATTTTTTTTTCCCCTAATTTTCACACTTCTGTACCGATTTTCCTGGACGAAAACCCCAAATAAAGTTTTGCATGGGTTTAAATTCCTTATATATGAAGTTTCATGTCTGTAGACCCAAAACTGTAGGAGGAGTTTGATGAGCAAAATTTTTTAAACAAAAATATATATGTATGTAATCAAAACATTGAAAAAAAAACACAAAAAAACTAACGTAAGGCAAACGAACGATGAAAACAGAAAAATGAACATGTGAAAAATGGCTTAAATAAGCCTGTTTCGATATTAAAATTTAAAAAATCGGTGGGTACCCGGGTGTTTTTGGGTATGTAGTTGGGGGTGGATAAGCGAAGTAAAAAAAAAATATACAGAAAAACGAACGTTACGTGAAAAATGTCTTAAATAACACTGGTTCAATATTTAAATTTAAAAAAATCGAAAAAAAAGGAAAAAAAAAGACATCTCACACCACGATTCGAACCCAAAACGTTTAGATAATGAACCAACGCGCTAATCAACTGAGCTCACGTGATTTACATGAAATTTGTTCAGTTTTTCAACTATTTAAAGTAAATCAGGTCATGACGTCATCTGGCGCATGCGTAGAACCGCTCGTTGTCACGAGAAGACCGCTTTTGTCATCAGTCATATTCACCAGACCTCTCGTTCACAGATTATCACTTTTTCAAGCATCTCGACAATTTCCTGTGCAAAAAATGCTTCAAAAGCTGAGATGATGCAAATCGACCTTCAATAACTTCATCACTTCCAGAACTTCGGATTTCTATGCTAATGGAATAAACTTGTTTCAGGTTGGCAAAAATGTGTTGATCCTAATGGTTCTTATTTCGATTAGTAAAGTTTTTTTTATGAAAAGAGTTTTGATCTTTTGAAGTTGAACGTCAAAAAACATTTTTGCACCAACCTAATATTTCTCCTTGTTCAATTTATCCACAGTTTTGTTATTTTAGCTCTACACTCTATGCATATTTGCTTGCCTTGTTCCATCACGTTCATAAACATGTCCCCAGCTCTGGGCACATTGTCTCAATTATCTCCTTTGATGGATTTGGCCTTTCAAATTCATCAATCAAATCTCGCTTTTTGACGTCAGCAATTTCCTCAACAATACGATCTAGAGACCAGTTTGAACACTGACATTTTTGCAAGTTGTGTGTTTCCTTTGGTTACTTTTCTTCTCTCCATTGTTTTGTTTAGTCTTACATCGAGCTTCATGACCATCGAAGTTACGGTTACCTCATTTTCTCTGTGCGGATAGGATTTCTTCACCACCTGTTAGCCATGGCAGTTTGCTGAGGAGTCTCTATCAGAAAGATGTCTTTTTTTTTCTTTCTCTCTCTCCTCCTCTTCATCCATATTTTGCTTGCCTTTCCTTTTCTTTCTTTGTTCATTTTTGGCGCCAAGCACCTGGAACCAAAAGGCGTTGGATAGTGTGCTGACGTGTCAAATCGCTGACTCATCCTTAAGGAGTGGTAGGGGTGTTGATATCTGTTGAGCGTTTTCTTTAACTTTCTTATCTCTCCTTCTCCCTATGCACACACACACCCATGCTCACAAACCATATGCACTCTCACACTAGCACATATACATTAACTCGTTCACAATGGCGTCTGCTCATCGAAAATAAATGTATAAACATTTTCAATTTTAATACTCATAATGTTTCTCACTGAACTTTCCATAAATACGAAAACAAATGAACAAATTGACTCTTATTAATAACTTTAATCAAATGTAATTTTTGTAATTGAGTGGGGAAGTTTTAATTACAATTTTTCAGACCTGTAAATAATTTATGGTCTTTAAATTGACTGAGACTTTTTCGATATCTCAGTTTAAGAATATCTCTTGTTTTACAAAGACTCAAAATATTAAACATTCGATGTTTTCTTATATGTATGAACTTCCATTTTAAACATGTTTAAACATATCGTTTTTGTGAATTTATGCTTTTAAATTTGTTTGCGTTTATCATCTAACATTTCTTTTGCTTTCGAATATTTAAGTATTACCTAAAACTAATTTTTTTAAATGTTTCTTTTAAAGCTGTCCCCTCCCAAATGTTCCACCTCAACTAAAACCCTAAAAAGGGATCGTCCAAAAACAGAATCCATGGAAAAGCTCCCACCTCAATATATTTCATTGGGCATGTTTCACTATAGATAAAAAAAAACAAATATATAATAAATAAATGTAACAAAAGACGAGTTACTCTTTTACCTAGCTGGATAAGTTTTTTAATATTTAACTGATTTTAAAGTCAACCTAAGTTTATTGGGTTGGTTTCTATGAGTATTGTTTAATTTTCTATTTTTTGAGCGATAAGCAAGACTCCAAAAGTGTGACTCTCTCATGTCAGCTATTTTTTTTTCTTGTTCTCATGTAACACTTGACACTCCTTGTTTTTTAAACTGAATAAACGCTTTAACTAAGTTAAAACACTAAAAACTTTTCAGCTAGGTAAAAACATAAGTTATCTTGCCTTTGATAACATTTATTTTCTTGAATTGAAAGCCATGTTTAATCTCAGATGTGTTTTCAGTGGGTAGCTGTTTTGTATAAGTCTTGGGCTTTAAAATTTTACAGGCAAGAAGAGCAAAAGATCTTTCTCGTGTGGACACAAAATTATGTGCAGGAATTTTAAAAGATTCAATACTGGTTTCTGATTGGTTGTTAACAAGATATTGCTCCATTTGATTGGTCAGTTCCTATCATCACTTTCCTCATCAGAACCCATCAACTTTCTTTAATCCTACCCCAGTATAAGTAAAAAATATTGCAACAGTTATATATCTGTTTTTGACAACTTTTTCATTTTCTTGTTTATAGTAAAAAATGCTCATTTTGATTTCTTTAATGACAGAAATATTTTCAAAGCTGACGTGTTTTTGATTTTGTCACTTATCCACTTTACCTATTTTTTTTTTTTCTGTGCGATAGGTATTATGCTAGTATTCAAATTGTGAAAAAAAAAAAAAATCCTTCAGCATTAAATAACCTAAGATAGGCTCAATATGTCATAAAATACGAAACACAGGAGGCACTGGATAACTCTTTGTTTCCAAATGATAATTTTCTTTCTTGTAAATCAATTTAGGCCAATATTGATTGTTAGTTGACAAAGTTCCGAGCTAACTGCCGATCCAGATCTTATAACGTGATAAATGAGTCATTTTAACTGTCCACCGCCATGACATTAACAAATGAATCCCCCACCTCTTACCTTGTATTGCACAACCTTTGTTCTTTCTTATCATATGAGTTTTACTTGTTGGTGCAGTTTGTGTATAGCGCTTGGTAGTAAAGCTATCGTTATTGGCTTATGAGGTATCTTGTTTACATGCAACCCTTTGTATATGGTGGGTGAGATTATACATTGCACTTCCTTTTTACTGCCATGTGATCCCTTTGAAAAAATCCTTATCATAGGATAAAACCAAGGATGTTGTTTGCTATATTTTTTGCTTGTCACCGTGTACACTTCACCCTTACATGGACTTTTTAGATTGTGAGAGGAAGAGCAAAGGCCACAATTAAAATATAAAGGATAAGAGAAGTGGTGAGAGGAATGGAGTGATGCAAATAATTAAAAGATGAAGGAAGGGGAAACAAAGATGAAGAACAGATTAAGAGGAGAGAATGGGAAGAAGGAGAAAGCTGCTGCTGATATGTGTCTGGATGTCACCGGATTGGTCGATGTAAAAGTAGTTGTGTACCAAGAGACGAAATTACGTCTATTTTTGTCACACATGCTGAAGCTGACAAAAAGCTAACTCCTGGGTTTCGTTATCAGAGGTGGCAAGTAAATCTAACACAAGAGAGTGAGGGGGGGGGGCTATTATGACATCCTAGTGTATTCTGACTTTGTGAAATCCTTTGATTTTTATAATTCTGCCAAAAACATTATCAAACAACATTAGAGTTAAGAATTTATATATTTAGTAAGATATGTAAATGTATATTTAACTGACCCAACAAGTCTGAATTCATTCAGTATAAAACTCTAAAACTGAGAATGTCGTTTGTCACCTTGATTGTTTGTCACCGTGCACACTTTGCCTGTACATAAATGTTTTAGATTGATGGGAGATATAGAAAATGACATTAAAAAAAAAAAAAGTGATGAGAGAAATGGAATGATGCAAGTAATTAAAAGAGAAAACAAAGGTGATGAGTTTGAGAAAGAGAAGCGAGACAGAAGGGTAGGAAAGAAAGATAGTGAGATGAGAGAAAAATGGCAGTCTGTTATGACATCACAATGTAGTCCGATTTTGTGAAATCCTTCTGCTTTGTATGAAATTATGTAAATTAAGAGGAAAAAGAAGAGGAAAGAGAAAGGGTCTATTATGACTAGGGCTATGACAAGAGAATATGCTTTTGTCTTGACTCTCAAATATATATCCGACACAGAGTTAATCAATTGAGAACCACATCACTCTATATCTAAAAACGTATAAGATATTAACTGGTATATACTCGAGAGTCAAAACAATGAAAAGAATATTCTCTTGTCTTAGCCCTAATTGTGACCTCACAATGTATTTTAACTTTGTGAAATCTTTGCTGACGTCTTTTTTATGGAAATCGTCCCAAACAAAGCATAAAGCCACTTGATGTAAGAGCCAAAAAAAAAAAAAAAAATACTACAAGATCAAAAATTTGCCAATAATAAATGTTAGGTGGAATAGATTCTGACTCAAAAGACAATAATTCTTCCCTCTTTGTCAGAAACCTTGTTCATGAAATGTGAGAACTAAGAGAAAATTAGGGAAGTGAGAGTTACGAGGATGACAAAAGTAAACCCAGGGTGCATTTTCTACTCTCCTTGCTTGTTACCGTGTGCACTTCACCTATACATGAATGCTTTAGGTGGTTGATGAAGAGGCAAATGACATCAATAGCAATTAAAGGATAAGAGAAGTGGTGAGAGCAATAGAATGATGCAAATAAGAGGAGAAAAGAGTATTATGACATCACAATGTATTTGGATTTTGTAAAATCCTTTGACTTTGTAATCCTTGTAAAATATGATTATCAACCAATCTCAAAGGTAAGAAATTGTATATGTAATAATATACAACAAATACTAATCCAACAGTTTACAGGTGGTCTAATATCTTACAAAAATAGATGAATTAAAAAAATTGTATCTTATTTTCCTATATTGTATCTACATATGTTTTACACAATTCCTCAAATTTGATTTGTCAATGCTTCCATCAGATATTGTGCGAGTTTCATTTTTTTCCTTTCACGGAAATTGCTCCAGACAGGGCATAAAGCTGCTTCATGTTAGAAACTAAAAGAAATAACATATAAAAAGTAAATGTCAAGATTAAAAACTAGTCAGCGATAAATGTTAGATGGATAGATTCCAACATAGAAAATAGCAATTCTTCCCTCTTTGTCAGAAGATCACTCATGGAACGTGAGAACTAAAAGATAAAATAAGGGAAGCAAGAGTTACAAGGCTGCTGAAAGTAAACCCAAGGTTCAATTTTTATCCTCCATAATAAGACTATATATCTAATAACTTGGTTGTTTCGTGTTGCTATGTTTGTGGAAATCTCTCTCTCTCTCTCTCTCTCTCTCTCTCTCTCTCTCTCTCTCTCTCTCTCTATATATATATATATATATATATATATATATATATAACTACTTCATTTATTCACATAAATTTAATATACGAAAGTATAGATTTATGCGTAAATTTTAAGTATTTACTTCAAAAGTGCCCAAAGAAAGCGGACATTCGCCGGTAGTCGAATGGAAAATAATGAGACAAGCTACCACATGCAGACATTTAGATGACCCATGTAAATTATGCCTCCATGAAAAATTTTCTATCCTGTACTTTAAAGAACCTCAAAATCTATTAAACTGTAGGCGGGAAATAGCAAACAACTGTGTTCACAAAATAAAACTTACTCTAGGATAGCGATACAAAATAGCTCTAAAACTAACAATAACAATAGAAAACAAACATTTAAATAAATTAAATAAACATGAATATACATAAACGATCACACACATATATATATATATATATATATATATATATATATATATATATATATATATATATATATATGCATTGTGTACACATAGGTATATTTATATGTATAAAAAAAAAAAAAAAAAAGGAGAACGGCCACCTAAAACCACTAACCTAGTTCTAAAACAGATCCTTTGTTTGATAAAATGCATGCCCATTGGCTGATAGGAAGGGGCGCGGTGGAGACTAGAAAGCTGATTGGCCAACTAGAAATCCTCAACATATATAAAAACAAGAAGCAACGACAGAATTCGCGCATAAGCCTGACGAATCCTATAGTTGGATGAAACGCAGAATATTCAGTGTAGCTTAATCGCCATATATATTTTATATATATATATATATATATATACATCATTTTGGTGCTTCCAAATCAGGTTGTCTGAAGACATTAGCTTTCTCACCAAAAATGCACCAAACTTTGATGTTGTTTTTTTTCCTTTCCCTATGCAAAACTTAATCATGTTCTGCAAAGCCCAAACAACCAAACTAAACACACTGTCACCCAGAATAAATAACTTCTCTGTCCTTTTTTGCTGTTGCCCTGGAACCATAAACATAATGCTAAATATTTTGCATAGAGCAGGTATTAACCCAAGAATGGTTTTAGCAGGTTAGTTGAATAAGCATTTGATGGAAACCATAATCCAAAGTGCTCAATATCTTGAGGTGGGGTGGGGTAATTTTTGTAATGCTTTGGAGGTCTATTCAATTTTAAAAGTACTCAGTATCCTAAACGGAGCAGGTGTGTTTAACCATGGTGATCTGTCTCGAAAAATGTTGTTGCATAGAAGTTGTAATGCAAAGTTTTCAATATTCTAGATAAAGGTTTTAATCCAAAAGTGCTTAATATCCTAGATAGAGTAGATATGTTCAAAGGTCATATTGCTCACAAAAAGAAACATGAATATCTCTTTTATATTATGTTATACAAGAAAATATGCTCAGCGTTGCCCGGAATAAGAAGCACCATATTGTAATCGAAAAGTGCTCAATATTCTGAATAGAGCAGGCATGTTCAAATTCAACTTATTTCATCTATTTGTTTTTGTGACCCCGGGCAACACTAGGCATCCCTGCTAATACTATACAAAACTAACTGTACCTACCCGGTTTTGCCCAGAACCAAAAGGAAAAAAAATTACTGACTTGATGAAGAAGTGGAAGTTAATTTTGATGACTTTGTAAATCAAATTATTTTGTGAAATAGAAGTATTTTTAAAAATTTGTTTTAGAACTTGATGCTAATCAATAAATAACAAATTATTATTAATGTGGAGTGAAGAAACATGCACACGCAAACAGGATGGAGGTCGAATAATTTAATGAATATATATATATATATATATATATATATATATTATGTATATTAGTGTTGGGACGATTAATCGGAATTAGAAAAATCAGTACATTTTGGGATATCAAAATTGGAAAAATTTGTATCTATTTTTCAAAAAATGATTACTTTATCTTTATTTGATTTTGTTTAAAACAAAATCTTCCACTGCTGGTAGTAATCATAAAATGATGAATACTTATTGATTTTATACTACCAGTAAAACTAAAATCTATAACCCCCCCCCTCGTGTCCACAAGTGTGTTTTTTACATTTGGGAAAATATCTGCATATTTAATGTGTTTTTATGGTAATCAGAAAACTAATAGCCTTATAATTAAATATTTAGAAGTTTATAAAGAATCGAAATCTGTAATTGTGTCAGAATCAGGAATTTAGTATGGAATAGGTAATTGTATTGTATCGTCCTATCACTAATGATATTTTTGAAGAATTAGAGAAAACTTAGTATAATTGTACGGGATCAAGGGATAGAACTCTAACTTTTTAATCGGTTTTGGTGAGTAAAGGGAAATACGAACTCCAACACATTCTGATGTTATCAGTTGTACTCTGGGGTGGGGTGGGGGGGGTGATACCATCACGAAAAACAACTCTTCAGATGCTGACATCCACATCTTAGTTGTATGTTAAGGCCATCATTGTCAGTCAGTTGATCAAGTTATCTCCTCATCTACTAAAGCTCTCCCGATCTGGTCCAATCCGCAAACTGTCTGCAATTATCGCAAAATGGAAATTGTCTTGAACTAAGACTGACTCCTAAATTTATTGAATCAAGATCGGAAATCCTAAAAGTTTGATCTCTGTTTCAAAGTAACTGATAAACGGAAATGATTTGCTCTCTCAGCCACTTCCGGCTGATTACTGAAGTCTTTGTCTGCCTTGTTGAACAACTTCCCCTGTTGTATTGGATATTGATTTTTTTTTTTTTTTTTTTTTTTTTTTTTAACTCTCGAGACAGTTTTCTCTTTTTTATGAATCACTTCCTAACTCTCTGAGGAAAGGGGGTGTCATCCATAGTATCAACTGATGAAAAAAACGACTTTTTTTTTAATATAATAGAATAGCAGGGATAATTGTCATTGCCCAGGCCATTGATAATAAAAGATTTAACAAATGTATATCTTGCATCTTTCTTTAAACCTCCCAACCTCTCTCTCTCTCTCTCTGTTGTCATCTAGGAAATAAACAGATAACCCCAGCATATTTACTTATTTAAAGAAATTTCATGCATAATACTAAATTGATTTTAATCAGCAGCACTTTTCATGTATGTCTCTAATTCTGTCCAGGATTTAAATATTTGTCAAATTTACAGTATTTTTAATTTTCAGTTTATTTTTATTTATTTATTTTTTTTTTTTACTTTTTGAAATAAAATTACCATTAAAGTGTGGTATACTATACTTTTTCTGTCCTCAGTCCATGAAGTAGAAAATCACTTAGACTGAGAAAACATGTTTAAATAATACAGTGTGTGTGTGTGCATATATATATATATATATAATTTTTTTTTATTTTTATTTATTTATTTTTTTTTTAAGAAATCAAAATATAAATGAAAGGAACAAGTAATCTGGATATTTATTTTTTTAAAGTTAAATCATGTTTTAGGCAATATGGAACAGTCCTGCTTGTATATTGTCTGTTTGTGTGTGGAATTGGCTCTACCAAACTACTGTCAATTTTTGGTCTACAGACTTGAAACTTGATATATAAGGGACAAATTCAATTCAGTTTAAGCAGATTAAAATTGTTAAGGAGAAAATTGAAAAAAAAAAAAAAAAAATGGAACTTGGCTGGCGTAAGTCGACTAAACATGACTATATGACTATGTATGCGCAAATATACATTTCTAGGCTTAACATTATTTTTTAAGTTTTTATATATGTATGGACGTGGCTCAGATAGTAACGAATAAGGCAATATTAATTAAAATAAGACAATAAAATCAATACACTTACAGGGGGAAGGCTCCCCCCTCCCCTATATATTACAGGGTCTGTAGTACTTTTTATAAACAAATCATTTGGTTATTTTTTTTTTTTCTCATCACCAAAATAAAGCAATTATCAAACTGTAATCACATGTTCCTACAGTTATGGGGAAATATGTTTATTCAATGTACTTAAATAAATAAATGGTAAGATGGTCAACATCTTGAAATTTGGCATGTAGACATTTGTCATTTATTTATACATACATATATATATATATTAGTAGCCTAGGTAAGGCCACAGAGGAGGCAACCAAAGCAGCAAAACTGAAGCTGCCTACCAGGACACTATGTATACAAATGTAGGTAAATTTGGGCATATTTTATTGGTTTGAAAATATAGGTTTTTTACCAATTGTCATAAAATTTTAACCATAGAATAGTAGTATAATCTTAAAAAATTCTACAAATTTTCATGTAGTTTTGCTTCAGAACCAAAAATATGACCGTTTCAATATTCATATATTTGGCTGCAAGTGTGTGTGTAGATATATATATATATATATATATATATATATATATATATATATATATATATACATACACCAGCTTTTTTTATCAATTTTATTTTATTAGTTCCAAATTTCAGTAACTATTGATCAGAATTTAACAAATGAAAGCTCGTTGGAAAGGTAATGACCTGAATTGTGTAGCAGACTGTGACATTTGCCCTTATGGTCGCACATTAAGGGGATCATCCAGAGTCTATTTTGGTACTTTTTTTACAGTCATAAAATGTTTCAATCATAGTCAATTTTTCTAGTTTTGCACATGAATTACAAAATATCTATTCAGAATCATACATTATTTCCAAAAGAGGGCAGATATAACATTATGAGAAATATTTGGAATCAAGTCTCCCCTTGCTGTTATTTCAGATCATTTGAAACGATAGCAGCAATTTTTAATCTCCCCTCTATCAAGGCCAGAGGCTTTGAGGAAATATATATATAATTTCATAAGAAATGCAACTTTTCAATTTTAACGTAATTTTCAAAACATTAAAGTTTGATGGAATTTTATTTGGGGGCACATGCACAGTAATGATTTTTTTTTTTTTTTAATTTTAAATCAAATTTTTTGTTTGCAAAAAAATAGCAAAGTCAACAAGTTATGTAAAAGCACAGAAGTTATTTATATTCACAATATATTTTGAATGTTTGTGAGGCGGCTTTAAACTTAGATATGATAGTCATCGTCACAACCTTCTCTGGCAGACTTTTACGTAGTGCAGAAAAATTAAGACAAGCAATGGTGATATATCACACACATTTGAAAAATTATAAATGTTAAGCAAATGTGTAATCTTTTCTTCGTAAAATATAACAATGTCTGCGGAACGGAAAGATATTAACTTGACGAAAAAAGACAATGCAAACAGATGAATTTCTGTAATACTGTATTTACAACTCATGAATAAATATTTATTTTCGTAATCGTTTTCCACAGAATTTGGTCTCAAAACTTGACCTTGAACTTTTCTTCTGCACAATTCATCACGTTTTATATTGGTGTTCAATTATGTGTTTTTTGTTTTTTTTAATTCTAATGAATTGCACAAAAGATCAAGAAATTATACACACCCTCTGATAGGGTTTTGATGGAGTAAATCTGTGGGACTCAAATTTGATGATTTGAGTAGATCACTGCTAAATTCACCACAGTCCCAACTAAAGTCTATATGAATAAAACAGTGGATGTATGTATGCGTGTGTGTCTGTGTGAAAATATTTAACCGATAAGCTCTTTAACTGCTGGTCACATAACACTGAAATTAACAGGAAATAGTAATCATGCAGCAAAGATGCTTTCTAACGAGTAAAATCTTTGGATCGATGAAAAATGCATACAGAAATATGTTGAAATGTGAAATATTCATTCCAACTTGCCGACATAGTTCTATTATATTTGTGCATGTGTAAATTCATTCGTAATATGAAGTGGTTTAATTTTAAATCTTTCTTATCTATCTGTCGATAGCTCAAACAGTAGGGAATGTGGCTGGAGTGCTAAATGTTTTCGCTTTGATTCTAGCTGATGGAATCCAAGTTATTTTTAACTTTTGAAATCGGTACTACTGAATTGGCACCTATAATAAATATGAAATTTGCATGAATTAAAAAAAATATGTAAGCGTATATTATGACAGGGCAAGGCCAGTCATTCCTCCACACCACTACTAATTTCTTAATAAATTGTTGTATTGCTAAAATGCAAGACTGCAGACTTTTTTCTGTATCTTTTTAAATAAATGAAACCTGTTTTTTTTTTTAGCTTCAGACAAGGCAAGAAAAAGAACAAAAGGTGATTATTGCAAAGACGAGATGCCCTTGAAAATACTAAGGCTATAGATAGGAGGAACACAGTCAGCAGGAAAAGAGTCGCACAAGCCTGCAGTTCCTGGAAAGAAGCTACTGGAATAGGAAGATGTATTATGAGTCATCAAAACAGTCGATTGATGAAGACTACTAGATCAGTGAGTCTAATGAGTTCGGAAAGCAGAGGCAAAGAATGAATCAAACAATTCTGAAGAACACATGACATAGTATTTCTAGAAGAGACTGAGACTAGCAACATCACATCTGTGAGAGAGAGGATGCAAAGAAGATGATAGGTAGAGGCCAACCAAATTGCAAATATACTTCTGAATCTTATCAATAACTCTCAAATTGGATAGAGATTTACTAGCCCAACAGTATCGCATACTAGTTTGTTTTTTTCATGTATGAAAAAAAAAAGAAAAAAAGTTCAATAAAACTTGAATTTTATTCGATCCAAACATTTGAAACTGAAATATGAACTACTTTTAATAACTCGTTTCTTAAATCGATTTATTCAAATCTAAGGCAGACTTCTAGTATCTCTATGTCTACTTGTATACTAAAGGAACTTTGCCTGTATGGGTTTGTTCCCTATGGACTCTGAAATGGCTGCACTGATATTTTTTGTAATTTCACACAAGTATATTTTAGGTGTCTGGAAGTCTTCTTAGATAGGTTTTGTAAGTTGATAATCAAAAAAATCTGATTAAAGAAGGAACAGTCTAATTTTGACCAAAGTTAACATCCTTATAAAGCCTAACATTAAAAATGCATCTGAGAAGTTTTATCACTGCACAAACAGAAGGATTTGGCGTATAAAATCAACAGTAGTTGCTTTAATATCACTGAGACACATTCGAAACGAATGTTTCTGTTTAAAACACAGTTGAACTATAGTTCGATACTTGACTTTTGCATTTTAAACTTTAATTCAAGCCATTTTATAAAAATAATTTTAAAAAAATAATTTTAAAAAAATAATTTTAAAAAAATAATTTTATAAAAATAATTTTATAAAATCAACAAGTTCTTTACAGTACAATGTTGTATGCCAAAATCATGTTGACACACTGGTTCCCGCTGGACCACCAAAGTTAAGCAACATTGAACCTGGTCAATACTAAATGGGTGATCATTTGCGACTTCCGGGTGCTGTATGTGCTCTCCGCTTGTCTCTGCATTGTTTCCAGTCGTCCTGGTCTTCTCCTTGCCACTGGACTCAAACAGTGCCAATTCAGGAGAGGTGTGGTTGGATATTGCGCGACCTTGCCTCACAATTACACGCGTGGCTGCCCCTATGGGGGTTGTCTTTCGAGACCTAATGAAGGCATTGAATGTAGACTACAATGTATTGTGGAGTAAGTCACTGCAGAGAGTCATGTGAAGCTTCCACCTGATGCACTGTAGTGGGTCCCCAACTAGAGCAGGCAATTAATCGATTTGATTGAAAAATGGGCGATTTAACAGCTTCTGATGACAAAAGTATTGTGTGAAACATTCGTTGATCCTCATTCAATCCCGGGTAATGTTGGGTCTTCCTGTTCTTGTAATATAAAAGTATGGTTTATTTTTAGAAACTTTCATAGGATAAATATTAAATATATCTTCTCGATAATTAAGGAGATTTATCTATACGTGTTATAAAGCAGTTTTATTCTTTATTTTCCAGTATTTTACATTTCAATGGTATAGCAAGTTCTGGTTGAAAAAAAACAGAAAGACTATGTAAAAAATGTAGGTCATTTTTAAGCTTGACAAATAAACGGTCCAATACCTGAATTACAATATCTGTATTGAAAAAAAAATGGGAGTGTAGCTTGCTAATGTTGCAGGCAGCGAATGAAAGTAATTGAAAAAAAGAAATGGATTTTCCATTATTCAGTTGCTATTAAAAACGTTTCATAACTGACGTAGTACATCGGCACCCAAAAGTTAAAAAGGTTCTATCTGTACTTTTTTTTTTCTTAACTCAAACAAGAGGTATTGCCACTTGGTCATAACAGGGAATTTTTGGAAGTGGAGTAGTGAGATGTCTGTTGACATTACATTTAAATTTCTGCATGTTAATAGAGTTGGAGAAGCAGGAAACAAGAAGGGGAATCCTCAAGTCTCGCAGTCCGAGAGAAGAAACTATTAGAATAGAAGGCTTTCTAACATCTACGGACCTCAACAGTGAAATGGTGGGATTTTGCTACTTATCAGGTTGGTTGGCGTATGTATGTTGAGGGGGGGGGTACAAGTGGTACGAGTTAATCAGATCACCTTCCATTTTGAACAGACTTCAAAGTTTTATAAGTTATAATCTATAAATATAAAAGCGAAAATGTATGTATGTATGTTCGCTTTTCCTCGATGTCCACGAAAGGCTTCTTTCAAACAAGCGCTTGCTCGCTTCACAACTTTTTAAAACTTTATATCATCTAGAAATTGTAATATCTACGAATTATCCACGGAGTTCGCCTCTCTATTTAATTTTATTCACTTTCAAACCTTAATTATTCCACATTTCCCGCATCGGCACGCATTACATTCGCTTTTCAGTATAAAAAAAGCGAACCTTGACTCTAATCACAGGCCCAGAGCCAGTTTGGTCAATGTCGACTTCGTCATATGAGACTCTAGCTTTCATTTCGAGACGAGGGAGCGGGTTTTTAAAAACAAACAAACCTATTTATTCAAAACTGTCCCGCACAAAATAACTGCTGAATACCTATCGCCGTCACGTCAATCAAAAATGCACACCTGTTTGTTTTCAAACACTTTACTATTTTCCAACTGCGCGTCGTCAACGCTTCGGCTTTTTTTCACATACCCCGAAAAACACCCGGGCAACGCCGGGTACCCCTCGCTAATAAACAGGGAGCGATTCCACATTTCCCGCATCGGCACGTGTTACATTCGGTTTTCGGTATAAAAAAAAGCGAAACTCTACTCTAATTACAGGCCAAAAGCCAGTTGTCTCAAGAGAAGTAACGTTTGTTCAATGTCGACTTCGTCATATCAGACTGTAGCTTTCATTTCGCTCCTCCTAATAAACAGGGAGCGGGTTTTTAAAAACAAACAAACCGATTTATTGACCTCATTAAAAACTGTCCCGCACAAAATGCTTACTGCTTAATACCTATCGCCGTCACGTCAATCAAAAACACGCACCTGTTTTTTTTTTAACACTTTACTATTTTCCAACTGCACGTCGTGAAGACTTCGTTTTTTTTTTCACGGGCACCTGTTTTTTTTTCACATTTCCGGGTTTTTTTCACATACCCCAAAAAACACCCGGGCAACGCTGAGTACCCCTCGCTAGTTCGTTATAAAACTGATAAAAACTTTGCTTCAGAAAGTTTAACTGAATGCGTGACAAGAAATAGCTTAAAAGTAGTCAAGATGTCATCTGAAAGAAATCCCATTTCTTACAAGTTAAGATGAGCAGATTATCACAAACCTTTAATTTATGATAATGAGAAACATCATAACACTCGTCTTAAAAGATGCATGAGACCACTTGTGATCATATAAAGATGTGTATCAGTTTATATATTTGTATGTGCAGGATACACTCCTAAACTAATTAACCAATCATTATACATTTTGAAACACAGTCACCCATGGTCATAATGTGAGCTATATTTAATTTACTTTTTTATGTAGAGGAAGTAAAAAAAAGAATAAGAGGTTGGTAGCTTTTCATGAAAATTCAGATATCTCTGATATTTGAAGTTTTAATGTAAGTTTTCATTTTAAACATGAGGTTTAGACATTAATAAATATTTTCTAAATTTTCGTTTTTTTAATATTTTAAGTGTTTTAGAGGCACAATCGCCCATTTAAAAATTCAAATATTTCAGATTTACATTGAATTTGATCCATTATCATTACACAGTAATTAAGCAAGATTCTTTGAATTTCAATTTCTTAAGATTATTTGATGATCGAATGGAAACTGGTGTATCAGCCTGACTATGCCATATAATGACTCAAATAGTAAGATAGACTAGATTCTCAAGCGTTGGTTGTGTAACTGGTCGAACATAAGGAAACCTTTAGATTTTTTTATGTTCCTTAGAAGCACCGGTTGAGTTTGAATAAAATAAATATGTATTATATACGTTTGAAACCAAAAACAACGCATTATTACAATATAAACAGACATTTATTTTGTTTGAAAATTATGTTGAAATTCATAAATATATTTCGAGACAAAGTCTCATCATCAGTATGTCTTTCTTTCTTTTTTTTTTTTTTTTTTTTTTGCCATGGTGTTGTTGGGGCAGAGGATCAGAAAGTAAAAAAAAAGAAAGAAAGACATACTGAAGATGAGACTTTGTCTCGAAATATATTTATGAATTTCAACATAATTTTCAAACAAAATAAATGTCTGTTTATTTTGTAATAATTCGTTGTTTTTGGTTTCAAACGTATATAATATGTATTTCTTTTATAAGGAAACCTGTTTATCCCAACATTGTCTCCAGTTATCTTGGACTTTTTCTTGTCACTAGACTCCAGCAATGCTGGTTAAGGATAGGTATTGTTGGTGATTGAGTAACCCTTGCTTCACTATAGACTTCTCATGCAAGTATTCTTATAGATTAAAAGGAGGTAAAATACAAAATTATACTAGGAAAATCCATGTGTGCTTTGCATATATGGACAAATGTCTGTGGAATCGATCGAAGAGAAAATAACTAAAATACAAAATCATTGCTTTATTTGCTCATCTCTACCATTCGGTTGGACATTTAGTGTGTGTGTGTGTGTGTGTGTGTGTGTATATGTGTGTGTGTGTGTGTGTGTGTATATGTGTGTGTGTGTGTGTGTGTGTGTGTGTATATGTGTGTGTGTGTGTGTATATGTGTGTGTGTATATATGAGTGTGTGTGTGTGTATATGTGTGTATATATGAGTGTGTGTGTGTATGTGTATATATGAGTGTGTGTGTGTATATATGTATATGTTAGTGGCCTGGCATGACCACAAGGAAGTACTGTAAACATTTAATTAAAAACGTTTAATTTTTGGTTCCCCAACAAAAGGAAGGTGGACCTGTAAATATTTACAAATGGACAACGGTGAATTTACTAAATTCACCGTTGTCTGTTCGTCAGTTTGTCCATTCATCTGTCCATACCTTTCTAAATAACTACGCCTTGGAATTTTTTGAAACAAACATTAAACATTATATGAGTAAAAAAGTAACAGAATGGATTTTCTGGGAAAACTCCGGTTGTCCCCCTGGGAGGTGCCTTTCGGGTTAAAATGGCTAAAATTGACACTTTTGTGCTCATTAAAAAAAAAATTGATGCCTTGGATTTTTATAAAACTTTCTGAAAAGTTGGAACTAACTGATTTCTGTATAATTTTGTTTGTCTATACTTCGTGATAACTCTTGGGTATGTCTCAGGGGCTCTTTTAGGGCTAATTAAAATACTCTATTTTTGGGATTATTTTACCATATTTGTCCAAAATTTTCTGTGTATGTCTATGTAGTAGTTTTGCATGGTGTGGAACTCAAATTTAAATATGTTAAGGCCTTGGGGACTTTTGGGTCTAAATGGGGGGGAGGGGGCAAATGATTCACTTAGTTATTTCTTTTTTTGCATGGTGCAGAACTCAAATTTACATATGTTAACGCCTAAAACTGCATCGTTTGTTCATTTTCACCAGGATTTGCCGTCCCCTGGGGAATTTTGGGGGCTAAATGGGAGGGGGGGCAAATGCTGAACTTAGTCATTTTTTTATGCATCATTCACTGTGCACTCACAGGGGAACATGCATCACTTGTTTTTTAAATTTGAATTTTAATGGGAAATACTTTTTTTTTCTTTTATCACCATCTTCCTGTCTACAGAACTTGAATATTTTGTTTCTGTTAAAAAAAAATATATTTAAGTAAAATCCTGTTTTCTCTTTTTTTTTTTTTTAAATTGACATGCAAAAAACCAAAATTGAGGAACAATTATGCATGTTATTTAGAGTCTTCCGACTACTCTTCTCATCTTTAGTGTTATTTCCACAATGTTTTAGTCGATGTAACCTTTGACCTTCTTCAGGCGTATCTTGTTGAACTCTGCATCTTTTTGTCAAACTCGGAAATCTGGACGGGATTTCCAATGGAACGCTTTATTTAATCCACAGGGTAGCATGCCCTCGTTCTGTCAGCCAGGTTCAACAAGATGCAACTGAAGAAGGTTGGAAGTTATTTTGACTAAAATGTTGTGAAAATCACACTCAAGATGAGAACAGTAACATGAAGAACCCAAATAATCCAAATAATCAATCCTCATCTCAAAAATTCAAAAACCTTTACTCTGGCAATCTATTAATCTTTTGTGTTCCATTTGTTCTGTGTACATTTTTTTCTACCAATTATGATCATTTTTAATAATGTGCATTAGTTTTGTTCGATTTAATTATTAATCATCATCTCATATGAATTTCAAGATTTTATTATCAGCATTGGTTTCCTCAATGTTTTTCTGAAAAATAAAAACTTGTCCAGCTAACACAAACCATGAAAGCCACAGACTGGAAGTCCTAGACTCGTGTTTCGCCCTGATTTGTATGCAACGCGAGTTTTCTGCCATTTGAGCCACCACAGAGCATTCCATTGACTAATGTGGATCAATCAAACTATGGCAAAATCTGACTATGGAATATACCTACTTCTATACAATGGATGTAAACATCCAACTACTAAGAACCCAAGCTCATCATCATATTACATGAATCTGAAGATTCTATTGTTGGTATTGGATCTCCGATATAGTTTTAGTCAGAATTATTTCTAGAAAGACCTCAATTGTTAGTTAAAAAAAAAAAAGATGCAGCAGTTGGTAAAAATTGCTGATGTTGATTCCTGCATGAATTGGCACCTATAAAATTATCACTCTATAAGTTTCTTATGGATCTTTGCTAATATCTCTGAATTGGTAATTAATCTAATGATATTGATAGTCCACCACCTTAAAAATACAAAACTTTTTTCTGGTTGTATGGATTTAGGCAAGCTCATTATACCATGGATATCCTAACGACCGTCTCTGAACGCATATACGCTGGTTAAGGTAAGTGAAAATATTTTGGTAGCATATAATATATCCCTTGTCCGACATGAAGAAACATTTCAGAAAAATTAATTTGTACAGAATTATTGGATAAGTATTTAACATAATCAGATTCTTCTTGGATAAAAAGAAAGATCAATGTTGTCTTTGAATGGCCATACACTTAAACAACACGTCATTAATGCAGGTGCGTAATATTTGGACCTTTTATCAGTCCCGATTTCATAAATGACCTCCTAATGCAATCACATTTGAGATGGGTACATTTACTGATGACACAACATTCTATTCTCAACATGTGCATAAAAGCAGATGTACATACATGAAGATCGGTTCTTTAACAATTAGAAGAAATCTTTCCAACCAGCAATTGCCATCAGTCCACACTCTTTCTGAGAGTATAACATAGCCAAATCTTTGGCCAAACATTAATTGAAATAGATATATAGATATTGCCAAGTCTGCCGCAAAAAAGTGGGATCCCTCTGGGCTAAAAATTTTTTCACACCTGCCAGTATCCTATATCTCTATAAAACCACCATTCACATATGACTGGAGTGTTGTTGCCATATCTGGGATGGTGCATCAACATTAACCTCTCTCTCTCTCTCTCTCTCTCTTGGACAAGGTGGAAAAACAGTTTCTAATCTAATAGATCTTGTACCGTCTACCAAGTGCCAATGTCTGTCCCATCAGCACAATGTTACACTACAATGCTTGCCTTACTTTTGTAGTATTTCAATGGAATGTGTTCCGATTGATTTACTGCATTGTTAACCCCCTCAATGTGAATACCCTCAACCAACTCCGTCAGTAGCAAAGTTGTATCCCATTCACTGTAGCGGTCCCCTGGATGCCAGAAATTGTTCTACATTAATAGCTTCTTTCCTTCAACTGCTTACTTTTTTAATGCCTCCCTTTTTTTCTGTCAGTACCAACATGCAGAAATTTAAATGCAATGTAAACAAACATCTTGCTGCACACGTCTTCACTTAGGATGCTTCCTTAGAAATCTGACCCCTCATCATAGTAATCCCTTGCATCTCGGTGGCAATAAGTCTTGTTCAGAGTGAATAAAAGTAAAGAAAAAAAAGTGCAACAGAAAAAGACTTTTCAATAATATTCTCTATGGAATCGGCATTTCATTCCGTCAACACACAATATTTATTTCATTGAGTTTGTTTCTCATTACAGTTTCCTGCCATTCAGAAGAGACAGCCGTTAACTTGGAAATCGCTTGGAGTTTACGCTATTCAAGCTGCGCCAACGAATTGGTGATGATTGGCGATGATTCGGTAAGAATCACAATTAAAATCATTTATTTTATTAGCAAAAGAAATTTCAAAAACGAAATCTTCAGCACAATGTAATTTTTCTTCCAATATAATGCGTTTTTGAAATAAATTGCACAATAAAAAGTTAAAAATAGCACAAGAATTTACAGGGACATTTTTGGAATCCATACAATGAAATCTTTTAAAATTTGATCCATATATTCCTGAATATACATTGTGAAATTGGAGGTATATTTTAGTTTTTAGTTTTGTTTTTTCTTTAGTAGTATTTAGTAGATTAGCCTTCCATTTAACCATTTTAACTTGAACCTCTGAGGAGACGATTAATATCGTTGAAACATAGATTAATCCACATAGGATTTTTCTGATGGTTATATAATCTCACTTATAATAGCTTTACATATGTATTGAGCACTTTTGAAAAATTCTTGACTTTTTTTTTTTTGTTCAATGCATTTAAACTTAATTACATTATATATAAATGTTTTGAAAATATATATGGCAATTAAGCTACATAGAATTTTCTGCATTTCATCCATGTGAGGATTCATCAGACTATTGCATGGATTTGATGCAACTGTGCATTTTTTATATATTTTCATGGTGTTGAGTTTGTTAGACAATCAGATTCTTCATTATTTGCACACCCATATATCACAGCCATTGGGCGCTCTTTATCAGGGAAAGGTTCACTTTACCAGTACTTCACCTTTTTTCTGTTCACTTTTTTTTTTTTGTGTGTGTTGGAAAGAGACTTAGTTTTAATTTTTGTTTTATTTTACTTCATCAAGGGGCCCACGGCATGGGGCTAACATCTGAACTCTATATGAGATTCGTATGTATTCGAATGTTTCATTAAACTGCATTTCTCAAACACTGAGTTAGTAAAGAAATTGTACCCAATTAACCATTTTTATATCTTGCCGTACATCTTTTCTTTTGGTCTTCCAAAAGAATTTATCTAGTCTGGTGGAGTATCCAGCTTCATGCTATTACTTGAGGTAACATCACTTGGAGAAGGTGCACCATTCCTCGCAAAAGCTGATGTAAGTTAGCCATGGTGAAGAGATCTTATTTGGGCAGCGAATACGAAATGTGATTTTGAATATTTAGTCAGGGCTTACTTCCAGGAAAAAGTCTCCTCATGCCAGGTTGTTCTGACAAACCCCTGTACAGAGAGACATTAGACACTCGAGGATAGTGTCTAGTGGGCATTGTATGTCAGCTTATATTTTGTTTATATCCGTTTATTTGTTTATTATTATGCATTGTCCCCATAAAGACTCACTAAAATTAAATAGTAGCAGAATCAGTCTTCTCTTTTTATTCCTGCTCTCTTTCTCTCTCTTCTCTTCTATCTGTCCTTTTTCTTGCTCCATCTGTTCTCTTTTATTTTTCTTTCTCTCTATACCCTCTCTTTTTTGACCCGTAGTTATTAGACATCAATCAAGTTTGAATTTTAATTTCTTCTTCAGATCCATTTTGCTTGAGCCTTAAGTTTTAGACATTTTCTAATGTCAAATTAATAAATGTGATTTTTATCAAAGTTTCATATCCTTATATTTATTTTTATCTGCATAAAAGGACTTAAAAGTTGTGCAAAACTATTTTGAAAATTAATTTTACCCATCCTGTAACTGGTATTCTCATAGTTAATATTTAAATTAATTTTTTTTCTTGTAGGAAAGGATTTCGCAGTACATGATGACACGAAGTTCAAGCGGTTCAAAATCTGAAATTAGACGCAGCTCCGCTATTGTAAAATGTGAAACGCCTACTTCCCTGCCAGTAAGTTTCAGGATTCTTTTTTAAACTATCAGTCTTAGCTGTCATCACTCAGGTGTCAAATATAACTTTGTTATCAATAAGAAAACAGGGAATAAAAAAACAATATAAAAATAGATGACCTCGTTTAATTTTTTTTTTTTTTTCTGTGCATAATTGCATTGAGGGATTAACTCAGTGGTTCCTAACTCGGCTGTGCTCTCTCACATTGGTGTGATGCAAAATGATTACTAGTGTACCACGAATAGGTTATAAATGGAAGTTACAAGTTATTATGGGTGGAAAATACTATTAAAACCATTCAAATTGGAATTGTTTTTTTACTAATAAATACTCACACATTATTACTTCTGTGATATTGTTGCTTTAATATTAAAAAAGAAGAAATAAATCATTTATTTAAATTTTATGTTTTTAATTTTCCATAACAATGAACATTGGTAAACGTTATTAGATATTAATTTTTTTGTCATAAGTGGTCCGCAAAATTTAAATAGCTTAATAGTGTACTGCCATGTAAAAAAAACCCCAAAAAAACCCCCAAAAAAAACCCAAAAAAACTTGGGAACCACTGCTCTAAAGCAAGATGGCTAGAGTTCTTTGACTGTGTATGGTGAAAGGAATTTGATGTGAATCCCGGAGCATAGGGTAAATGTAGAATGAAAAAAAAAAGATGAAGCATGCCAAAAATTTATTTCACGTTTTGGGGTTGTCAACACAAAAAGTTCATCATATTTCACGATATGAAAGTGATGATGACTATGATTGATGGCAACAACACTCGCCAAAGATCCCACACTGCAGTTTGAAATGGAATTTTCCTCAATCTGTCACAGTTCGGTTGGAAATTTATTTGTTTTTCTTCAATTTGAAATGTCATCAAAGATGATACCCATGCAGATTGACTGAACATGCGTTAAGAATCACATTTGTTAAATAATCATTTTTTGTGATAAATGTGACATGGAAATTTAAATAGCTCAATAGTAGGACACATAATAAATAGCTCAATAGTGGACCACATAATAAATAGCTCAATAGTAGGACACATAATAAATAGCTCAATAGTAGGACACATAATAAATAGCTCAATAGTGGACCACGTAATAAATAGCTCAATAGTAGGACACATAATGAATAGCTCAATAGTAGGACACATAATAAATAGCTCAATAGTGGACCACATAATGAATAGCTCAATAGTGGACCACATAATGAATAGCTCAATAGTGGACCACATAATAAATAGCTCAATAGTGGGCCACGTAATAAATAGCTCAATAGTGGGCCACGTAATAAATAGCTCAATAGTGGGCCACGTAATAAATAGCTCAATAGTGGGCCACGTAATAAATAGCTCAATAGTGGGCCACGTAATAAATAGCTCAATAGTGGGCCACGTAATAAATAGCTCAATAGTGGGCCACATAATGAATAGCTTAATATTGGGCCACGTAATGAATAGCTCAATATTGGGCCACGTAATAAATAGCTCAATAGTGGACCACGTAATAAATAGCTCAATAGTGGACCACATAATAAATAGCTCAATAGTGGGCCACATAATAAATAGCTCAATGATGGGCCATATAATAAAACTTGGGAACTACTGGATTAATCCCTAAATTTCATGTAAGATAGTTTGAAGTATCTTTTAATGCCCACACTTCGTCCATTGTCAACAGAACCTGCTGATTGTATGAACTTGCTTGTGTGTGTTCACTGTACCATCTATGATGGTCCCATTTGTTGTGTCGGTCCACAGTTGTTATTCCATCCAGTCAGTGTTGCAACAAAGGAACTTTCTCTCCAAAACAAAATCCACAAGTCTAGCCTAAACAAAAATGTTTATTTTCTGTTGGCAATTATAAATCTTAATTGTTTCATAAATCTAACAGCAGACTTACAAAATGAGTTTTGCCTGATAAAGTCGAAATATGTAAGTCTGTATGATGTACGTACCTGTGACTAAACAAAAATATCATATTCCAAAAATCATGTACATTGATTGAGTAGTTTATTTTTAAATAAAACAGTCAAATTTTATGAGTATTCAAGAAATGATTCTCGTCCACCTTTTTGGAAAAATAAAAAACCCAAAAAAAAATTTAAGAAAGAGTTATTAAGCATGCATTAACAATGATTCATACTTAATAAATTAATATTTTAATGCCTACAAATTCCCATTAATTGCTTAAAATGATTTCCTTTATAAAAATTAAACCGCTTAACTTAATTTTTGGAATATGATATTTTTGCTTTATCACAAGTATGTACATGATATAGATGTTTTTTGTTTTTCAATACAAGACAAAATTCTGGATAAGCTCCAAAAATTCTCTTAATGTTGAAATAAGATTGTATATTTTTATTTATAGTGCTTTTACCAGAATGCCCGTAATGGGCTAACTCAACAAATAAAATAAATTTTATTGTCATACTTGTTGCTTATTTTCAGAAATGGAACATAAGTGTAATTTATCCAGCGGTAATATTTATTTCTCAATATTCCAACTTCTTTTTAAACTAACACTTCTGTACTATCGCCTCATAAAAACATCTTTTGTTTTGCATTACGGGTTACAAATTCAAATTGTTAAAAAAAAATTCATGTTTTTTTTTTTTTTTAACTAGAATATTGATTGACCAATTAAGGTTACATATGAAAAATGTAAAAGTATATATGGTAAAAAGTATCTTATTTTTTATTTATTTTTTTTCAACAATATTTTAGCAGTCCTATGAAAAAAAATAATATAAACCTGCTAAAATCCTGTTTGAAAAAAAATGTAATTAAAATTTTAGACATTTAAAAATTGTGTGGAAGAAAGAAAAATAATTTTTCAAAACCAGTTAAAAAGTATTGAAATAAAAAAAAAAAAAAAACAGTATTAGTTGTATTCATTGGACTACTGTTCTCATCTTGAGTGTGGTTTTTACAACATTTCAGTCGACGTAACCTCCAACCTTCTTCAGGTGTATCTACTTTGCGAATTACTTAGGACCTCTATCTAGTCATGGCTGACAGAACAAGTTCATGCCACTCCTGTTGAGTACATAAAAAGTTCTGCTCGAAATTCCATCCAAATTCCCAAGTTTGACAAGATACACCTGAAGGTTAGAAGTTACATCGACCAAAACATTGTGAAAATCACACTCAAGATAAGAACAGAAACATCAAAAAAAAAAAAAAAAACAGCTTTAAAAAGATGAAAGTATCATTATTTACAATAACAATGATGGCTGCAGTGATCATTTGTGCTTTGATTTAAAGGAGAAAAACGAAAAAAAAAAATAGTCTGACTTGTTGGAATTTTTATTAATTTGCTAATTTTTTTTAAAACTTTTAAATTAACAAATACATTTGTTAGTACTCTAATCTAACATTATTTGAAATTGGAAGAGAAACATCAAAATAAGTATATTGAAGCTTATATTTATATAATTTTCAAGTGTGATCTGAATTTTCCATTTTTTTGTTGTATTTTTATATTGAACATTATTTTTTATAAAAATAAGTCATCAATTTTCTATCACTATTGGTAAAAACAATTTTTTTTTAAAATTAGCATAGATTTACTAAACTTTTAAAATATTTTTTAACTTTTTTTTCACAATCTAACTTCAAAAAATTATTTTTTCATGTATGTTAATAATATTCGGTTTAAAATCCATTTTACATGCTGGCATGCTTTGGATGGTGTTTATAAACTCACTTCCAAACTAACCTATCTTTGGCACCAGGTCTTTATTTATCCCTACATCTATCAAATCTATCCTCATCATTTCCACTTGGGTTTTCCCTGCCAACTGACCATGTCAGTTCAACTGTTCTACATCTACTAACTCAAAAACCCTCATCCATTTTCTTTGATGAGTGACTAACCTTTTCTTTTTTTTAATTTTTATTTATGGCTACTTATGCTGATGACTGCTGCTATTGTTTCATCTAACGTGTTACAATGAAAAGCAACAACATTTATATTGGCTGCATTGGTGGACCTGTATGACAGTACTCACCCACCATTTTTTTTACTTTTTTTATGATTATCCTAGCTTACAGACTTAAGTATCATATTAACAGAAAAAACTTTGAAAAAAAAAAAATAAATTTAATGATTTTTAAGAAGTGGGGGGGGTCGCTTTCTCATAACATTCTACTCCATTGCTACCTGGACTTGGGGACTTACTGTCCATTTCTTTATTGACATGTCACATGATTAGTCACATGACTGGTGAGATTACCTTAAATTCCCTTACACCACACTGGTAATTGTGACCTGGTAGACCAACACAAAATCTACTTTAAAAAACTTGGGTTTTTCGGGTGTGCTGAAAACGAATATCACATTTAAAATTGGGGCCGGCAACTAGTTTTCAAAATACTGAAAAGATACTTTTCCACATGTGTCATGTAGTAATGTAACGTGGCTGCCATATTTGTAAAATTTTACTTGGCTTTCACCTTTACATTTCCTTTTAAAATGACAACATTTTGCAGTTTTCGAGTCTGCTGAAAATGAGTATCGCATTTAAATTTTCCGCAAATGAGTAGTTTTCCGGATATTAAGTTATAAGTGCTGCCAATATTGTACGCGCAAGTGTGCACATTTTTTTTTTTTTTATATAAAAAAAAGATGAACTCTTCATTATCTTGAAAATTCATTACATCGTTTCTGTTTGGAACAAATATGGCCACCGCATTACATTATGACATGAAACATGTGGAAAAGTTCATTTTCAGCACACCAGAAAACCCCTAGCAAACAAGCTTTTTTAAAATAGGTTTTGTGTTGGTCTGGTAGGCCACAATTACTACTGTGGTGTAAGAGAATTTAAGGAAATCTCACTGGTCATGTGACTAATCATGTCAATAAAGAAATGAACAGTAAGTCAGGTAGCATTGAAGTAGAACATTATAACGAGAAAGTGAACTCCCGTCTTAAAATCATTTAATTTTTTTTTTTTTTTAATTTTTTTCTGCTAATATGATACTTAAATCTGTAATCTATGATAATCGTTGGAAAAAAGTTTAAAAAAAGGTGAAAAACATTTTTAGGGTGTGGCCACTCTCGTACAGGTTCATCGCTGCGTTGTGTGTATCATCATCAACATATTTAGTTTAACATCCGGTTTTAAATGTTGGCATGTGTTGAATGGCTTTAAGAAATTGATTTCCAAACTCTGGTCAGACATTTACTTCTGCGGCTTTCTCTCAAATCTATCCTTGTTGCTTTACATCTTTTCCTTAGCCTTCCCCTCCCCCCTTTCCATGTTCTGCATCTCCTGTTACATGAACTTTAAAAATTTTTCTAACCTTAAAACAAAATGGCTGATGAATGAACAGGTCTCAAGGAAATTCCTATTAGATTTCTAGATTGTCAGCACATCTGGTGTGGTCCACTTCCTCACCTCAATCAGTTTGGAAACTTTGTGTCGAACATGTGATACAAGTTCTAAAAATTTAATATCTGCTTCTAGTGTGTTGTGTTGAATTTTTCTGTTTCGTTGTCCTCTACTTCTGCTAATATGACATGCAAGGATCTACCAGACTCTGAAACCAAGACTCACTACACTCAGAAATTCACCATGATTTATGCCCCTGAGGCCCACACTTATGCGTATGGGCCTTGCTTTCGGTCACATATGTGCAGTGCCATTTCTGTGTCCACCGTCATGCTGTTAACCTTGGCATGCATTATCTACAAGTATTTTGTCTAGAGAAATGACTCTTGACCCCTATCACCTCATTTGGTGGATGTACTGGGTCTGTTTCCATTCACTGTCATGTTGTCCTGACATGTCCTTAATGTAACACTCCTGAAATTCATACTAGTTAGCATAATCTCTATTTACCCATGTAGGGCTCCAATAAATAACATTTGTTTCAAGAAATTTGAATTATATTTTTATATTTCTCTCAGTTGTTCCATTTAGATGGACGAATAAAATAAATTTCAAGGTTTTGTAACTTATATTATTAGCAGTTGATTTAATGGCTTTGAATTATGGCGATATCACACGGAAACACGGGTTCGTGTCGTATTACCAAAGTTGCACAACCAGTGTTGATCCTGGTCAGTACTGAGATGACCATTTAAGAATGTTAGCTATTGCATATGTCCAAGTAAATGTAATCAAGATTTTCTAATCCTCTGAGGCAACGTATCAGTCCATCTCATCATTCAATGGTAGGGTAAACTGGACTCTAAAGGCTTGGTAAGGGAACTCATCTGAGAGAAAAAAAACTTTGAAATGACACCTGTCCTCCACTTATCCAGTTTCCACTTGAATTTTTCTCCATATCTATTAAGTGTTGAGCCATTCTGTAGAACAAAAATGGCGCTAGTAAATCCATTCGGTGAAGAATCAAGATTCGCCTAATTTCTGATTCTAAAAATGATTTTTTAAAACTTCTTTTCCATTGCTGGTACAAATGATAAATAATGGTTTTAAGGAATCTGATTTACCAAATTTACACTTCTAATGATTACTATATTATCCCATTGACTATTGTACACTCATTAATCCTTATCCTCGAGTGGCCTCCGGGTCTTGATAAGTGTTGACTTCTATGTTAAAAAAAAAAAAAAATTTCTTTTAAAGTACAATAAAACTGAACTCTATAAATCATAATACAGGGTGACCCCCAAAAAACGGGCCCCAACTCTAATTAGGCCCTGTTTCTTAGTGTTTTGTTCCAATGAAATGAAACTTTGATCATAACTAGTTTATTATATTCAAAACATCACATCAAAACACTAGGGTCTTTGGCCTTTTTTTCTCCGTTGACTGTAAAATGCTCAGAAAAACAATTGAATGTCTGCTTTTTTTTTTTGGTCACCCTGTAACATCAAAATATGAAGTAAATTTATTTTACTTGCATATAAAAAAAAAATCAAGCTTTGTATAAATTTGCTACATAAACTTTTAAGAATGCAGTTGATTTTACAAGCTTCCGGAAAAATATTTCAAAATTAAGTAAAACATTTTTGCCAAGAAAAATACTGTCAAAAACTCATTGATAATTAAATTAAAGATAAAATAGAAAGTGTCTTTTTTTTATTTTTGAAATTTATTCATTTGATGCTTTTGGTTTTTTTTTTGTCTGTGTTCTTATTATCTGGTCCTCCAGTCAGCATTGACAAATATATAAGCATTGGCCAAAAAGTGTGAAGAACAAACTTTAGATATTTTCAAAGGTTTCGTCTTGTGTTAGGTATAAATGAATTTCTGAATTAGAAGATTTTCATGCTTCCGTGCGAGAACAGACTTCTTGGATTTTTCCAAAATTTCTGAATATATAAAAGATAGGTTGATGTTGAGGTAGAAGACAGTAAAATCAAAGACTAGTAATAAAAATGATTCTTGGTTTATTGAAACAATTTGGCTGTTAGATTTTTCTTCTACTGACAAGACAGTGAAAAATTTATTTTCCAACATTAAAATGTAAGTATATTTTTTTAAAACTACATTAAAGTTATTTACTGTGAGTTTTATGAAAAAAATAAAATAAATAAAATACTAACATTCTTATGAATTTTTGTTGCATACTTATATTCGAATTTATCATTATAGGAATTAAATGCTTTTGCTATATTATTATTGTTGTGGATTAACATCCTCAGCTACCCCCCCCCTTCTTAGTAACAATGAAATTCTACTTTGTATTGTTTTGATTGTTCGGACAATTATTCTAATCCTGGGGATCCTGGATATGACCTTAAACTTTATCCGATGGTAAGGCCCCAGCTTGCGGGCTTTGGGGAGTGTGGAGCCACCCTTTAATTGCCATTGCTCCCAAGTCCACTCTGACCTGGAGTGGTAGTATCTGTTAGGGTCCCAACTATGGGTTAAATAGAAACAGACTTGAAAAAAACAAAACAATATATTCTATTAAAAAACTATTTCTTCCGAATCACTAGATTCGGCATTAAATAACTTGAAAAGAGTTGATATGCCGTAAAACAAAAACAACCAACTAAATTAATCCTGAGTGTTTTTGGCACGTTTTAGTCGAAACCTACAACCTTCATCAGGTGTAATTCCATATTTTTTTCAACTAAGGAAAAGGAGGTTAGCTCTGTATTCTAAGAAATCAGACTTTGAGTTTGAGTGTATCCGTAAATTATATTAAAAAAAAAGGTAAATTTTTAGGGGTCACTAGGGTACTTTTTAAGACTTTCCTATGTATAATAATTGTCCGAACAATGAAAACAATACAAACATTCATACCTCACGTAAAAAATTCAAAACTGAGCTCCTACTTTAATAGACAATTATGTGTGAACACCTTGAAAAACTTAAAGGGAAGAAACCAAAAAAAATATTTACAAATTTAAAGTGGTGAATCAGGTTCATGTATAAATTTCTGAGACTTTCTTGCATTTTAGAGTAGTTGATTTACAATTGTTATATTTGCTCCTGGAGATAAATTTTGTGTGTTGATTTTGTGGGATGGTTTACTTAAGCGATTATGCACATTTTTACGACCTTACCAGTTAAATTTAGAGTTAGTGATAAAAAAAAATTAGTGGCTTCTCTCAAAAGTAAGAATGCCCTGGAACTGATCATCAGTGATTATAGAATTATTGTATGTAAATATGCCGTTAAATGGACTGGTAAAATAATTATTGCATGTAAATATGCAGTTAAATGGACTGGTAAAATAATTATTGCATGTAAATATGCAGTTAAATGGACTGGTAAAATAATTATTGTATGTAAATATGCAGTTAAATGGACTGGTAAAATAATTATTGTATGTAAATATGCAGTTAAATGGACTGGTAAAATAATTATTGTATGTAAATATGCAGTTAAATGGACTAGTAAAATAATTATTGTATGTAAATATGCAGTTAAATGGACTGGTAAAATAATTATTGAATGTAAATATGCAGTTAAATGGACTGGTAAAATAATTATTGTATGTAAATATGCAGTTAAATGGACTGGTAAAATAATTATTGTATGTAAATATGCAGTTAAATGGACTGGTAAAATAATTATTGTATGTAAATATGCAGTTAAATGGACTGGTAAAATAATTATTGTATGTAAATATGCAGTTAAATGGACTGGTAAAATAATTATTGTATGTAAATATGCAGTTAAATGGACTGGTAAAATAATTATTGTATGTAAATATGCAGTTAAATGGACTGGTAAAATAATTATTGTATGTAAATATGCAGTTAAATGGACTGGTAAAATAAAAATTAAAAAAAAAAAAGTTCATGGATAGAATTCGTCACTCTATTTCCTCCTCAACTTCCAGCATGCATCTCACCCCCTCGCCTCTGTCAACAGGCGTTTTATTAAAAAAACTGATTGCATTTCATTTGCGTTTGTGGGCGGTATGATCTCCTGAGATTCCATGAGACCACATCTTATAAAGCCATAGCCGCCATCTTGAATCTCTCTCTTTCAGACCCCACCTGAAGGTAAGTCGCATAGCCAAATGTAGGTGCTTGCTTCTTTGATTATTGCATTCAACTCTACAAAATATCTTCTGGAACTTTCAATTTTCAATAGATGAGGATTTAAGAATTTTGAAATCAATTTAAATGACTTTCTATTCGATAGTTTCAATACTTCCAAATTCCTTTCAAATTTCAAGCAGTCACAAATTATTTAATTTTTTTTCAACGATTAAGATATTAAAATGGCTAACTTGTTTATGAAGAAACCGAAATGCATTATGATCGATTTCATCGTGTAATGCAATTTTAGTTTACAGCTTTTTTTTAATTCATATAATTGGAAATGATTATATAAGAAAAGTGTTCTTAGTAGAAACACTTGGAAAAATCAAGTTTAAAAAAAAAAAAACCCAGAAAATATTAAATATTTTCATATTATGGGGAGGGAGTGTCCCTTACTTAAAAGTATAACCCCTTTAAGAACGGTTCTAAAACCTATTTTCTATTAATATTTATTCTGTAGTTGCCTAAATCTCTTACCTTGCCAAACTTGCCTAATGTTCCTAAATTGATTAACAGAAGCAATAACTGATCAAATCTCGATAAAATCGTGAACATTCTTTGATATAAGGAAGGTACAGCATAAAACACTTCCACCTCCATCCTTCTCATGTTAAGAATGGTTTTCTAAACAGTAAAATTATTTAGAAACTCATTCTTGACACTGGTGTAACCCAATCAGGCTGCCGGAAAATGACCCTGATTTAAATGCACCTACACTAACACCTTTTTGTTTTTCTAACTATTTGCACAACTAAATCATGTTCTGCAAATTCCAAAACAAAAACAAGTCCTCCTCCCCTTCCTCCTTTTTCCCCCACCACTTCCCTACTGGCTTCACTTAAAACACACTTGTCAAGAATATTATAAACTCTTTCCTTTGCAGAGCTAAATCATGTTCTGTGGAACCGGGAACAAAAACAACAAAATCTACAAGTCTTTACCTTATCTCCACCTTATTCTACAAAATAAGTCAACTGAAACCCATGAATAAATATAGGAATGTGTAAGCAACTTGAAGTATAAATTTTCTTTTTCTTTTCCCTGTCTGTAGGGCACCAGAATAAACTGATTGTCACCCTGCAGAGGGTAAAAATCCCTCAATGGGGCAACTAGTTAGCCATGGGTTGCTACCCATAATGCTTTAGAACGTGATCCTGGTGATTGAACTGGCCTAGACCTGGGTGCATAGCAGTCTAGACACCACAACACATTACTTCGGCTCTTATTTTGGCTAGACGGGCAGTTGGAGAGGCTCGATCTGACCAATCGGCCAGTCATGCCAAGCCCTAATACTTACTTACATAAACCCAACCGATTTCAGACAACATAAATTATCAGACACCTCCGAAAATCACAAACAAGAATTAGAGCATAAGTAAGTATTAGAAGGCAAGGATGAATTTACTAGTATAGAAAAGCTGTTAGAGGAAGGGATTAAAACTGAAGTTTTCATCAAAAAGGGGTCAAGAGAAACCAAAAATTTAACAGCCTTTTACTAATGTGAGTAATCTTCTTTGTATCCCTGGGATAATAGGGCAAAAGGGTTTCCCCCTACTGATGGGCTACGAGGTGGGTGGGGACCGAGGAAGATGAAACCTAAAAAAATTATTAATGATATCCAACAAAAAAAGATCCATATTGAATCCAGCTAAGAATACTTGTACACAGACTCAGAATCAGAACCATACAACAAAAACGATAAAATATTTCCGAGATTCATCGGTTTTGAGTCTATGCAGAGCAATACTCCAATCACTGAATTATCTCCATTTATCAATGGAAAAAAAAAAAATAGATATCAAAAACCATATCAATTAAAAAAAACAAAAAAACTAAGGAACAACACACTTTTGATAGAAGTATCCAATAAATTCTCAGCAACTACACTCCTAAACCAAAACCATATCCACAACCTTAAAATAAAAGCTTTCCCTCACACCACTTTGAACTCCTCCAAAGGCATGATAAAACACCCAGAACTCTCACTTTGTTCACCAGATGAAATTAAAAGTAACTTAAAGGAATAAAGCGTCGTAGACATCCAAAGAGTAACAAAAAAAATAACCAAATGATTCCAGCGAACACCCGTATCCTAAACCTCAACACCCCCAAACCATCTTTTGAAATAAAAATTAGACATTTAATGGAAAAAGTAGAAGTTTATATACCAAACACTTTGTGGTGTCACAACTGCCATAGATTTGGCCATCACATAGACGGATGCACCAGACCACCAACATTTAAAAACTGCGGTGAAATTGGAGAACACATCAATTGTGAAATGCCATTAAAATGCACAAACTGTAAACAAAAACATGCAGCTGACTCAAAAGAATGAAGTTTGGTAGACGGAAAAGCAAATCGCTATAATGAAAGACACCAAAAATCTATCCTACCCAGAAGCGAAAAGGTTAGTTGAGAGCACATCACTCACTAACGTATGCAAATAAAGCGAAAATGGCAACTTGATTTCAAGATAAGAAACGACACAAAACAATTTGACTGAATTGATGAAAGAATTAAGATCACTAGTAAAAACATTCAAGGAAAATTTTACTAGGTTAACTAAATGGGACCTAAAGGAAAATTCCCAATCCCAAAATGATGAAACTGAAAATACTACAAACCAAACAAAAAACAGCAAGCGCCAAAACTAACCCAATACAATTATCAAATCCAAAGATCTTTCACCCACCAAACTAACCCAATACAATTATCAAATCCAAAAATCTTTCACCCACCAAACTAACCCAATACAATTATCAAATCCAAAGATCTTTCACCCACCAAACTAACCCAATACAATTATCAAATCCAAAGATCTTTCACCCACCAAACTAACCCAATACAATTATCAAATCCAAAGATCTTTCACCCACCAAACTAACCCAATACAATTATCAAATCCAAAGATCTTTCACCCACCAAACTAACCCAATACAATTATCAAATCCAAAGATCTTTCACCCACCAAACTAACCCAATACAAATATTAAATCCAAAAATCTTTCACCCACCAAACTAACCCAATACAATTATCAAATCCAAAAATCTTTCACCCACCAAACTAACCCAATACAATTATCAAATCCAAAGATCTTTCACCCACCAAACTAACCCAATACAATTATCAAATCCAAAGATCTTTCACCCACCAAACTAACCCAATACAATTATCAAATCCAAAGATCTTTCACCCACCAAACTAACCCAATACAATTATCAAATCCAAAAATCTTTCACCCACCAAACTAACCCAATACCATTATCAAATCCAAAGATCTTTCACCCACCAAACTAACCCAATACAATTATCAAATCCAAAGATCTTTCACCCACCAAACTAACCCAATACAATTATCAAATCCAAAGATCTTTCACCCACCAAACTAACCCAATACAATTATCAAATCCAAAAATCTTTCACCCACCAAACTAACCCAATACAATTATCAAATCCAAAGATCTTTCACCCACCAAACTAACCCAATACAATTATCAAATCCAAAAATCTTTCACCCACCAAACTAACCCAATACAATTATCAAATCCAAAAATCTTTCACCCACCAAACTAACCCAATACAATTATCAAATCCAAAAATCTTTCACCCACCAAACTAACCCAATACAATTATCAAATCCAAAAATCTTTCACACACCAAACTAACCCAATACAATTATCAAATCCAAAAATCTTTCACCCACCAAACTAACCCAATACAATTATCAAATCCAAAGATCTTTCACCCACCAAACTAACCCAATACAATTATCAAATCCAAAAATCTTTCACCCACCAAACTAACCCAATACAATTATCAAATCCAAAAATCTTTCACCCACCAAACTAACCCAATACGATTATCAAATCCAAAGATCTTTCACCCACCAAACTAACCCAATACGATTATCAAATCCAAAAATCTTTCACCCACCAAACTAACCCAATACAATTATCAAATCCAAAAATCTTTCACCCACCAAACTAACCCAATACAATTATCAAATCCAAAAATCTTTCACCCACCAAACTAACCCAATACAATTATCAAATCCAAAAATCTTTCACCCACCAAACTAACCCAATACAATTATCAAATCCAAAAATCTTTCACCCACCAAACATACCCAATACAATTATCAAATCCAAAAATCTTTCACCCACCAAACTAACCCAATACAATTATCAAATCCAAAAATCTTTCACCCACCAAACTAACCCAATACAATTATCAAATCCAAAAATCTTTCACCCACCAAACTAACCCAATACAATTATCAAATCCAAAAATCTTTCACCCACCAAACTTACCCAATACGATTATCAAATCCAAAGATCTTTCACCCACCAAACTAACCCAATACGATTACTAAATCCAAAAATCTTTCACCCACCAAACTAACCCAATACAATTATCAAATCCAAAAATCTTTCACCCACCAAACTAACCCAATACAATTATCAAATCCAAAAATCTTCCACCCACCAAACTAACCCAATACAATTATAAAATCCAAAGATCTTTCACCCACCAAACTAACCCAATACAATTATCAAATCCAAAAATCTTTCACCCACCAAACTAACCCAATACAATTATCAAATCCAAAAATCTTTCACCCACCAAACTAACCCAATACAATTATCAAATCCAAAGATCTTTCACCCACCAAACTAACCCAATACAATTATCAAATCCAAAGATCTTTCACCCACCAAACTAACCCAATACAATTATCAAATCCAAAAATCTGTCACCCACCAAACTAACCCAATACAATTATCAAATCCAAAAATCTTTCACCCACCAAACTAACCCAATACAATTATCAAATCCAAAAATCTTTCACCCACCAAACTAACCCAATACAATTATCAAATCCAAAAATTTTTCACCCACCAAACTAACCCAATACAATTATCAAATCCAAAGATTTTCACCCACCAAACTAACCCAATAAAATTATCAAATCCAAAGATCTTTCACCTACGAAAATAACCCAATACAATTATCAAATCCAAAAATCTTTCACCCACCAAACTAACCCAATACAATTATCAAATCCAAAAATCTTTCACCCACGAAACTAACCCAATACAATTATCAAATCCAAAGATCTTTCACCCACGAAACTAACCCAATACAATTATCAAATCCAAAGATCTTTCACCCACGAAACTAACCCAATACAATTATCAAATCCAAAGATCTTTCACCCACCAAACTAACCCAATACAATTATCAAATCCAAAGATCTTTCACCCACCAAACTAACCCAATACAATTATCAAATCCAAAGATCTTTCACCCACCAAACTAACCCAATACAATTATCAAATCCAAAGATCTTTCACCCACAAAACTAACCCAATACAATTATCAAATCCAAAGATCTTTCACCCACCAAACTAACCCAATACAATTATCAAATCCAAAAATCTTTCACCCACCAAACTAACCCAATACAATTATCAAATCCAAAGATCTTTCACCCACCAAACTAACCCAATACAATTATCAAATCCAAAGATCTTTCACCCACCAATCTAGCCCAATACAATTATCAAATCCAAAAATCTTTCACCCACCAAACTAACCCAATACAATTATCAAATCCAAAAATCTTTCACTCACCAAACTAACCCAATACAATTATCAAATCCAAAAATCTTTCACCCACCAAACTAACCCAATACAATTATCAAATCCAAAAATCTTTCACCCACCAAACTAACCCAATACAATTATCAAATCCAAAAATCTTTCACCCACCAAACTAACCCAATACAATTATCAAATCCAAAAATCTTTCACCCACCAAACTAACCCAATACAATTATCAAATCCAAAGATCTTTCACCCACCAAACTAACCCAATACAATTATCAAATCCAAAGATCTTTCACCCACCAAACTAACCCAATACAATTATCAAATCCAAAGATCTTTCACCCACCAAACTAACCCAATACAATTATCAAATCCAAAGATCTTTCACCCACCAAACTAACCCAATACAATTATCAAATCCAAAGATCTTTCATCCACCAAACTAACCCAATACAATTATCAAATCCAAAGATCTTTCACCCACCAAACTAACCCTATACAATTATCAAATCCAAAAATCTTTCACCCACCAAACTAACCCAATACAATTATCAAATCCAAAAATCTTTCACCCACCAAACTAACCCAATACAATTATCAAATCCAAAGATCTTTCACCCACCAAACTAACCCAATACAATTATCAAATCCAAAGATCTTTCACCCACCAAACTAACCCAATACAATTATCAAATCCAAAAATCTTTCACCCACGAAACTAACCCAATACAATTATCAAATCCAAAGATCTTTCACCCACCAAACTAACCCAATACAATTATCAAATCCAAAGATCTTTCACCCACCAAACTAACCCAATACAATTATCAAATCCAAAAATCTTTCACCCACCAAACTAACCCAATACAATTATCAAATCCAAAGATCTTTCACCCACCAAACTAACCCAATACAATTATCAAATCCAAAAATCTTTCACCCACCAAACTAACCCAATACAATTATCAAATCCAAAGATCTTTCACCCACCAAACCAACCCAATACAATTATCAAATCCAAAAATCTTTCACCCACCAAACCAACCCAATACAATTATCAAATCCAAAAATCTTTCACCCACCAAACTAACCCAATACAATTATCAAATCCAAAGATCTTTCACCCACCAAACTAACCCAATACAATTATCAAATCCAAAAATCTTTCACCCACCAAACTAACCCAATACAATTATCAAATCCAAAAATCTTTCACCCACCAAACTAACCCAATACAATTATCAAATCCAAAAATCTTTCACCCACCAAACTAACCCAATACAATTATCAAATCCAAAAATCTTTCACCCACCAAACTAACCCAATACAATTATCAAATCCAAAAATCTTTCACCCACCAAACTAACCCAATACAATTATCAAATCCAAAAATCTTTCACCCACCAAACTAACCCAATACAATTATCAAATCCAAAAATCTTTCACCCACCAAACTAACCCAATACAATTATCAAATCCAAAAATCTTTCACCCACCAAACTAACCCAATACAATTATCAAATCCAAAAATCTTTCACCCACCAAACTAACCCAATACAATTATCAAATCCAAAAATCTTTCACCCACCAAACTAACCCAATACAATTATCAAATCCAAAAATCTTTCACCCACCAAACTAACCCAATACAATTATCAAATCCAAAAATCTTTCACCCACCAAACTAACCCAATACAATTATCAAATCCAAAAATCTTTCACCCACCAAACTAACCCAATACAATTATCAAAACCAAAAATCTTTCACCCACCAAACTAACCCAATACAATTATCAAAACCAAAAATCTTTCACCCACCAAACTAACCCAATACAATTATCAAACCCAAAAATCTTTCACCCACCAAACTAACCCAATACAATTATCAAATCCAAAAATCTTTCACCCACCAAACTAACCCAATACAATTATCAAATTCAAAAATCTTTCACCCACCAAACTAACCCAATACAATTATCAAATCCAAAAATCTTTCACCAAAACAAAATTTCCTAAGAAAAATCAGCATATCAAACAGAAAATAGAAAAGTTGTTGAAGATGAAAACAAATTCAAACTTTTTTTTTTTTTACAGGGTAATCACCACTTATCAAGGCCCGGAAGCCACTCGGGGATAAGGGTTATTGTGTGTACAGTACATTAGTGTTGGAGTGTCTTACTTAAGGAAGCGGTTCTTCAGGAATTTGTTTACATTGAACTTGAAGACATCCAAGTTGTAGTCAGGTGGGAAAAAGACAACCGGAACAGTTCCACAGGCATGCACTTCTAAGAAAGAAGCTTTGTTCATGGAATCTACGTTTTGATTTTGGCACAGATAAGGATTGGGGAAAATTTTTGACAGTGGTTTCAGCTAGGCGGGTGTTTATTGTGAAAGATTGGCGAGAGGGGACCAGAGATTGGAGTTCAGACGAGCACCTGCCATGGTAATAACGATAAAACAAAGACCGGCTCGCAACGTCTCTCCTGTGGGAGAGAGGTTGCAGGGAAGAGAAAAGGGCATCACCCACTAGTCCATGAAGCCTATTTTGTACTTTGTCAAGGCAGGATAGGCTGTTTTTAGCAGCTCCTGCTCAGATGTGGCAGTAGTACTCCATCCTTGGACATACTTGGTTTTTATACAGATAGAGAATTGCATCAGGGGTGAGATATCTTCTGGAGCGGTAGAAGGATCCTACCATTTTTCTAGCGATCTTGGTAACTGACTTGATGTACATATTCCATTTCAGGTCAGGGGTAAAGGTCAAGCCCAGAAGTTTATCAAAACATGGAGCTTCCCCTAGACGAGAGCCATCCATTTCAATTGATTGCATATGTGGATCAGAGCGTTGATGATGTAAAGATAGAAGCTTGGTTTTAGATGCATTAAAAGTAACCAGCCACCTCTTCCCTCACTGAACTATGTGCTCAATATCAAAGAAGAGAGAATCAGAGAGAACTTTGTCATTTACAGCCTTTGATGTGTTGCAATAGATGGTCGTGTCATCAGCATCGATGTCAACGAATGATTTAAGTATGTGTTTTGGGAGATCATTGATGTAGATCAGGAAGAGAGTTGGGTCTAGGATGGACCCCTGAGGGACTCCAGCATTAATATTGATGGCCTCTGATTTCTGCCCATCAACCACTACTCTTATGAGCCTCTCAGAGAGAAATGATTTTATGATTGAGAAAACATTTCCAGTTATACCGTAGCTGGAAATCTTGTGAAGTAGGCTCTTACGCCATACCTTATCGAAGGCCTTTGGTATGTGAAGAGCAATTGCCCTAGAGAAGCCTTTGTCAAGAGATTCGCTAATCCTCTGAGATATAACAGTTAGCACATCTGCTGTAAATCTGGCAGAACAGAAACCATATTGCATGTCCCTAAGAAGGTTATTTCTGCTGAGGTGGTTGACTACTTCTCTATTTAATATGGATTCCAGCAACTTACTCATGACACACAGGAGACTTATTGGTCTGTACTGAGAGGGAGAGGACTTATCACCTGAGTTCTTAAATACAGGGCATATTAATGAGGTTTTCCAGGGTGTTGGGAAGCACTTCTTTTTAAGGCAACGCTTAAAGAGTTTTTTAAGTATGGGAGCAAGTTCTAGTTGAAACTTTTTCAGCACAATGATTGGAATGCCGTCAGGGCCAATTGCTTTACTGGAATCAAGAGCCAAGGAAGGTATTCAAGACAGAGAAATCAATAAACCCAAATAAAAATAAACCAAAAAACCTGGAGATGGAAAAATCTCGCCAATGCTCCTAATCTAAACCAGAAATAACACCAAATGAAGTACCAAACCAAAAACCTAAAATAATCCAAAAATGGAAGTGGGTGAACATTTGCAAGCACCTACAAGACCTTCTCAGAAGCTAGAAAGATAATAGAATACCAAAACACACAGAGGAATAATAATCTGTTCATGGATTGAAATAATAAAAAAAAAAACAGCTAAAGCTCGTAGAGTAACAAAGGCAGCTAAAAAAGATGTCTGGAAAAATTTTTTCAGCAAATTGAATTCCTCCACAAAACCAAGAGCAATATGAGAGATGATTAAAAAAAATTGCAGGTAAACATCAATCAACACCAATTAAACATCTTAAAAATAACTTCAGAGTAACCGATAAAAAGAACACAGCAAACTTACTAGTTGAAACCTTTCCCAAAACTCATCTAATCAAAACCATAACACAAAATTTATAACAATTAAACAGAATGCCAAACAGTACAAACTAAACTTTAAAAAAAAAAAAAAAAAACGAGAAGATTACAATAAACTGCTTCTCTCTCTCTCTCTCTCTCTCTCCAGCAGTTGTTGTGATCTACAATGCTATAGAAGTAAAAATTATAGCATCTTGGATTGACATATTGAGTTCTTGGAGGGTTTTTGTCTCGTCTCTCTTTCCCGGCATAAATTTTGGCTCGACAAGCATTCCGATCCCGGGATAGTACTGTCCATTGCTCACATTCCACACTGAAATCTCTGAGATCTTGCTTTAGCACATCCTTGAAGCTGAAACGCAGACGACCAACAGGTCGAGTATTCTCTTTCAAAACACCATATAATACATTGTGAGGTAGGCGTTCACATGACATTCGGTTTGCATGGCCTGCTCACCAAAGTCTCATAAACTTAATTCTCGTGGAAAGTGCACCCGAACCTGTCCATCTGAAGAGCTCTTCGTTTGTCATTCTGTCCTTCCATGACATGCCAATGATTGAGTGTCAGGTCATGTGCTACTGATACCATGTAACCCAGTAGTACCTGTCTCATGGACGAGTAACCAGCAACTAAACTGGTTTCCCCACCAGACTTGTTTGGTGAGGAGAGTAGTTAGTCTCCCAGAAGGATTAAAAACAAGATCTTCCAAAGGGTGGATGACCCCTCCCTCCTTTTGGGTGGGGTGGGGTCAACGGCTAACTAGCACCATGTGTGTGTATATATATATATATATATATGTTGGGTCAGGGGTCCCACTCCTGATACCAGTACCATGTAATGCCAGCAGTGTTGTCCTCTTCACTAATACCTTCCTGGTAATCTGCGCTGCGCTGAACCTCTCAAGGATGGGTGGTCCCTCCTGTGTAATACTAAAGGGCAGATGAGCTACCTAGGCAGTTGACGGCCAGCCACCAAATTAAGGCACTTGAAATAATCATCGATTTTTATGGCAGCTCCTGTGCACGTTCTCTCTCAGACGTACTGGCATAGCCTTTCCTCTGATACAGGGAGACTTTAGGCGAGAGAAGCGTTTGATCAATGCAAGGACCATCCAAGCAAGCTTAACAGTCCTGGCAGAGATCCAAACTATGACAAACAACATCGCATCTACCAAGTAGAGCCAACTGCCTCAGTCGTAACTGTTGAAGCAAACAGGGTTACAGTAGTTACCGGTTATAAGCTATGGCTAATGGTGATATAACCAGGCTCTAGGATCTGTAATCAACAGTGGGAGAGACTGTTTCGTCTCATGATAAGCTATCGCCCGCTCAAGTCAGGCAACCCCTGATCAATTAGGTGCTATCACTTCATGACACGCTACCTGCATGGGTGTGCAGGGTACAGCGTTCAGTTACTCACCCAAGAAATGTAAGCTTACCTTTGCTACATGGAATGTCTGGACAATAACCACTGGAATGAATACTGATAATGATTCTGACCTTGATGATGCTCGAAAAACTGTAGTGATTGATGGAGAACTGCTCAAGCGTACTATTGATATTGCAGCACTGCAAGAAACGAGGCTCTCTGGAAGTGTCACCATCAAAGAGGAAAATTATAACTTTTACCAGTTTGATAGACCGGAAGGAGAAGTAAGAATGTACGGCACTGGATTTGCTGTGAGGAACAATCTTATTCCGAACATTCAGACTCCATCAGCAACATCTAACAGGTTGTCCCATCTGAGGCTCAACACGGAGTAGGGTAGTGTTCTCATCTTATCTGCCGATGCACCAACTCTTGATGCCGAAGCATCAGTGAAAGATGTCTTCTATGAGCAATTAAAAGAAAAGCTAAGAACATGCTCTGAGAAGAATGCATAGTGTTGCTTGGGGATATGACTGCTCGGGTCAGGGCTGATTATACAAGCTGGCCACAATACTTCAGAAAGGTTGGAGTTGGAAGGATAAATGAAAATGGGCAATGCCTCCTTGAGGTCTGTTGTAGAAACAACCTAATCATCACAAACATGCTATTCCCAGGCAACCCTTTTCACAAGGTGTCTTCGTCATAATCAAAATAAATAAAAGCGAAGCATGCAACACACTAATATACACAGTGTAGACTGTGACACAGATCACAGCATTGTGGTGTCTCTAATGGTGCTTCAGCCAAAGCTCTACCATAAGAGAGTTGTTAAATCGCTTAAGATTGACCTCTACAAAACCAACATTCCCTCTAAATGCGATGAGTTCTGTGAGACCTTGTCTGAAAACTTGAAAACAGCCACATATGGAGGTGACCAATCCAGAACAGTACTGGACTAAAATGAAGAAATCAATCCAAGACTGTGCTGTTGATGTTTTTGTGAGACAGGCCAGGAAAAACCCAGATTGGTTTTCTGCCTCACTTCCGACCATCCAGCCAGTTCTCTAAGAAAAACGACATACCTTTCTCTCCCATAAAATCGGACCAACTAGGAAAAGTAAAGAATAGCACACGAAATGCTGTGCTGAAGCTCAAAGGGTCACTAGAAAATGTGTGAAAGAGCATTGGGTTTCTCTTTGCTCTGCAATTAAAACAGCCCATGATGCAAGAGACATTCGAGGAATGTACTCTGGAATAAAGTCTGTCTTAGGGCCCTCCAAGCAATCACTCTGTATCCTTTTGCGTAAAGATGGTATGACAATCACAGATAATTCTGAGAAATTAGATCGATGGATTGAGCATTACACTGACTTGTATAATAGTGACAGCAACGTGTCTCACCAGGTCATTCAGTCAATCAATCTTTTCCCAACCCTAAATAAACTAGACAAAGAACCAACCATCCAATAGGTAGCCAAAGTAATATTTGCTCTCCGCAACAATAAAGTTGAAGGTGAGGACGGAATATCTGCTGAGCTCTTCAAAGCAGGCTCAGAGGTAAAGTGCTTACATTGACTGAATTAAAAGATTCTATTAAAAGATCTCACAACACAGCCATAGGACCAGACAAAATCCATTACAAATTCTTACCTTTTTTCTAAACTACTAGATTTGGCATTAAATAACCTGAAAAGGGTTGATAAACAAAAAACATCATTCTTAACATGGGGAGAGGGTTTTCTTAGCTATTTTGTTCCTACAGTCTTATTTTGCATATAAATCTAGGACCATTTTGAATCGTTTATAAAAAAATTCAAAGAGCATTTTGTCAACTAATGAGTAATGCAAATCAGCTTTGTGTTAAAATAAATCTTAAGTTGGCTCACAATTTTCAATCAATTACAAGGAAAACATTTGAGAAAAAAATTTACTCGTGCAATATATGCCTCCTTCCTCCAAGTGTATGTTTTACATTTGCAAAAATATATGCAGGCTTTACAGTAATTTGAAAATTTAAAACCAGCAACAATTCTCTAATTAAATATGTAGAAATCATTAAGAATCAGAATCTGTAATTGTATCAGAATCAAGGAAAATTTTGGAATCGTCCCATCATTAATAGTTATTTTTTAAAAAATGTGAAGGAGACTGGTGAATAAGAAAGATTTTCCAATGTTTTAAAGTTAAAATGTTTATGAAATTGCACCTTCAAAAGCGAGGAAGAAGATGCTACTATCATTTTCTAAGTGACTGAGAAAGATTTCCTTTTTTCTTTTGTAGGTTGCAAATGAAACTGACAATGGTAGGAGAAGGCGTGCTGACGCTCCTGCTGCTCCCTCAACCCCTAAAACACTTCCAACGACAGTTGCACATCCCTTTAATTCTAGCAATAAGCAGGTGATATTTGTAACATTTCTCTGATGTAAAGACTTGGAAAGTTAATTTTTGCGACTTTGAAGCCATTATTTTCTATTTGATCTGAAATGTAAATCATTTATGTGCGGCCAAGCACAGATCCAGCACCCCCAATTGTGGTGGCAGTTGAAAGGAATTAATTTAACATGACACCATATCTGGGATTGCACATTTAAACCTTTTAGGAACTAGCACACATCATTTTTTTAGAAACTTAATCAAGAAAGAAAAAAAATGTAAAAGCAGTTTAAAAAAGAAAAAAAAAAGGTTCTGCTCGTAAAATTGTTTTCCATTGTCTTGTATTACCATTTTGTCTTTCAGATTCATTCCTTTATAGATTTTATTTATTCATGGGTTCACATATACACACCATAATGTGGTGCTAGTGTCGTCAGTAATGTATCTGTGTGGATCACTAAAGAGTTTTGGGTCGTTTAACATGATACTCTCTTCTTTATCATGCTGACCAAATCAGAGATTACTAGTCTCTGATCCACCTTTGTATAGCACACTTTCAGGCACTGGACATAATGTGAGGGTCCTACACACTCTTTTGGCTCACTGCTGATTTGTGTCTGCCAAATCCAGTTGACATAAAATGCCAAACCAAATCAAGAAACTGCTACAGCTGCCATTCCCTTAGATCTTGATTCTATCAATCATTTCTTTTTCTTCGGTGTTTCCAAATTGCTCTGCTTCAAAGCTCACAATTATTTTTGCCATAGCTTTCAGCTGTTTGTTAACAAAGACTTTCAATGTCATTGTTTGGATCTTGTCAATGTCCAAATCAAAATCATATTTATATATAAGGTCAGTGCATTTATTAAAATAATTGTATTGTGCAACTTATAAGCAATTTATACCAATGATTTTGGATTATGTAGGTAACATATAACATATGATGAAAAACTGTAAAAAAAACTTCCAAATTATGAATGTTTTGGACTGTCTGTGAGGAGGACCGATCTCTGGATCGGTGTCATATTTTAAAGTTTTATTTATATTCTTAGCATTGATGAATGCCTCGCTGGTATGAGAATAATAAAATAAAACATATATGCAGACTGATATATAAAAATATCAGTAAATGGTTGAAACAATTGTATACTTGTATAGTAAATAAAACTGAACCTTTTTGAGATGAGCAAAAAAATTAATGACCAAGTAAAGCTGTAGCAGAAGACAAATACTGGTGAACATTTCAAGTGACACTGGTTGTTCGACCTTGACATTGCCGTTGGTTGTTTGTAAACACGTCAAATAGCAGATATGGTTGAATGTTCACAAGCAAGATTTTTTAAAAATATATTTACAAAACTTTTTAAGATTTAAAAGAAAAATATATATATTAGTATAGTTGATACCTATGAAAAAAAAAAAAAAAGAAAAAGTCCAATGTGAACAAGTTCTAATTGAATCGTCCCCCTAAGTAATCCAAGTTTCAAAATTCCCACTGTTTACTATGCTAAAATCACAATGACTAATATATACCTATTAACCCTTATCCTCGAGTGGCCTCTGGGCCTTGGTAAGTGGTGACACCCTTGTAAAAAATAAAAAAATTTACAAAACATTTTTCTAATATGATATATTTACAAGACTTTTAAGGATTAAAAAAATACAACTTTTACCCAGAATTGGCGGAGTAGTCTGCTAGACACCGCAAAGGTCAAATCTTTTGAACTTTGACCCCTTGGCAGCTCAAATTTTCGATCCAAACCAATTAAAAGAATTTGCCCTATCTCTGAATACTTTTTATGTAAAATTTCAAATGTTTAGATCAGAAATTTGCTGAATAATTTGGTAGACTGCGGAGGTCAAATGTTTTTAACTTTGACCCCAATTTTGACCCTTTAACATATTTTTGGGGGCTCAAATTGAATTAAAAAGTTTGATCCATGTCCAAGTAATCTACATTTAAAATTTCAAGTGTTTAGACCCAAAATTGATGGAGGAGTTTGGTAGAGTTTTCAAAGGTCAAATCGTTGAACTTTGACCTCTTGACAGCCAACCTTCTGGCCGAAAACTGATTAAAAAGATTTTCCCAAATCTCAAGACTCCTTACATCAAATCTCGAGTCCCTAGACCGAAAATGAACAGTTATTTGGTAGGGAAATGTACACATACACACACACACACACACACACACACACAGACGTTTTCACTTTTATAGATATATGGATTCTTTAAACATAATTTCTTTTGACTCCGCATTATTATTGCTCCTAATGTTTGTGATTCCAAGCTTCTATTTAGGCAAACAAATGCAATTGTAAATTTTCTCAACCATTTCTCAATTTTTTGTTCCATTTTATTTCAAAGTTCTAAGAAATCCCCTTCCTGGGGCTAACAACTGATCTCTATATTTAGATATTCAAATATTCTACTAAAGTTCTTCATAGTATATCTTTCTTGTGGTGTCCTGGTCTTACCAGATTCTAGGACAATTCATCTCGTCTGGTGGAGTATCCAGCTTCATGCTATTACGCAACATCATTTTGGGAAGGTGCACCATTCCTTGTAAAATGCCAGTGTAGCTTAGTCATAGCGAGGAGATCTTATTTGGGCTGTGAATACTATTTGATTTTAAATATTTACTCGAGATTTAATTGTAGGGTGAAGTATCCTCATGCCAGGTTGTCCTGTGTATAGAGGAACCTTCAACACTCAAGGATCGTGTCAAATAGACATTCAAATTGTGAGCTCAAGTGTTTAAATTTTCTATTTTACTGAGGAATAAACTTGTATTTTAAAAAAACAAAACTTTGATGCTTGTGTAGAAGTAGGTATTAGGCATCAATTAATAAACATTTCCTGATTTCAGATTCTTTGGGATATTTTAAAGGGTTACAACCTTCACTTTGAAAATTCAAATATACAAGATATACATTGAATTTGATCCATAGCCATAAGACACCAATTAAGCAAGATTCCCTGAATTTCAATTTCTTAAGACCCCTTAAGCTTAAGCCTTAAACATTTTTGTTTAGAATCAAAATTATGAAGTGGTTGATAAAAACTAGAATAATAATGTTTAATATCACCTGTATTACTATCTTCATGAAAGTTTTAATTTAATTCTACTCTTAAACTCGCACAGATATTCTTTTATTATATATTTGTTGTTTTGCTTTTTTTTTTTTTTACCTTATATTTAGTTTGCACCGGATTCATATGTTGTTTCAACGTTACACGATGGACCTTATGCCTTCCTCCTTAAAATTAAATCCAAAAAAAAGTTTACAGCTGAAGGTAAGTGAACCTTTTCTTTCCATTTTTAACAACAAGATTTTAAACGATAATGATACAAGTGTAGCAAGATATGATCGTCTGTGAAATCTTGAAATAAAAACACTAAACAGCTGTGATTTTCTAAAAAAAAAAAAAAAAAAAAACTTGTTTGGTTTATCGAGATGTGTGATACTTCTGTGTTTTATCTCTCTTCTGTCTCCTTCGGCTGCCTACTCAACCTATTTACTGTTTGCTGTTACAGAGGACCTTTAACCAGACCGGTTCTCAATACACGTACCCAACCATCTCTTGCCTTTTTTTCAACTTCCTGCCTTACTATTACTTGTAGCAGCATTCACCTGGAATGGGTCGAGCCGGCTCCAATGGTGTTTACCGCATCTCTCGTCAAAGCCATTGACTCTCGTTGGTCGGCAGGAGAGTCAACGGCATGATCCAGTCATTCATGGTTCTGGTGACAAACACCAAAAATGCAAGAACTGGACATAATCTCTGCCTTGACCATTGTGAGCCAAGTCTTAAGTTGGCCACCTTGACACTTCTTTCAACCAGTGGGTGCATTGGGCACCATCAATTGATGGATGAACTCCTCCCCTGGCTGGCGCAACACATGACCGAACCACAGGCGAATGATGTTACATCTAGCACGTATGGCCAAGTTAGGGATCCAGGATATTGCAAAGGCAGTAGTGATCGAAGACTTCAAGTTTATGAAGATTCTCTTTGCGGAGTGACCAGGTCTTACATCCAAAGAGAAGAATTTTTGACCATGGCCATGTAGATCCGCAACATTGTGGAATGTCTTATTTCCTGATGAGACCACAGTCGTTTTAGAAGATGGATGAAGGCTGCTCTAGCCAGGTTGATATGGGTGTTGATTTTGTTTTTCGATTGACCGGTAGCTGTAAAATTGGCACGAAGCTATTTAAAGCTTTCAAACTCTTTTTACAGCTTCACCATAGAGAGTTATAACCATTCGGTCATGGGCCGAGGAAGGGGGGGGGGTATCAGAGAGAATCTTCATCTTGGAAGCATTAATTCTCATTTCAATCATTTTGGCCATGTGACTGATCTCATCGAGCGCATATTGGACCTCCACATCAGCAAAGTCGAGATAGGTGATAGAACAGCTATGGCTCACTCTGACACCAGTGAAGCCAGCCAAGCTTCTCTCTAGGATTAAGTCAATGATGTAGTTGAACAGGATGCGGGAGAGTACACAGTTTTGGTAGATGCCTGTTTGGACAACGAAGGAATCTGATTCTTTCCCATAGCACCTCACTCTAGTTCGGGTGTGCACGTAGTACGCCTTGATAAGGTTGAGAAGCTTGGTTGGGAAGCCATCGTGGTGCATTATGTCCCAGAGGCTGCTGCGATCCAGTGTCGAAGGCTGCGGTGAAATCAGCGAAGCAGATAACAGTAGATTGCTGATAATCCCAAAACCTCAACATGAAATATCTCCAGAAAAAAAAACTCAAATAAACCTAGAACCCCATCTTCCAACGTAGACCCCTACTACCAGGTCTCCTTCTCCAACATCAGAGGTCTACATTCCAACCTTCCAGAGGTTGAAACCCAATTACAGGAGACGAAGCCGGACATATTCTTTCTAAGCGAAACTGGAATAGGGCCGACCACTTCCCTAGATGAGTTCATAATCAATGGATACTCTAACTTAACATTTAAATCTGATCCCCAAGATCGGCATGGAACATGTGCCTACATTAAAGATGGCTTCCCGTGTGGCAGGGATATCTTTAGAGAAGATCCTAATTTACCTTATATGTGCTTCCGGGTTGCACTTGCTTACACCAGTGCATTTATATTTGCCCTCTATCGGCCCCATAACAATGGAATTACTATCTTTAAGAGTATATCTGAGAAAATAGACCACATCCTGTCTGCACATCCCTCGGCTAACATCCACCTCTGTGGTGACTTCAATGTCCATGACATGGAATGGCTGACCCATTCAAATAAGACAGACGATGAGGGGAGGTTTTGTCATGATTTTGCCATTGCTTATGGCCACACTCATATTGTTCGCGAACCCACCCGCATGCCCGATACTACTGGTCAGTATGCAAGCCTCCTATACCTTTTTCTCTCAACTTCCCCTGAGCTATGTTCATGTTCTGTTCACTCTCCTCTAGGATCCTCTGACCACTCCGTCGTATCAGTTAAGATAAAAATGAAATATAATAAGTCCCCAGACGTACCCCTCCACCGTACTGTATACCAATACTCTATGGCTGACTGGGATAGCTTCCGTACATTCATATCTGATTTACCTCTGCATTCCATGTTTAAAAAGGATGTGTCCTCTATAGTATCAGATCTTACCGAATGTTTAATTGTAGGCATAGACCAATTCATACCATCTAAAAAATTCAACAAAAACCTAACAGTCAGTCAGCCATGGTTCTCCCCAGAATGTGCTGCTGCTATCGCGCACAGAAATCACTTTTTCCATAACTACCAACGTAATCGATGCACTGAGACTGAAGCTGTTTTCAGGAACGCCAGCAACCACTGTAAAAGAGTAATAAAAAATGCAAGAGAGCTATATGCCCAGTCTGTTAAATCCAAAGTAGCTGATCAGCGGCTTGGTTCCCACCAGTTTTGGCAAATAACAAATAGGATCCTGAACAGAAGTGTGGATTCTATCCCAACCATTATCAATGGACCAGAGGTCATCTCGCCAGCATCAGACAAGGCCAAACTATTTGCAAAGAATTTTGCAGCTAATTCTACCCTATGCGACGAAGGCCATCAACTCCCCATATTTCCTCCTATAACACAGAACACGCTAGGTAACATACAAATATCTGTGCATGAGGTCGCCAAGCTAATCAAGAACCTTGATTCCAGTAAAGCAACTGGCCCTGACGGCATCCCAATTATAGTGTTAAAAAAGCTTCAACCAGAACTTGCTCCCATACTTACGAAACTATTTAAGCACTGCCTTAAGGAGAAGTGCTTTCCGACTCCCTGGAAAAACTCATCAATATGCCCTGTATTTAATAATTAAGGTGATAAGTCATCTCCCTCTCAGTACAGACCAATAAGTCTCCTGTGTGTTATGAGTAAGTTGCTGGAATCCATATTAAATAGAGAAATAGTAAACCACCTCAGCAGAAACCATCTTCTTAGTGACACACAATATGGTTTCCGTTCTGCCAGATCTACCGCAGATGTGCTAACGGTTATATCTCACAGGATTAGTGAATCTCTTGACAAAAGCTTCCTTTCTAGGGCAATTGCTCTTGACATATCAAAGGCCTTCGACAAGGTATGGCATAAGGGCCTACTTCACAAGATTTCCAGCTACGGTATAACTGGAAATGTTTTCTCAATCATAAAATCATTTTTCTCTGAGAGGCTCATAAGAGTAGTGGTCGATGGGCAGAAATCAGAGGCCTGCAGTATTAATGCTGGAGTCCCTCAAGGGTCAATCCTAGGCCCAACTCTCTTCCTGATCTACATCAATGTCCTCCCTAAACACATACTTAAATCATTCGTTGACAACTATGCTGATGACACAACCATCTACGGCAACACATCAAAGGCTGTAAATGACAAAGTTCTCTCTGATTCTCTCTCCTCTGATGTCGAGCGCGTGGTTCAGTGGGGGAAGACGTGGCTGGTTACCTTTAATGCAACTAAAACCAAACTCCTATCTTTACATCGTCAACGCTCTGATCCCCATTTGGCATCAATTGAAGTAGATGGCTCTCGTCTAGGAGAAGCCCCGTGTTTTGACAAGCTTCTGGGTTTGACCTTTACTCCTGATCTGAAATGGAATATGTACATCAAGTCTGTTACCAAGGTCGCTGGAAAGATGGTGGGATCCTTCCACCGCTCCAGAAGATATCTCACTACTGATGCAATTCTCTATCTATATAAAAGCCAAGTCCGTCCAAGGATGGAATACTGCTGCCATATCTGGGCAGGAGCTGCTAAAAACAGCCTATCCTGCCTTGACAGAGTACAAAATTGGCTTAGTGGGGGATGCCCTTTTCTCTACCCTACACCCTCTCTACCATAGAAGAGACGTTGCAAGCCTATTCTTGTTTTATCGTTATTTCAATGACAGGTGCTCGTCTGAACTCCAATCTTTGGTCCCCCCTCGCCAATCTTTCACAAAAAACACCTGTCTAGCTGAATCTACTGTGAAAAATTTCCCCCACTCTATATCTGTGCCTAAATCAAAACGTGGATTCCATGAACAAAGCTTCTTTCTTAGAACTGCACGCCTGTGGAACTCTGTTCCGTCTGCCTGCTTCCCGCCTGACTACAACTTGGATGTCTTCAAGTCCAGCGTTAACAAATTCCTAATGAACACTTCATTAAATCTCCACACTAACATACTGTACTTGCAATAACCCTTATCCCTGAGTGGCTTCCGGGCCTTGATAAGTGGTGTCCACCATGTAAAAAACACCAAAAAAAAAACCCACCACTGCGCTAGAATTTTTTTTTTTTTTTTTTTTTAATTACATTTTCACCCCAAACAAGGCACATTGCCACTTTGGTGTAGGGGGCTACTATCAGGGGAAACATCTACTGGGGTACTATGTAGGGATTAGGGCAGCGAGATGTTGGTTCACGTTGCACTTGAACTTATGCATGTCAGTACAGTTGGGGAAGCAGTGACCCGGAATGGAATTCCAAAGTCTAGCAGTTCTGGGGAAGAAACTACTGGAGTAGAAGGATCTTTTACATCTAGGGATCTCTACAGTGTGGGGGTGGGATTTTGCAGCTTGTCGGGTCTGTCGAGGGTGTTCACGTCGTGGGGGCACAAGTGCTTGCAGTTCTTCAGAGCATTCACCATTATAATACTTGTAGAACAGGCAGAGGGATGCAACGTTTCGACGATGGGACAGAGGCTGAAGTTTTGATGCCAGTTTAGGGCCTATCAGATTTGCGACTCTCTTTTGAACCCTGTCAAGGAGCGAGAGACTAGTAGCCGATGCACCGGCCCAAATATGACAGCAATACTCCATACATGGGCGAATAGTGGCCTTATAGAGGTACAGGATACTTTCGGGTGTTAAAAGTTTTCTAGCACGGTAGAGAGAGCCCACCTTCCTTGCAGCGGCCCTGGCAATGCCCTCGATGTAACTGTTCCAACTCATGTTTCCAGTGAACGTTAGGCCAAGGAGCTTGAGAGACGTACTCTCAGATAAAGAGTCGTTGGCCATTGCTATAGGTGGTAGAGAAGGTTTCTTGTAATTATTGAATGAAACCAGTTTTGTCTTGGTGGCATTGAACGTGACCATCCATTTTTGTCCCCATTCCACTACTGATTGGAGGTCATCCTCTAGTGTTTCTGCCATTACTTTAGATATATGTTCGTTTGTTTTCCTGTCGTGCCTGCTATAGAGTGTGGTGTCATCAGCATATATCCCCATCTCAGAGGCAATCTTGTCGGGGAGGTCATTTATGAATATCAGGAACAGCAGAGGTCCCAGGATAGATCCTTGGGGCACTCCCGCATTTATATCATATTGTTTAGATGTACGACCGTCGAGGACAACCTGGATTTTTCTCTTATCTAAGAAGGATTTAATTACGTTAAGTATTCTACCAGTGATACCGTAAGATCTAATCTTCCTGAGGAGACCCTCATGCCATACCCTGTCAAAAGCCTTAGATATATCTAGAGCTACCGCTCTTCCCTCTCCCGCTTTGTCCAGTGAATGGTATATGCGTTCAGAGATTACAGTGAGGATGTCTGCCGTGGAACGGGCTTGTCTAAATCCATATTGACGGTCGGTCAGAAGTTTAGCATCTGTAAGGTGCTGGACTAGAGCATGGTTAATTAAGGTCTCAAATATTTTGGCAAAAAGTGGGAGGAGGCTAATAGGGCGATAATTTAATGGGTCAGTTCTTTCGCCAGAATTCTTGAATACTGGTACTACAGAAGCAGTTTTCCAACAGCTCGGAAAGCAAGATTCATTAAGGCATTTGTTGTAGAGTTTGGAGAGAACTGGAGCTACTTCGGCTGAGCACTTTTTTAATAGCACAGCTGGGATGTGGTCGGGTCCACATGCTTTGGAAGTGTCAAGGTTTTTTATGATGGCATGCACCTGAGCAGGGGTGATTTTCAGGTCGTCTAGCGTGGCGTCTGTCCGCATAGGAAATTGAGGTAGGGGGTGGTTTAGAGGGTCCAGTGTGGAGTTTGAGGCAAACCGACTGGCAAGCATGTTAGCCTTCTCGGTTGCTGAGCAAAGAACCTCGTGATTGTTGGTTAGTGGGGGAATTGTTGATTGCCCATTATTTACTACACTGTTGTAGATTTTCCAGAAGTCACGAGTTCCTAGTTTTTGTGCTTCGATGCGTTTTTTCGTGGTTTCCGTAAATTCCCTCTTAGCTGTCGCTATTTCTTTCTTAACGTTACTGCTAGCTTCTATGTACTTCTGTCTGTTTGAACTGGACTTATGTCGATTAAACCTGCGGAATGCATGCTGCCTTTGAGCAATGGCAGTTGCGCAAGTCGAAGTAAACCATTGGGGAGAGTGGGGCTTGCTATAGAATTTCCGCATGGGAACATGCGCTTCGATTGCAGTTTTGAACCATTCAGTGGTCTCGGTTGCACACTGTTCAGCAGGAAGAGAAAAAATATTTCCCCATGGGGCATCTCTGATAAGATCTCTGATAGCTTCCCAGTCAGCCTTTTTATAATATCTCGTTGTTTTGAGCACTGGCTCTTCAGTTTTGGGTCTAGAGTTTAGGGCGATTTCAACCATTATCACCGCATGATCAGCGTTCCCAAGTGGGCTGTCGGCTTTCGTTACACAATCATCAGGAACTGTGGTCAAAAACAGATCTAATAGTGATGCGTGTTGTTCTTCCTGATCAGGGAAGTGGGTTGGAAAAGTAACAATTTGCGCTAGGGAGTGAGATACAGAGAAGCTATGAGTTGCGCTGCCTGCTGCATCTGTGTAAGTAGAGAATCCAAGCCAGTTTTTGTGATGGACATTAAAGTCGCCAAATACATGTACTTGGGCGCTAGTGTCGAAGGAGAGTGCTGTGTCTATGCTGTCAGATACTTTGTTTATTATGGTGCAGTCTTGGGTCGAGGGAGAGCGGTAGAGAAAGTAAAAGTAGCTAATGTTGTGTTGCATGATTAGTCTAAAGCACATAAAGGCTTGATCATCCGTTTCTAGGTTTGTTTCTCTAGTCAAGGGAAGGGTATTACGAATGTAAACTCCAAGTTCGTGCATATGTCTGTCAGAGTCCTTACGGCAGAGTGGGAGATATCCAGGCATGTTAAAGTAGTTAGAGGGGATGGAGGAGTGTAGGTTAGTCTCACTTAGTGCTAAGATATCCGGGGTATTTGTTAGGAGAAATGCTTCAACATCAGCTAAATTAGTTCTAAGCCCACGGATATTTGTGAATGCAAGCCTCAAGGGAGGAGGCAAGTTGGATTTGTTTGACCCTAAGCCTGGTTTAAGCTTATTTTTAGATTGTACTGTCATCATGTTTTATTTAACGAGTTTCAGTTGGGTTAGGGGAAGCCGAACAGGAGGTTATGCAGAATATCACACATGCATCACAAGTAGACCATCAGCTGACCCTCCATCAACTAGGACTGTGGCCTCAGGAAAGCCCACCGGGGATGAGTGCAGGGTCCCTTTCCATGCGCGCCATGGCACTGCAAACATCCCGATATTATTCAACTGTTGATGGAGCAGCCGCTCTAAGCGCTACCAAAGAGTTAGGGCACCTGTACTACCAGTCGGAAACAGCAGCCAGTAACTGTCAATCCGGTACCCTCAACCCATCGGAGGAAGGTCAACCCAATCTAATTGCTCAGGCATATGTGGTACTCAAGCATTCTCAAGTGCCCAGCTTTAGGGGTGGGGTGTGTCGGGAGTGGGGAAACGGCGTTCATTGCCCTAGACAAGAAACAAGATCTACCACTGGGTGTTTCTGTCGAATCACTGTGATAGTATCTCTGCGCCTGACTAATAGGCAAAGAAGGAGTATGGAAGCCGGGCGATAGGCAGGACCTATCTACTCCTTAAGCATTTTAGGTTTGCAAACCGGTAATTTGATTGAGTCACCAGCTCTAGGAAGGTTGTCATCCAAGACTGAAGAGGCCTCCCTCCTCTTTGGTTTGGTTTCAGAGTTTTCCTTCTCCTAGACGGATGATCTGGAAAGATCTACTGGGTCCGTCACCACTGAGAGGGTTTGCTCCGCGCCTGGGTTCTAATCCAGGTATTTCTGCGACCCCGCGTGGTTAGTTAATGTTATTGGGTTAGTTTGAAGAGGTTATATCTGCTAAAATAGTTACACTCCTCAAAGTGGATTAGGGACATTGTTATTTCATTGTTACTGGATAAAGAGGTTGAGTAGAGCTCATGCAGTGTAAGCAACTATGATTGTAAGGAGGCTTGTTAGGAGATAATGTGGTTTGAGGCTTTCTCTTTTGTATATATATATATTTTATTTTTTCCTTTTATTTTTATTTATTTATTTATTTATTTTTTATTCATGTGAGCTTGGGTCTAGTATAATATTAGAGTGTGAGTAGGTGTTAAGAATTGAATTACGAGTTGTGCCCAAGCTATATTTTAGATGATAGCAGGGCATGAGATGCGAGTGCAAATATAGTACGGGTAAAAACAGTAAGTTTTGAGTCATGTGTAATTTGGTAAATAGATATATGGGCTGGTTTTAGTAGGTAACCTGGTTAAAAAAGGCATTACTATGCTTCCATTTCCATTGTTACTGGGAGAGGGTATAGGTAAAAATTCGTGCTGTGAAAGCAGCTAAATTTGCTACAGTATTGGATTTGGGAGAGACGAGTTAATGTATGGTTAGATATAGTTTTGTAAGTTTAGGAATGGATGATTAGATATGGTTTAGTAGGTTTAGGATAAGGATAAAGTGTTAGGGTATGATTTACTTATTATTAGAAATTCTGATTTGGTGCCCAAACAGAATATTTAGTAAGACTGAAAGATAAGATATGCTCAGTATAGATACAAGAGAACATTTGATATGGAGTACAGTTATACCTGATAGATATAGGTTATTGCATATGTTGTAAATATAGTTAAATATAGATGGATGGATAAGTAGTAATGTATACGAATGCATGGAATTTTTGACACTTTGAGTAAGTTGCCTTTAGACTACAACGAAGGAGAATGACTTCGCCTTTCTCTTAATATCCAGAAGTTTTTATTTCAATGAGTACCGGTTTAGTTTGTGTAATGATTATTGCAATACTATCTCTTAATAAAGAGATATTAATAGTTGCTGTTCATTATAGATTACTTTAAGTCAATGTATAGGACTATGGCTAGTAAGTATTTACTTAGAAGCTTGGTTATGGGTTAGGAGTTTTAATCAGGGGCATACCTAGGAAATTTTGTTGTTAATTTGCCTGATGGAGAAAATTTGAAATTTGACCTGTACATTCTCTGCCTCTACGAAATCCTGCTTTGTTTGGTCGGGTTCAGCAATCTCGGATATTCTGAAAACGACGCAGAAGGATAAGTGAGAAGATTTTAGAGGCGACATTAATCAAACTAATGCCTCTATAATTGCGGCAATATAATTGGGTGTAAGTAACTGGCCATAAGGTTGGGACAGTTCTTGTAGAGTTTTGTCGAAAGTGTGTCCTCTTGTGCAGCTTTGTTATTAGTTTTTTGATGACATCTCATATATCTTCTGTTGGCGGATCACAATTGGCATCGTACTCTAAGAGGTTTGAGAGGGAGGGTCATGGTTCGGTAAGGTTTTGAAATGTTGTTTCCAATGTATCATGGTCATCCATTTGGGAAATAGGGATTACATTCATATTCAGCAACATTTCACATAGGCTGCTGTTTCCTCTGGTCGTTACTTTAAGGGTTTGGTAAACTTTTCGGAAATCTCTTACTGAGGCAGCTTGCTCCTTCTCTTCAGCGATATTTCCCCAGTAAGTATTGAGATTGGTTTTTGCAGAATGGGCAATCTCGTGATGCAATCGGTGGAAGTTGTCATTCTCTGAGCAGCAGGCTTGTTTGATTTGATTGGCAAGTTCTATGGTGCAACCAGAGATCCAGTCATAATTTCTTTTTCACCATTCACATCCAATGAAGATACACGTGAAGAAGGTTGGAGATTACATTGACCAAAATGTGAGAATAACAATAATAGTTCGAAATATACAAATAAAACAAATTGACAATCCTCGTCTCAAAAATCCAGAAACATCTAAACTGCATTATTCATTTTTCTTTTTCATATTTCAAGCGAAGGTTGCTTTAAAATACAAATTTTCTTTTCTTTATTTTAGTAACGATTCAAATGATAGGAAAACATGGTTATCTATCTGCAAATGAATGGCCTTTACTATTGGTGAGTTCTTTCTTTTTTTCACTCCATTTTTTTTTTGTTCGTTCCATTTTTTTTTTGTTCGTTCCATTTTTTTTTTGTTCGTTCCATTTTTTTTTGTTCATTCCATTTTTTTTTTTGTTCGTTCCATTTTTTTTTTGTTCGTTCCATTTTTTTTTGTTGTTCGTTCCATTTTTTTGTTGTTCGTTCCATTTTTTTTTTTTTTGTTGTTCGTTCCATTTTTTTTTGTTGTTGTTCGTTCCATTTTTTTTGTTGTTGTTCGTTACATTTTTTTTTTGTTGTTCGTTACATTTTTTTTTTTTGTTGTTCGTTCCATTTTTTTTTTTGTTGTTCGTTCCATTTTCTTTTTTTCGTTCCATTTTTTTTTGTTCGTTCCATTATTTTTGTTCCTTTATTTTTTGTTTCATTATTTTTTTTTTTGGTTCCATTTCCAGGTTTTTATTAATTCCTTCATTCTCTTCAGTCCATTCTTATCGCCCCCCCCCTTATTTATCAGAGAAGGACCTATGTTTTCAGTGGCGTTCGTGCATCCGTTAGTCCGGACGATTGCCAGATAACCATCCATTAGTTAAAATTCTTTTCGTGAAAATTCCCGTTGCGTCCCCAAGGACTTAAAAGAGGTAAAAAATGACACTTTTTGCCCAATAGTGTTTGATCCATCCATTAGATTTTCCTGAAACTTGTCCAAAATGTGAGGCCATTGTTCTTAATATAAATTCAGGATGGGTGACCCTGGCAAAATTCTGGTTCGCATCCCTCTGAGACTTTTAGGGCTAAAACAAAACATGCTTTTTTGAGCTCTTTTTTCATATTTTTCATATTACTCAAAAACTTGATATCTATGTCTATATAGTAGTTTTCCATGGTGCTGAATTCAAATATACATATCTTAAGGCATGAAACTGCATCGTTTGTCCATTTTCACTGAGATTCGGCATTCCCAGGAGTTCAAGAGGGGTCACAAATGTCCTAAAAATGGGAAAAAAAATGACACTTTTTATCTCATAACTTTTGCCCTATCCATTAGATTTTTCTGAAACTTGGCAAAAATGTGAAGGTAATGTTGGCCCTTCACACTTCTCACATTCATCGTTTCTTCACTATTTTTTGTGGCGTCATCTCACATACACCACCAGAGGGAGGCCACGCACGCGCGACTTGTTTTTTATGTTTTTTGCTACCTTAATTGTTCTATACTCACTAATGACAATTCCAATATTTTTCCCGGTTTTGATACAATTACCGATTTCAATGCTAAATATTTAATTGTAAAGTTGATATTTTTTCGCAATTCCTTAAAAACCCATGTTAAATGTGCATGTATTTTCTCAAATGTGAAAACACACTTGTCCAGGTTATCTATAGATTTTAGTGATAGATTAATATCAAATATTTTATTTATTATTAATGCCAGCAGTGGAAGATTTTCTTTTTTTTTTTTTTTTTTAAACAAAATTAAATAAAGAAAAAAGATAATTAAGGAATCGCTTTTGGCATTGAAAAATAGGCACAAATTTTTCAGATTCTGATACGCCAGAAAGTTTCGATTTTTTCCAATCCCCGATTCTGATTAATCGTCTCAACACTAATACTTACCCAATAACTCTCATCCATTTGTTCAACATGGCGAGTTTACATGTATCTCCTGATCCTGTCCAGATTTAATCTTCCTCTGAGGTCATCAGATTTAGGCCTCTCTTCAAGACTCGCATTACACTTCTATATATCATTCTCATATCATTTCTCTCCATGCAACATATATCCTCAACCATCACTGTGTAGCAAAGCTTGTCTAATACATTCAACATTTTCTAGGATACACACTGTGATGTCCTCCTTCCTCACAGTCCTTTATTCGTTAGTGTACCTTGTGTACAAAGTATGATGTAGTTGCAGGTGAAAATAATGAAAGTCATGCTCAACTGCTGTGACATAATCAAATTTTGTGGAATTTTCATAAGCATAAAACTTTGTTTCTGAATTATTCGATGTGATCTCTGAAAACCTTCTTCAGATATATCTTGTTGAACTTGGCAATCTTTCTGTCGAACTGAGGAATTTGCATTGAATTTTGAATGCAATCCATTATTTAATCCATGGAGGTAGCATGCTCTTGTTCCATCAACCTTGACTGGTTAGAAGCACTAAGTAATTCACAATTGTATTCTGAGTGTCATCCACATTGAGGATTGAACCTGCAACCTCCAGAAGAGTGGAACTTTTACAACTGAATTTTACCAAGTACATTATCCACTATGCCATGGGTTTACAAGATGAGAACAATAGTCTGAAGAATAAAATAAAAACACACAAACAGAACTTTATCATCCATGGCTTCCACTGAAACGATGAAGAAAGTATAGGACACCATGGAGCAAATGGTACAATATACATCTCTTTCATTTTCAGACATGTTTCTCTCATTGGGATTGAATAATAGTGATTCACTAAATGTCTGTTCTCTCCCTGTATTAACTACTCTCTTTTTTTTTTCTCTTTTGTTTTCTTTTCTTTTTTATTTTATTTATTTTTATTTATTTATTTTTTTCAAACCCTTTCATTTATTTGTAGTGTTGCAATATTCTTGGCGTAATATTACTGCGTATGACCATAAAGATTTGGATGATTATATTTATAGTCAGGGTTGATAAGAACCAACTAATTAGGTACCAGAATTGCTGTATGAAATATACTGAATCTCTTTGAATTTTTCACTCGTAGCTTTTTCGTCTTGATATGAGAAGAAGATTGTCACTGTTGATCCTGACTGAATTAATGCTACCATTTTTTACTTGGAATTCTTTACAATTTAAAGCTTTTCTGACTGGATTGATGCTGCTAAATTTTTTGCTTGAGGCAACTACATTTAATATTCACAATTGGATAATTTTATTTTCTCTACGTTAGATTGTCAACTCCTTTTTATATCATTTTTCCATTACAAGAATGGCTCTAATAAGCTATTAAGTATATATTCATTTTGTTCTCATATTTTTTACATGTTTTTCTCTTTTTAGTTTTTTGGTATTATGGGTCTTGTATACATTCTTTACGGCGTAGTTTGGTTGTTGCTGCTAGCATGTAATTGGAGAGATTTACTACGTATTCAGTTCTGGATTGGTGCTGTCATTTTACTCGGTGAGTAACTTTAAAATTACATTTCTATGCAAACGCATGAAAATGATGAATTAAAAGTTCTTATTTCTATTGTTCATGTCATAAAAGTACACAAATGTTAAATAGTTTCTAAAATAATACTTTTTTTTTTAATTAAAAATATCAGATTTAATGAAGCTTTAACAGTAATTTTTAGAAGTTTATTAGTTTTGTTCTTAAAATTAATTTTTAAAATGGCTTTATTAATTTGAATTAAAGTTTGTATTCAATAATGTTTTAATACTAAATAACGAATACAAGCAAGAATTGAAAAAAAATCATTTAAGTGTGATTGAAGAAATTTGAATGATTCAACAAACTTAGTGCTGTAGACACCCACGTGTATCAAACAAAGTGCTTTTTTCTCGTTCCATTTTTTAGGTATGTTGGAAAAGGCTGTATTTTATGCTGAATACCAAAGTATCAGTAGTACTGGCGTCTCAGGTGAGTACCAAAATTTCTATATGATGTTTGTTGATTGAAACAATTTATCCTTAAAAATTCCTTATTTCTAATGTAAGTGTGTTGAAATAATCATGCAATATTTGAGGGTTTTTTTACCTTTTTTACAATTATGTAAATGTAAAAAGGTATCTTTTTCTGCTTGTACAGAAATCAACCTAATTAAAAAAAAAAAAAAATGACAGAAAAAATCTTTATGATGTACATACCAGTCACAGAATGAAAATGTCATATTCTAAAACTCACAAATTGATCAAGTAGCTTTTTTTTTCATTTTTTTTTTTTAACTATAAAAATCAAATTTATGAGGAAGCAAGTGAGTCTGCCATCTTTAATATTAATCTCCCCTTTAACAACTACTTCCAAAATAGAGAATAAAATCAGCCTTGTAATAGCTACAATAGTAAATCGTTAAAAATCACAGATTTTCTATTCTAGTATAAACAAAAGATTTGATCAACTTATGTGATTTTTGAAATATGATATTTTCATTCCAAGATGGGTAAGTACATCATAAAGATGTTTATATCTTTTTGTTTTGTTTTTTTTGTAAATTAAGTTGAATTCTGGATAGCACTATTTTTTTTTTAATTAATAGAATATACTTTGGGTCACAAATATAACTTTTCTTTGATTACATTTGTGAATCAAAATAATTGTTTACGATTTAAAATTAATGAAAATCCAATTAATCATTGTTGAGATAACGTTTTTCCTTGTCGACTGAAGTAAATCTTTGATTATGTTCAATTCTAGAAGGTGCAACCTCCCAGGCTTTGCCTTCTCCCTTTGAGAAGAATAGGTTTATTGGTAATCGCGTGAAATTCTACCAGAGAATGCTGACCGGGCTACCTAAGCATTTTTTTTTTTTTTTTTTTTTTTTGAAGACCCGAGTGCCTTTCCTCTAGGGCACTAGTTTTTTTAAATCCAACTTTCCAACCCTTATGTCACATCATCTCGCCATGAGAGGGAGATAAATAGCTTCCCCAGAAACGGTCTTTCATTTAACCAACATCATCAATAATTTCTCTACTTCTGAAACTTCACACCTTTTACTTTGTTGACACAATCATTCATTTAACCACGTCAGCTTTGTCTTTAGTGCATCTTTTGTTCTTTAAAATTGTGCAGACGATTGTGTTATCTTCTAATTGTTTGTCACACAAACAATATTCTCCTTTTTACCAGTGATTCATGAACAACGTTAGACCGAACACCATCTACAGTATGCAAATATGAGTACAATTGATGCTCTGCCAGACGCTGAGCGAATCTAATTTTCAGGAATTTCTATATTTGGATATTACATGAGAAAAATGATTTTAAAAAATTAATAGTTAAAATAAATTATTCAAAAATTGTATTTTAATAAATTATAGCATTTTAGAAATAAAATTGAATAATTGAATCTTAGCAATCTTAAAAAAAAACAATTTGTGAAATGTTCAAACGTAAAATAGTGACTATTTTTTTATGCTGCTGCAGACTAATACAGTGGTAAATAACACTAAAGATGAGAACATTTTTCTGCAGAATCCAAATAATAACGAATAATATAACCTCATCTAAAAAATTTTAGAAACTCAATAAAAACTGTTTGGCAGTTGAATTTTGGTCAGTATTAATGGCATCAGAAAATATCACCGTTTGTTGCTGTGTCAGTTGGAGGAGTATCTTGTGTAATCATTCCAGTTGCAAGTACATTGTTTTGTTTAAGACACCCTTTTTTTTTTCTTTACTTTTAACAAGAAAATGTAATTTGACGTGTGCATAGATTGTGCATTTATAATCGCCCAACGTGAGAATTTGCAATCATTTGTACAATTATCGATTCTTACAAAACCAAGCAGCCAAAATGAGCATCACTCATTTGTGAATAGATTGTATATTTTATTTTGGAGTTGCTGCGTTTGTAAGAATGATATCATTTGTTGCTGGTTATGAAAATTAACAAAAACTTCATATGAGCATGAAACTATTAACAATAGAACAAAATACCTTTATAAGAACGATTATTTTAAATAAAGTTGCCAACCTGATAGGTCCTGAATGTCATCTAAGCTTCAGCCTCTGTTCCATCAACGAAATGTTGCATCCCTCTGCCTGTTCTATAAATATTTTAATGGTGAATGCTCTGGAGAACTTCAAGCACTTGTACCCCCTCGACGTAAATACCTCCGTCAAGCAACTAAATCCCACCCCTACACAGTAGAGATCACTAGGTGTAAGAAAGCCTTCTTCCCCAGAACTGCTAGACCTTGGAACTCCCTTCTGGAATTCTGCTTTCCCAACTGTACTGAATTGCAGAAGTTCAAGTGCAATGTGAACAGACATTTTGCTGTTCATCTCCCTTCACAACATCCCTGCAACATCAAAGTGGCACTGTTTGGGGTGAAAATTAAATTAAAAAAAAATGTGAGTTTGCCATCTTAGTCTGTTCTGTCTGCCAGGAGGATCAACCCTATTCTTTTAGATTTATTTCCTTTTAGTTTCACTTAAAGAGGAGTATTCGGGCTATTGTCATCTTGTGAGACTAACATCCAAGATGACAATAGTTGTCTGAATGATACAACTACTAAGATGAAGGTCAATAGGCATTTCTTGTCTTTGAGATAATCATCTTTCATTTTCTTAGCTCCTTACATTAAGTGGCTTCATGCCTTGTCTGGAGTGATTTAAAAAAAAAAAAAAAAAAATTACCAATCCCAAATTCCAAAACATTTTATATTTAATGCATTAACTTCCTTGGCTCCATTTTCTCGATTACTTTTAAATTGTTGCTGTTATTATCATTTTTGAATTTCAGTTCGTGGTGCCGTCATATTTGCCGAGCTAGTCTCCTGTTTGAAACGAATGCTTGCCAGAATGTTAGTAATTATTGTCAGCTTAGGATTTGGAATTGTCAAGTAAGTAACAAGCCATTTTTTCTTTATTTTTTTCAAGATGCAAACATTACATTTCAGTCAATCTATAATGTTTGTTTGTAGGTATCACTTTAACTATGATAATTACCAGTTAAGCTGTTGTTTGCTTTTGATTATTTTTGCCTTTGACAAGTTTTATCTATATATGTGTGTGTGTGTTATTTTAAATATTTTTATGTGCATAAAAGTAAGTTATCCATAAACTTACTTTTATGCACGTAAAAATATTTGAAAAAAAAAAACATTTAAAATAATATATCAATAATTACAAATAATACGTCCCAAATAGGAGGGCAACTACTGTAAACAAATGGCAGATAACTTCTCTTAAAAATCACTCGAGAGCAAAAAGAAAAAATACTACAGAATCGCTAATAAAAAAAAATAAAAAAATAAAATAAATGTATCTTATATGTGTGTATATGCATACAAGCGACCTTGTCTGTTTGAGGAATAATCTCTAGCAAACTAAACTGTCAATTTTTGGTCTACAAACTTGAAACTTGATATATAGTGAATTTGGATCTGTGGAACAAATTCAATTTGGTTTTTAGCTGGTAAAAATAGCTGCTAAGGAATCAAAATTGAAAAAAAAATTGAAAATTGACAGGTATAAATTGACTAAACGTATTATTTCTATGCATGTGCAAATTTATTTATAGATTTAACATTATGTTTAAAGTTCTTGTATGTGTATGGATGGAACTCAGATGGTAATGAATAATGCTGGAGAGCTATGTTTTGCTTTCAATTCCAGCTGATGGCACTGAAGTCATATTTCTTTTTCAAACTTTTGAAATCATCACTATATATCGAGTACAATATAATAATCAATAGAGAATTGGCTCTGTAAACATAAATACGAAATCTGCATGAATGAAAATATATTTAAGCTATTTTATGGCCAGACAATGCCAAACAACCTGGTAGCATTTAAAGAATATCTTATAAAGTAGAGTGAGACTTTCTCTTATGATGTTCAGAGAATAGCAAGATAATGCAAATATGAAGATGACATCATTTGTTGAGTTTAATTTTAAAGTTTAGAGTAAAATACAAAATGAAACTTTACATAAAAAAATGGAATAAAATATGCATCAAGTATGCTTGAAACCAAATCACAACGTAATATTAGGAAAATAAACAAATATTTTACTTGTTTGAAATTTATCATAAATATATTTCAGAGGTATACTCCATCTTCAGTGTGTTGTTTTGTTTCTTTTTTTCCTTTTCTTCTTCCTTGCATGTTGTAAATTTGGAGAAAGAAGTCTGTATAGAGCTGTGCGTTGTATCTGGCGGTTGTATTTTGAAATGTTTGAACTGTGCGCAGGTAATGCGAGAATAAGGTCAAGAATGAGATGCGTATTTTATTTTATTGAAATTAAAACAACGTTTCTATTGAACTCTCATTTGATTCCAACTATATGCAAGTTCTCAAATGGTAGTTTGTAACTATATTATACCCTTTAAAATACTCAAAAGCAACTGCAAATTTGATGAATATTAATTGAATTAGTTGAATTCCTTTTGTTAAAGCTTCACAAAATCAGATATCTGAATGTTTACAAAGGACTTCCACACTCTTTTTATCCCTTTTACATAAAACTAAATCAAATATAGCTCCTTTGTATTTATAAATATGGACCCTTTATTTCTAGAAGCTTTATTCAAAAATTTACAATGATCAGTTAATTAGTTTAGGAGTGAATCTTACACATACAACTATATAGATATTTACATCTACTTAACTTTATAAAGATAGCAATGTTAAAATGTGTCCATTTTGAATTTCATGCAAAAGAAATTGTTGCTTCATCCAAGTTATACTTTATATTTTGTTAAAATTGTAATGGACTTGACATTGATGCCATCGAGTCATCTACATATATATGTGTGTGTATGTATATATATATATAAAGGCAAAAGTGGCATGCATATTTTTGTATGCCCAAGGAAAAAAAGCTTGGGGGCGGGGGTCTTGACTGCGTTACATTTATTTAGAATTTTCCTTATACTCCCTAGATTATAATATCTACGATTTCCTTATACTCCCTAGATTATAATATCTACGATTTCCTTATACTCCCTAGATTATAATATCTACGATTTCCTTATACTCCCTAGATTATAATATCTACGATTTCCTTATACTCCCTAGATTATAATATCTACGATTTCCTTATACTCCCTAGATTATAATATCTACGATTTCCTTATACTCCCTAGATTATAATATCTACGATTTCCTTATACTCCCTAGATTATAATATCTACGATTTCCTTATACTCCCTAGATTATAATATCTACGATTTCCTTATACTCCCTAGATTATAATATCTACGATTTCCTTATACTCCCTAGATTATAATATCTACGATTTCCTTATACTCCCTAGATTATAATATATAATTATATATAATTATATATAATTATACTCCCTAGATTATAATATATAATTATATATAATATATAATTATACTCCCTAGATTATAATATCTACGATTTGCGAATGGACGTTGTCTCTACATTTATTTTGATCGACCTTTCATAAAATTCCCGCTATTCTGTCTTTTTGCATGTTTGTTCATCTTTTTCATTTGAATAAAACAGAACTAATCGGAGTGAAGTAGGCCACCTGGCTTTCCAACCGGGACCTCCAGAAACACAATTAGCTTTTATCAATGTTGGGGAAACCCTTCATATAAGACAATTGCTATTCATTTAGAGAGCTCCCCCTTTTTGGGGCCAGCTAGTTTTCCCCAACATCGTGGGGAAGCAAAATACAGCAGAAACTGGCCTGCAGCCAGCCTTCATTTCTGCACCTACATGATTCTTAACTTGTTCACTTCAAGTTAACTTTTTGATTGACATTTTGATAAATTTGAACACTTTTCACTTCCTCGCGTGTCATAGCATAGCGGTAAGATGTCAGATTTTTTTTTTCACTTTCTTTTCTGCCTTCGCGTCATGGGTTCGAGCCTACCTGCCTACTAACACTTTTTTTTCCCAAATGCCCGGGCAACGCTGGTCACCCCTGTTAGTCACTAATATATTAAAAAATATTTTGTTTTGTTCAGTTGAAATGAGACTAGATCACTTCATGTCCAAATAAATTTGTTGGTTGTGAAAAAAAAAACCTCCTGAAAAACCGTGGTTGAACACAGGAATTTACTTCTGTTTATTTCAGCAAATCTTTTTATCATTAATTTTTAAATCCTATTTTTCCAACACAGAAAAAAAATAAAAATTGATTTGAAATCTTAAAATAAAATTTTTTGTTTGCACTCTTCCCCTTTTTGTTCAGATTTGTATCATGTAAATTATTTCGGTTTTTACTTTTCTTATATTTTTATTAATTTTTTTTGTTCAGATTTGTATCATGTAAATTATTTCGGTTTTTACTTTTAATGATTGTTGGATAGTTGATAACATATTTCTTAACTTTTTTAAATTGTGTTTTGTAGCGACGGATTTATCTTTATTTCAAAATTTCTGACTAATCTGATGTATTTCTCGATTTCAGGCCACGACTCGGACTTACGTTTCACAAAGTATTGTGTGCAGGAATCTTTTACTTTATTCTCGCATCGATAGAGGGCTGTTTTCGAGCACTAAAGGTATGCGGACGTTTTCTTTTTTATATAAAATTCCTCTTTTTTTTCTTTTGTTTTCCTGCCTATATATATATAAATATATATTGCAGTATTACCTAGTTTAACATTATAACCACTGAGTAATACACAAAATATGAACCTTACTATGTGAGAGTTTTGAATTTAGAGTAAACATTAAAATCTAACCAAATTACTTGAGATTGATTAACAAATAAATCACTAAAAATAAATTAAAAGTAAGAAATCATAAATCTTATTCATTCAGAATTTTTGTCCAGTTTCAAAATAGTCCAAATTTAACAATTCTCGCCATAATTTCAAACAAATATACGAAAAATAGGGTCCATATAAATTTCTTCAACACAGATAGTGGACATGTTAAAAACACGAGGGGGTGGTAATCACTGCCTGGTGTAGTTTTAACAGAATGAAAATAGGTCAAGATACATACAAACTTTGTATTTTTTTTTTTTTTAACAAATTACAAAAAATAAATGAAGTTAAGATGTATCAGTCAACACTTTCAGTACAAAAAAAAATCTGCTATTGTAGATTAATACCTTTTGCTAACTTGCCATCGAATGTTAGAACACCCTGAAAAACTTGTTGGAAAGAAGAAAAACAATTATTTTAGAATTTACAGTGTGGGATCAGTTTTGTATAATAATTTAACAAAACGATGCCCCCATTTCTGAGCTGTTGTAGTGTTTTAGGGCAGTGGACACGTTAATGAAAGGGTTTTAAAGTGGGGGGGGGGGGGAATTATCACTTGGACCTAGGGTTAAACATAAAGTAATGGCTCAAAGTTTGATAATTTGTCTTAATTTCATTGCTAGTTGCCCATCATATCTCTGACATGTCACAATATATTGATAATAACAATATTATTCTATATAATCACATATGAAAATTGTTGAGTTACTTCAACAAAAATTACCTTCAATTAATTTGTACCAGCAGAAAATTGCATGGAATGAGAAAATATTTAATCAACAAATGTTTTCATAAGCAGATATTTTTCTGTATAGCACAAGACATTTAGTTTTTTTTTTTTTTTTTATACAGTAAATATATGTTTATGAATAATATAAGGTTCATTGTATTTTAAATATAGAACCAATTGAAATAAGATAAATTAATAATTACTAATAAATACTCAGAAAGTAATATTGTGCTACATAGTTCAATATAAATAATAAAATCACATTCTAAGAGACAATCTTTTTACTCCTTCAGGTTAGCACTTGGAAGATAATGTTTTTTTTTGTTTTTTTTTCATGTTTCTTTCGGATGTTCCCTTTTTTACGTAACATTTCGCTGACTTTTTTCTTTGAAAAAAATCACTGCACATCAAAATTACTACGAATTCCTTTCTCACACCATGACAAAAATAATCGTATAATTATTATAATGATATTTGAAAATGAGGCTACATTAAAAGGGTTGCCAGATTGGCTTTTTTTTTTTTTTTTTTAAGCAGTTTATCTTTCAAAAATTGCATTTGTTTTTCAAAGCATAATGTAAGGACCAACGAAGAAAGAAGCAGAATATTATTTAGATAAAAATAGCAGTTTGGTATTCAAAATATAACGAGTGGTTTGGTGTTGTCGTTATTTGCATATTAAATACTTTCGACAAATACAATTACCAGCAAAATCTCACCTCTTTACTCTAGAGGTCACCAGATGGCAGAAAAGTTTATATTATGTAGATGTTTCTATTGTTTTGCTTGTTCGGACAATTATTCTTATCTTGGGTGTTAGTGGCACAATGTTTCGGTCGTTGAAACCTACAACCTTCATCAGGTTTAAAAACCTTATTTTTTTTTTTTTTTCCAACTAAGGAAAAGGGGGTTAGATCTGTATTATGAGAAATTATACCTTGGGTTTGAGGGTGTGTCCATAAATTAAAAAAAAAGGTGAATTTACTCCTAGAGTGCTTTTTAAGACTTTGATTCAGTTTTTAGCTGAATCCTTATGCTAATTGCCAATATTAGTGAAAAAAATGTTTTCTGAAACTGTGGATAGACATCAGATTCGGAATTGCATGGAATAGATGTTTCACCTGGTAATGAGTTTGCCTACTACAAAGAGTTGCCTTTGTTTTGTATTCACTCTCATTCTGTGAAAATATTTTGAAATATTTTGAATTAATTTTAAAATAATTTTTAAAAGATTTTCTTGTTCATGTATCTTCACCATTTCAACATAAAACGTGTTTATAAATTGATTAAAGTCTCACCACACTTTGACAGACTTCCAAATATTTGCTCCTGGCATAACATGCATTGTTCTGTATGAATCCTCTGATCTTGAGTGCGTGGTACAGTGGGGGGAGAGGTGGCTGGTTGCTTTTAATGCATTTAAAACCAAGCTCTTATCTTTACATCATCAACGCTCTGATCCCCATCTGGCATCAATTGAAACGGATGGCTCTCGTCTTTGGGAGGCTCCATGTTTTGACAAGCTTCTGGGATTGACTTTTACTCCTGATCTGAAATGGAACACGTACATCAAGTCTGTTGCCCAGGTCGCTGGGAAAATGGTAGGATCCTTCTACCGCTCCAGAAGATATCTCACTACTGATGCAATTCTCTATCTGTATAAAAGCCAAGTACGCCCAAGGACGGAATACTGCTTCCATATCTGGGCAAGAGCTGCTAAAAACAGCCTATCCTGCCTTGATAGAGTACAAAATAGACTTTGTGGCTTAGTGGGGGATGCCCTTTTCTCTTCCCTGCAACCTCTCTCCCACAGAAGAGACATTGCGAACCTATCCTTGTTTTATCGTTATTTCCATGGCAGGTGCTCGTCTGAGCTCCAATCTCTAGTCCCCCCCCTTGCCAATCCCTCACGAAAAACACCCGTCTAGCTGAAACCACTGTCAAAAGTTTTCCCCACTCTTTATCTGTGCCTAAATCAAAGCGTAGATTCCATGAACAAAGCTTCTTTCTTAGAACTGCACGCCTGTGGAACTCTGTTCCGTCTGCCTGCTTCCCACCTGACTACAACCTGGATATCTTCAAGTACAACATAAACAAATTCCTGTGAAACCGCCCCCTTAAGTAGACACTTTTATTAAATCCCTACACTAACGTACTGTACATGCAATAACCCTTATCCCTGAGTGGTTTCCAGGCCTTGATAAGTGGTGATCACCTTGTAAAAAAAAAAAACTTCTGACCTACTTTAGGTGCATGTTTTCAAACTTTCTAATCAAACTCTGGAACTTGTGTGTAATTTTTCACTGAAACAATTATTCAGTTCACAAGGGTAGATTGTTCTCATTCTGACAGTCATGACTGGTTAGAAATATTAATGTTATTAATCTTTATTATCACTTCAACCTCCAGCATATTATCACTTTGAAGTGAATGACTAAAACATGTCCAACAGCCAAAGAAAGCCGAAGGTTACATTGGTTAACCCAGATGCGAATAGTCGTCCGAATAATTCAAATAACATGAATGATCAATATTCATCCCAAATCAATTTGTTTATTCTCATTTATTTAGTTTATTTAAAAGAACAGAAAATTAAAAAATCGATTTGTTTATTCTCATTTTAGTTTATTTAAAAGAACAGAAAAGTAAAAAAAAGATAAATTTATTCTCAAAGAAAAAATAATAAAACATGATGCCAAGAAGAATCATTTTTTTAAATAAATGCTTCGTTTGCTAATAAATGACCTATTAAAATGGAGGGAAAAATTGATTTTTATTTTTTACTGTTGAAAAATTTTCTACAATTTTTTTTTTTTTTTTATTAAAATTTTTTTATTTGTTTAAAAATTTATTTTCTGTAATGAAAATGCAATAGATAATTTAACTTAAAAAGTAGCATTCTTGTTTGTATATCATGGTTATAACATTTTAGAAGCTTTTTGAAAATGATCCCCCCGTTTTGGTCCAATTGTACTTAATTTTCTAACTTTTCTTTTTGTGTTAATTTGTGAACCCTAACTTTTTAAAAATTTGTCAATCTTCAATTTTTTTTTAATTGTTAATTTTCATTCTTTTTTTTAATTTGTTAATTTAAAATTTTCTTTTTGATTGTTAATTTTCATTTTTTTTTTAATTAACTTTTAATTTTTTTTAAATTTGTTAATTTTAATTCTTTTTAAATTTGTTAATTTTAATTCTTTTTAAATTTGTTAATTTTCATTTTTTTAAATTTGATTTTCATTTTTTTAAATTTGATTTTCATTTTTTTAAATTTGATTTTCATTTTTTTAAATTTAATTTTTATTTTTTTAAATTTAATTTTTATTTTTTTAAATTTAATTTTTATTTTTTTAAATTTAATTTTTATTTTTTTAAATTTAATTTTTATTTTTTTAAATTTAATTTTTATTTTTTTAAATTTAATTTTTATTTTTTTAAATTTAATTTTTATTTTTTTAAATTTAATTTTTATTTTTTTAAATTTAATTTTTATTTTTTTAAATTTAATTTTTATTTTTTTAAATTTAATTTTTATTTTTTTAAATTTAATTTTTATTTTTTTAAATTTAATTTTTATTTTTTTAAATTTAATTTTAATTTTTTTAAATTTAATTTTAATTTTTTTAAATTTAATTTTAATTTTTTTAAATTTAATTTTAATTTTTTTAAATTTAATTTTAATTTTTTTAAATTTAATTTTAATTTTTTTAAATTTAATTTTAATTTTTTTAAATTTAATTTTTATTTTTTTTAATTTAATTTTTATTTTTTTTAAATTTAATTTTTATTTTTTTTAAATTTAATTTTCAAATTTGTTTTTTTTAAACTTTGTCTTCTTTTGACTTTGAATTTTTTTTCTTACAAAGCCCAAGAGTGACCAATCGAAAGAACTGATGCTGGCAAATGTCCCATTGGCCATTGTTGATGCAGCAATTTGTTGGTGGATATCCTTTATAATAAATGTTCAAATGATCTGGTGATGTTTAAAGATTTGTTTTAAATTTATTCAGGTTTCATGTTTATTATTATACAACCATCTTGAGTGTGTGGTACAATGGGGAAAAAAGTGGCTGGTTACTTTTAATGCATCTAAAGCCAAGCTCCTATCTTTACATCATCAATGTTCTGATCCCCATCTGGCATCAATTGAAATAAATGGCTCTCATCTTGGGGAGGCTCTTCTGGGCTTGACCTTTACTCCTGATCTGAAATGGGACACATGCATCAAATTTGTTGCCAAGGTTGCTGGAAAAATAGTGGGATCCTACCAACAGGTAGATATCTACTGAATCGATAGATCCAGTAGATAGCTACCTGCTGATGCAATTCTTTACCTATACAAGAGCAAGGATGGAGTATTGTTGCCACATCTGGACAGGAGCTGCTAGAAAGACCTTATCCTGCCTTGATAGAGTTCAAAATAGACTTCGTAGCCTCGTAAGGGATGCCCTTTTTCTCTTCCCTGCAACCTCTTTCTCACTGAAGAGATGTTGCGAGCCAGTCTCTACTTTATCATTATTTTCATGGCAAGTGCTTGTCTGAGCTCCAATCTATGCCCCCCCCCTGCCAAACATTCACGAAAAACACTCGTCTAGCTGTAAACACTATCAATAATTTCCCCCACTTTTTATCTATGCCTGGACCTGGACGTAGATTCCATGAACAAAGCTTCTTTCTTAGAACTGCACGCCTGTGGAACTCTCTTCTGTTTCCCTGCTTTCCAGCTGACTACAATATGGTTGTCTTCAAGTCCAATGTAAACAAGTTCTTGATGAGCCGTTCTCTTTAAATAATTCAATTTATCAAATTTACATTTCTAACTATTACTATGATATTGTCCCTTTGACTACTGTACACTCTTTAACTCTTATCCTATAGTGTCCTCTTGGCCTTGATAAGTGGTGATTCCTTTGTAAAAAAAAAAAAAAACGAATAAAATTCAGTGCAAATGTAAAACATTTTAAAAGAAATAGGATGGCACTGTTTTATTTTTTAAATATCATGAAATGAATATTAAAATTTGAAATTTAAGAAGACCAAAACGATAAATGATTTTTTTTTTTTTTTTTTTTTTTTTTTTTTAAGATATTTCTTTTAAGGATCTGAAGCAAGCTTTTGGCTATGTTTCAAGTCTTTTTCAAACAATTTCTTTTTGTTAATCATTCTTTTTTTTTTTTCCGCTTGGGGATATAAAAATATCTCGGTTCTGTTCGAATGTTATAAAATGTACAGTTCATAAGTCACTTCAAGTGCAAGCACTTGGCTCATGTGGCAGTGTTATAAGAAATAGAATGGCACTTTTTTGAAAAAATTATGAATCAAATGGAAAGCCCCCTAAGACTTTAAAATTCTCCAAAGAAACTGAAACCTGAGCAATATTTATTAATTGATGTTTAATAACTTGTGAAAATTTTAATAAAAGTATTTGAATTGTCTCCCCTTTTTACCTCCTTTTACTTTTGCATGAAATTAAACTAAATATTGTCCATATTGCTCACCATTACACCCAGCAACTGTGTTTTAAAATTTATGATAATTGGTTAGTTCAGGAGTGAATCCACTGCATCAAAATATATAAACTTCAACACATATCTTACTTTATATAAATAGAGATATGATTTTGATGTTTAAAAAAATTTTTTTTTTTTAGTTTTTCAAACATGTTCGATAATCACATTGATTTGATTTTGTGTAATCTGATTTAAATAAAAGAAAAAAAGTAAAACCTTTGTTAATTTATATCAGATTCAAGCAATTCCTGATTAATATATTGGCAGATGTTGTATTCTCCAGAGTCTCACACAGTCAGGGGCCTCACATTCAAAAGAAAACAAATTTTTGTTTCATTATATCCTGAGTTTTATTTGTTTTGACCCATGTTGATTCTCTGTTCATTCTTTTCTTCAACTCCTGGTGTTACCAGATTATGCTGTCTGGAGATAGTGGCTTCCTGACTTAAAATCCACCAAACATTGCTGTTATTGGTTTTTTTTTTTCCCCTTTCGCTTTGCAAAACTCAATCATGTTCTGCAAAGTAAAAATAAAAACAAGAACAATAATTTTATCTACAAAATAAGCAAACCAAACATAATAAATATTTGAATATATAAAGAAGCCTGAAAAATGTTTTCCAAAATTACTGGATTTGGCATTTAATAATCCAAAAGGGGTTGATATGCCATAAAATTAAAACAACTAACCATTCTCTTCAACTGTTTTTGTCTAATATAATTGGTCAATATAAGCAAGTCACCTACAAAAATAAATTGACTGTAAACTATGAAATAACAACCAATAGAATTTCGACTCTGAAGTTTTCTTTTTTTGTTTTGTTTTGTTTTTTTTGTGGTGGGAGGGGTCTATGAGCTATGCAATATCAGTTTTGAGTGATGCTAAAAAATCAATCAAATCTCAACAAAAACATACTTATAATCAACAGGATATAATAAAAGATGTTTTATTTAAAAGAGTGACTTGTCTAAGTCTCTCTGTTGACAATTATGCTCAGTCTGTCTGCCATCTCTTGTGTTATTCTTCCATATAAAATACTCCCATGCAACTGTTGAGCCATTATCACATACAAAAACCGTATTCTTACAAATTCTTCTGATCTGTTTGACCCTCAACAGAATCCATGTCCGACCCTTTTATATCTACCGAGTTTGGCATAAGGTCAGATGATATTGTTATACTTGTTTGTTTAAAACTGTTTTGTTGATCTTGTTTTCCTTAATGCGTTTACATCTTCTCTGGCCTTGTGCAAACAACCAGAACACTTAGATTAAGGAGGAACATTGTGAAGCTGTCACTTTATCGACACTTCACTAACACGCTTATATTTGCTGTATTGGGTAAGTTTCATTCTTTTTCTTTCTTTTTTTAATCAATTATTTAATTTTTACTTTTTCTTTTGTGACTTTAACAGAAGTCCATCCATTGGTTATTGGCAGATTCCATGGCATGGACAGTAAAACCAAAACCAAAATCAAATTTGCCCATTGCTTTTCAGAAAACGTTATGCACACTTGTAACACATGCATATCATTCACATTTTCTAGACATAAATTAATAGTCGCATGTATTTAAAAATGATAAAACAAACATTTACAAACCTTAGCCGAACAAGAATGAAACTAGCATGATATACTGATGATATGGTGAAATCTTTTTGCGAAAAAAAAATTTAAGAGGTCGTATAAGATCAGATGTTACGAGATACTGTCGACGTTCCTCTCCCTTGTGTTAGAAAGTAAAAACAAGAGAAAAAATTACTTTAAAAAAAAAAAAAAAAAAAAAAAGGAAATAAGTTTATCAGCAGAACCATGGATAGGAAGTTGTTCACCAAGGTACATAAAGGAAAGCAAGAATGGGATTGTTAATCAAGGTGTGATGGACAAAAGGCCGAACATATTTAGAGTTAGTTTACAGGCAGTTTTATATGTGGCCGTGTGTTTTGCGATGATTTAGGGCAGTGTTCAGTTTGTGTCAGGGGAACCTCTGAGCCACTAAGAGAGATTGGATAGATTGGAATTGGAGCCAGATAAGATTAAATCGAACTGAGAAGAAAATTTCTGAATGCAACCAGACAGCAACAATGTTTGGGGTTCCTCATTCTATGGTGCGTGACGGTATTACACACACGCACGCACGCCCGCCCGCCCAAAGCTTAACTGATTTACATCAAGTACTCGTCTTTTTTTATGGTAGCACAATCACAAAAGTGATTGGATCACGTATTGCAGATATATCCACTAAAATAATTTTATTTATTTAAAATTGTGAATCAGCACTTTATATCAATGTAGCAATGGCCATAGAGACCAGCATGCACTGCTTCTATGATGATTCCTGTGGCTTTATTAAGTGATCGTAGTCATCCAATTTAGTCACAATGAAATATATACAAACAAGGAGATGCACGAATAAGCTACAGTTCAGATTTCTTTCTCATTGGTTATGATTAGCTAAATTAGCTTCAGACAAATATTGACTTTCACCCAACAATATTGTTGTGGTCCCGTAAGAAATATGCAATTCGGTATTTAGTGGAAACAAAATATGTTCAATAGAAAACCAAATACAACAAATAAAGAGAAGTGTGCATGTCTTGTGCATAATTTGTATGCTAATGCCAAGCGACACATTCTCCCTGTCTTTATGATAAGTGGAAGAATTCATTATTATCCATAAGGGGGATACACCACAATAAATATTTTTTTGACAAAGATCTGGCTTGTCAGTTCAGAAATTCAAGTTAATTTCCCCAGATTTTCTGGTATTACCAGATCAGACTATCAGAAGATATCGGCTTCCTAATTTAAATGTACATAGGGGCTTTGTTTCTAGGGCAATTACTCTTAATATTTCAAACACCTTTCATATGGCAATTCTGTACATTTAAATATTTTTTAAAAATTTGTTTTTATTAAGTCTTTTTCTAGGTTGACTTTTTACCATTTTGTGTTAAAGGTGATTTGTCCGTTTATTTGCAGCCTCCATAGCATACATGGCTTGGTCAATAACGCAGCACAAACTGAAATTTTGTCTCACAGTAAGTAGTAAACGCTCTCTCTCTTCCAAACATCGTCAGTTTCACGCTTGTTTTATATACTGGCATGTGTTGGATGGCTTTCAAGAATTGACTTCCAAACTAACCCATCTCTGCCCAGGTCTTTATTTATCCCTCTTTTACTCAAATCTATTGTTTCTCTTGATCGTCTCCTGCCAACTGACCTTGCTATCTTAACTGTTCTATCTCTACTATCCCAAATACTCTCTCCCTTTTTTCCGTATGACCAAACCAACTAAGTCTCCTGTTTTGTACATATCTCCCTATACTGTTCAGATTTAATCTTTCCCTGAGGTCATCAGATATAAGCCTGTTTTTAAGATTCAACATTACACATCTCTGGAATCATTTTCATATCATTTCTTCACACGTAACTTTCTCTCTCACTGGCTATATTTCACTTCCGTACATAATTCTTTTTTTGTATAATTAAATCATATAGTAGAAATTTTTTTCTTTGATGTAAGCATTATCAACAAAACTAAGTTGATTTTAAATACGTAAATGCTTATTTAAAAAATTCTGTTATATTGGCTTTATACAAATTTCAGTTCAAATATAAGCAACACTTTGATAGAGTAAAAAAAAAAATCTCCAATGCATTTCACATAAATCATGTTGTCCTACTGAGTCGAACATTTGAAAAAAAGATTGCTCTTAAAGATCATATGGACTTTTCTAATGACACAATGACATGAGGAACGAAAAAGGAAAAAACAAAATTGTTTCTTATGTCCGAGGAAGATGCATATTGTCAAAACGAATCAATTTGGTTTCAAGAACTTCAGGAAATAAGCAAAATAAAAGAAATGACTTCGGGTTTACATCAATTTCTTCCAGTTGATCTATGCACATTATAAATGGATAATAGAGCCAGAATTTAGGATGCTTAAAGTGCACCCCCTCCCAATAGAATCTTTGGTCTTGACAAATAAAGACAATGATTTGCTTGTTAAAACATTCTGTAAGAAAAAAAAAATGCACTAAAAAAATATTTAATATACCTCCCTTTTTTTCTTAAAACAAATCTTTCCAAATATTAAAAGTTGACATTGTAACGGAAAACAAAACAACTCCATGCAAGCTAATTATGCATTTTCTGGGGTCTTTAAAATCTAATTGACACTAAGTTGATTTTATATCATATTAGTTTGATTCTTCAGACTACTGTTTTTATCTTGAGTGTTATTTTTGAAATGCTTCGGTTGATGTAACCTCTGACCTTCTTCAGGCATATCTTGTTGAACTTGGGAATCTTTCTGTTGGATTTGGGAATCTGCATAGAATTTCAGAAGAAACCTTTTATTTTAATCTACGAGGGTAATATAATATGCTCTCATTCCATCAGTCATGACTAGGTAGAAGTCCGAAGTAATCTATACAAATAGGTGTGTGCGCGTTTGAAAATATTTAATTGATAAACTCTTAAATTACTGGTCACTGAAATTAACTAGAAATAGTAATCGTACACCAAGGATGGTTTATAACGAGTAAAATTTTTGTTTGGATGGTTGAATAACATATACAGAATAATAGCTTTTCGGCCTAGTTTGAATTGGGACAAGAAAATCGTGCAAATTTGAATTTTGTCCAATGCTGTCAAAGCCTGCAAAAAAAAAAAAAAAAATGAAGAGATTGAGAACGGTAACAAATAACACAATTTGATAGTGAAAAATGCACTTCAAAATGATATAAAAAAAACATGGCTATATATATATCAATGAATTAATTCAGAAATCATATAAAGTAACACATGTGAGAAAATGATATTGTATCTGCACCAACCTAGTAGTAAAAATAATTTGGTAAAAAAAAAACAGTATGGTTAAAAAAAAATATATGAAAAAAAAATGAAAGTAAAGACTTGTAATTTGGATAGGTTGATCTTGTTGAAAATACTTTTGCTGAAGTCTTTATTATGTATCCATGTATAGAAACAAATTAAAAATGTTGCACCACTAAAAAAAGATAAAACCGAAACATAACTTTATGCCTTTTAATTAATAATTTTTTAATTTTTTTTTTTTTCTTTATAGGATTGGCGCGAATTGTGGGTCGATGATGCATTTTGGCACTTGCTATTTTCCGTTCTTCTTTTAGTGATCATGATTCTGTGGAGACCATCTGCAAACAATCAGAGGTAGGTCTGTTAACCTATGAATGTCTTACCTACAACACACGTGCTGTTCTTCATATTATAATGCAGGGTCAAGATTTCTACTATTAGTGGGTGCCAATCATGAAGCAGCAGTTCACAGTTGCATAAATCTATAATATAAATCTCACCTGTCTGTTTAACTATATGTATGCATGAATGTATGTTTGTATGTCTTGCAAAAACTTTCAACAGAGGCGACAGATCCTGACCAGATTGGTATCATTTTGAAGCTTGATGTCTCGGACGACAGCTATCAAAAAAAAGGGGAGAAGGTATTGACAGCTGGGAGTTAGTTCAGACTCTGCCAAAAATTGCTTGTCTTGGTGTTTTTATATCATGTAACGGTGTCGGTCTGGCGAACCAGGGTGTTTCCCCCCCCACCAATCAATAATCACTATGATTAGTCTCTGCCACATGATCATGCAATTTTCTAATGGTAAGTTCTCACACACAGCCAATTCTGACCTCAAAGGTCATCCTAGCTTTCAGTGAACCCCAAACTATACTCATTACCATGCTCTCAAATTACATGGTTTTATTAGCAAAACAATATTAGTATCAAAATATTATCAATCTCAAATCTGTTCAACTGAAGCTATTTTTCCTTGTTTTGGTTTGAGTCATTAACAAAACATATGGGTTCAGCAAGGCAATTGGGAATTGCCCACATAATAAAAGCTCTAACTCAACTCTGTTACAACCGTTATTACTGTAAAATCCAACCACCATAGGTGGTTGGGTCACAACTTTAATGTTTTTTTTTTGTTTTTTTTTTTTAATAAAACACAAACTTAGCCAGATTTCAGAATGTTTCATTAAATGAAATTTTGGATATTTTCTTAATTTCAGAGATTTATTAATTCATAAAACATTGATAAATATTTGCATTTTAGTTTTTATCACAATTAAATTATGTACATTTTTTTAGGTACGCATTTTCTCCGCTCCTTGATGCTGAAGAAGAAGAGGAGGAGGAAGAAGACCCTGTTATGAACGATGCATTTGGTAAGTAAAAATATATTTGACAACACTTAATATTAATATATGCTTTTTTTAATTTTTTTTTTTTTATATAAATTCATGGTTGTAAATTTTTTTTTTTTTAATTAAAATCATTTTTTAAAGATATTCCTGTTTTGTCCTGTCAGTGCAGCATCAGAATACATGTCCCCCATATTCATGGCAATCCAGCAATGCATTTTCAGGGGACTGGCAATGGTCCAGTTGTCATGACTTGGATCGGTAGAGAGCATGAATTGTGCAGTGGCGCATTTCTGATCTCGCTCATTGAACATTGTGTCATTTTCAGACATGATAGAAGGCTCCTATCGCTCTTGGGATTTGTATACAACTGGCCAACTAGTAGATGGTCTGCAACAAAAAAAAGAAAACCGGTTTTCATCAAATGGAAATGGAGTCATGTTGTTTCTATGGCAATTTTTTATCGTTCTACTCTGTATAACATTTGATTTTCTTGTTTAAAAATAAAACTACTTGATTAATTTACGTGATTTTTGGTGTACAACATTTTCTTTCCATCATGGTACGTACGTCATATAGATCTTTATTTTTGTTTTTTTCATAGGGGTATACGTCCTTTTTAGTTATTTTTTTCTTAGTGTATCAAATATTGTATTAACACTAAGTACATGATGATTTGATTGACAAAAATTCCTGTCATGTGATCATAAATCATTTGAAAGTCTAACTTTGGATGGGAAAATTTTTCTACAAATTTTACAAATATACTCCAGATGTAATTTTTCTACAAATTTTGCAAATATGCTCCAGATGTAATTTTTCTACAAATTTTGCAAATATGCTCCAGATGTAATTTTTCTACAAATTTTGCAAATATGCTCCAGATGTAATTTTTCTACAAATTTTGCAAATATGCTCCAGATGTAATTTTTCTACAAATTTTGCAAATATGCTCCAGATGTAATTTTTCTACAAATTTTGCAAATATACTCCAGATGTAATTTTTCTACAAATTTTGCAAATATATTCCAGATGTAATTTTTCTACAATTTTTCCAAATATACTCCAGATGTAATTTTTATATATACTTTTGGAATGACCCTCGTATATAGAAAGGGCAACATGTATATATTCGAATGTGACTGAACCGAACTTTTAAAATTTCTAGCTTTTTTTTTGTTAATTATTTTTTGTGTCACTTAGATTGTTTGTTCTCATCTTCGTTGTTTTTATTGCACAACTTTTTTTTTTTTTTTTTTTTAACGTTTGTGATTTTGTGTTCAGAACAAATTTGTATCTAATTTAAATTTGTTTTTTGTTCTAGATGGTATGAAGATGCGTGGTGCCAAGCCAGTTACTAATGGGTCCCCAAAGCAGAAGGAGATGAAAACTAAAGCTGTAAGTTGTTTTATCTTCACCATCACATGTGATAGGAGTCATATTTATAAAGGGCAACCTAGGTGGGAAGTTGGACAGCAAGATGTTTTTATTTGCATTGAATTTCAATCTGTTTTGGAACTTCAACTTTTGTATATGCATATTTTTTCACATGCCAGTCATAAAAAATATTTAAATTTATACAGATTTCTTATTTATTATTAAGGAGCCAATTCTCTGTTGAATGTTGTTGATTTCAAAAATTTAAAGAAGACTTTAGTGTCAGGTAGAATTGAAACCAAAACATTTAGCGCTCCAGCCGTGTTTCCTACCATTTGAGCTATCAACAGATAGATAAGAAAGATTTAAAATTAAACTACTTCAAACTATGAATGAATTGGCCCATTTGCAAAACTAATAGAAATATGTTGACAAGTTAAAATAAATATTTTGCATTTCAACTTGCCGACATATTTTTGTACGCGTTATTCATCCATCCAAACAAAGATTTTATTTTAATTTTATTTTTATTTCGGACTACTAGTCTCATCTTTATTAGTTGTTGTTGTTTATTAAAAAAAAAAACAACAACTAATAAAGATGAGACTAGTAGTCCGAAATAAAAATAAAATTAACATAAAAATGCTCATCTCAAAATAAAAAATTCCAATTAAGGAATAATATATAAAGATTTTATTTGTTATAAAGCATCCTTGGTGTATGATTTCCATGTTAATTTCAGTGTTATATGACCAATAGTTTAAGAGTTTATCAGTTAAATATTTTCAAACACACACATGGATTCATCTACTGTTTTATTTATATAGATTAATTTATTAAATCCATAATTCAACATTCGACAAAATATGAATATTTGAGTTGAATTGAAAAGTCCATGCTAACATTTTTGTTGGCACACTAAACCTTTTCAACTGTCAAATTTTAAAAGACTTTGTGGATATATTTGGCACATCAGAAAATTTCATCAGATGTTTAGCTAGCTTGATAGATCAAGAGCATATTCAAAGAGTTTCCTTAAATATATATATTCTTGAATATGACCTGAAACTACATCTGATCAGATATGCATACAAGAGTATTGAAAATAATTCGAAGGTATGACTTAAAATCGTACTGACTTGCTAGCAAAACAATTTAAAGGGTTGATGTGCTGTAAAATAATCAGCAATGCAAGCAATATGAAAGATGAACTGCTTAGGAGTTTTTTTTTTTTATTTTTATGTTTCTTTCATTGAAAGAATAAAATATTTTGTTTTGTGTTATGTTTTTTAATTGAAAATTTGAACATTTTAGTAAAAATAAATAAATTTGAAAAGAAAATTTTTAATTCTCAGGATTTCTGAAACGTGCCTTCAAAAGTGATTGGTCATCGCTAAAGTTGTTGCTGAAAAAAAACTTTGGATCAAGTAAAGATTAGATACCCCCATAGCAGAAGACGAATACTGGTGAACATTTCAAGTGACACCGGTTATTCGACCTTGACATTGCTATTGGTTGTTTGTAAACACGTCAAATACCAGACCTGGTCGAATGTTCGCAAGCAATATTTTTTAAAAATATATTTACAAAACTTTTTAAGATTTAAAAGAAAAAAATATATTTACAAAACATGTTTTTTAATATTTGCAAAACTTTGGTGTTGAGGGTGTTTATACTATGCTAGGAAAGGTTGTAAAATAATATCAAATAAATAAATCAACCAACGTTATAACTAAGAATTTCGGATGATGTCAATTAAAAAATACATAATTTAAACAAAAATTTAAATAAAATTATTTTAACCAAACTTTTTAATGGCAGAAACAAATATTATAACTGACTTGTTGGGATTTTTGCAGCCAAGATTAATTTTTATGTACAGTGTGTGTTGTTTTTTTTTTTTTTTTTATCTTTGTGCGTTTTTAATACAATTCAATATTTATTTAAACTGCGATGTATGTAGATGGTCAGTGAAGGAGAAATCCTTCTAGACCGAGGCATTATTTTTGCAAATTGTGATTTTCACAAGTATAAGCAAAACAATCGAGGTTTTAAAAACTATATTTTATTCAGATATTTTTATAACTTTTATCTTTATAAAGATGAAGTGTAGTGTCACAAGATACAAATCTTTTCATAACTTTTATTTTTATTTAAAACAAACAAAAAAAAAATTGCTATTTGCTTACTTCTCCACAAAGGCAAATTAAATACAAGTTTAGCGTCCGAAATTCTCAGTTTCTAAAGTTTTGTAATTAATATAGTTCATTCTTTTTATTTTTTTATTTTTATTTTTATTATAATTATAACTTATTATTAGTTTTATTAAAAAGTTCTGTAAATATATTTAAAAACATACTTAGAAAGACACCCATTTATTTAAATGTTTTGTTAAATTTACATTCATTTTGTTACTTACATTAAAAGGTTTTGTGTCAATAAAAAAGTTTTTTTTAATCCTTAAAAGTTTTGTAAATATTTAATATTAAAGAAAATGTTTTGTAAATATATATATTTTTTCTTTTAAATCTTAAAAAGTTTTGTAAATATATTTTTAAAAAATCTTCCTCGGGAACATTCGACCATGTCTGCTTACAAACAACCAGCAGCAATGTCAAGGTCGAATAACCGGTGTCACTTGAAATGTGCACCAGTATTTGTCTTCTGCTACAGGGTATCTAATCTTTACTTGATCCATGATTTTTAAATGGTTTGATTGCAAAATTCGTCATCGTTGTGCTTGTCGAGTGGATGTTGGGTTGAAAAACTCTTGAAGTTCGACTCTAAAGAGATAATGATGATGTCTTGCATGGAATTTGTTAGCACTCGAGTCATCCATCCATTTTTCCAGTAGATCTGTTACGTTAAGATACATGGCCAGCACGCACCGAAAATTTAACTGCAAAAATACATGAAAGGCAACTTTACAACATTTTGTTTGTTGCATCATCTTGTCACGATCCGGTGTAGATGGTGCGTAGCATTTTTGCTAAGTTTCTTAACGCTAATACCTTTTAGTGTCCGTTAATTGAATTTGTTTTCGCTTATGATGGCTTTTGTTTATAAACACTAGACTTGCAGATGAAGGACTTTTAGCCAATCCAATCAAAATACAAGTCTGATGATCCATCTTGCTTAGAGAAGAAGAACTGACCAGTTGAGATAATATCTAGCCAACAACATCTTGCTACCAGTCTATGAACATCAAAAAACGCAACGCGATTATGGCAAGAACTCATCACTACATATGAGGAAAACATTATTTTCAAAAACGGACAAATGGAATTCCAGATGTTCAAACTTCAACATCAGACGTATTTGCAATTACTGTGTGATCCCTTGTGTTTGTTAGATATTACTCATTTGCAGCAACTTTGCTATTCGCATGCAATGCACCAAACATGCAACTCTGCTATTCACATGCATTGCATGTATGCAACACACTAAACGTGCAACTCTGCTATTCACATGCAATGCATGTATGCAACACACTAAACATGCAACTCTGCTATTCACATGCATTGCATGTATGCAACACACTAAACATGCAACTCTGCTATTGATATAGAATGGAATTGAAAGGCAATGTCTGAAACACATGAAAAAACAAAACATTTGTTTTTCCCCACGAAAACTCGATGTACGCACATGGATTTTTTTCTCTTTCTTTCAATTTTAAACGATTGCGTTTTTTTTTTTTTCTTTTCCAAACGCGCCATGCGTGTCCCACAAAAGCAGCAGCAAAAAAAACACGATTTGCATTAGTCTTTTCTCTATGATAACTTGTGTATTTTTTCTTTAAGGACATTCATGTCGTGATTTTCCATTGATAACAAGGTTTATTCTTGCATCAATGATGCAAACTGGTCAAAATTCCGGTATCAGTGTTAAAAATAGTTGTTTGTGTCTGCGTGTTTAAGCGTATACTTTTACGTTTTCTTGTTATGAGTATTTTTACGTTTCGTTTACGTTTTATGTTCTTACATATACGGGCGTGGGTGCTCTTATGTGCAGTTCACTGTTTTGTGTGTGTGTATGTGTGCTCTTATCCTACACAGTTTCTTTTGCCTTAAAAGTCTCCGAGATGTATGCGCAATGTAATGTGAACATACCTGCTTGCCTTCGTCAGCGGATGATGCCTTCTTGGACGCTGGTCTCCATCTCGTTGGGGAGTGGTCGCTGCAGACATTCATTAATTAACAAGATGGACTGAAGCTTCAATCTTTTATTCAAGGCAAGCTTATCATCTCGGACCCTGATTGTCGGGAGACCCGAAATCTCCTGTCTGGTTTCTCTGCTGCCCAAAACCACTCTCTGCCCATGTGGTCGTCAACCGGAAGCCTACGACCATAATTCTCGTGTCACCCCTTAATTTCCGGTGCATTCAATCTCGGTCGTCAAAATGTGACTTGAGTTTGATGGCTGTCAAATCTAACCTTCTCTGACCCTGTTAAATCACTGATGGGAAATCAAATATGTTTATATCTTTCTATTTCTAAAAACTACCTATATAGCATTTGATCTGGGATTCCCAATACTAAAACACTAAACATGCAACTTTGCTATTCACATGCATTGCATGTATGCAACACACTAAATATGCAACTGCCTGGTGCATGTTTACATCAGCTAGAATCGTTAAATCTCTTAAATATTTGAAATCCTGAGGAAATGAGAGGTTAGTGCTAAAAAAATAAAAGAAACGAAGACAAAACAAACTGTAACCATTGTTAATTCAAATTGATCAAATAAACTTTGAGATGATTCTTAAATTGGCAACTTGTTTTATTTGGGTTTTCATAACATAATTGAGGAAAGGGGGGGGGGCCTCAGTTTGTCTTAACTTCTCATTTTTATACATATACTCAACCTATCCTCAGTCAGTTTCTGCTTAAAAATATTTCCTCACTTTTTAGATGACACTGTTTTTTCGATTCATGCGTTTTGTCAAACCTGTATTCTGACCTTGCCAGACAACCATTTGCCAAACTTGAACTGTTCCCAAAGTTATTCTATATATTACAATTATTTTAAACTCTCTGAAATACACAAGCTTTAATATTCAACAGTTTTTATCAATTTGTATTTTTTTTTTTCTTTTTTTTGCAGGAAGATGATCTTAAATGGGTGGAAGATAATATCCCAACATCAGTTACGGACAAGTAAGCAGACAATATTATTTTTCCTATGAAAAAATAGATTTTTTTTTTCTTACATTGATATATATATATATATATATATATATATATATATAATGACATTAAGAACATTTTAATGCTTTGAAGTTACTATCAATTTAGTAACATAGTAATACGGGGGTGGGGCATGTTGCTGAATTTGAGATGAGGATTGATAATTTGTATTTGGATTATTCAGACTACTGCTCTTATCTTGAGTATTATTTTCACAACGTTTCGGTCGGTGTAACTTGCGTCTTTTTAAACTCGGGAATTTTTCTCTCAAACTCAGAAATCTGCATGGAATTTCGAACGGAGACTTTATTTAGCAACAATACCTACTAAGCACATCTAGTGTAGAATTTAATAAAATATGGTAACCAGTAAATAGATAATCATAGTTGAAACAATATTAGTGATCGGCCGATTCCAATAGTTTTGCTGCTTCTGATACAATTACCAATTCTGCTCTAAATTCCCAATTTCCATTCCTCTAAAATCTCTACATATTTAGTTATAGAGATGTTTTTCTTTAATTTTCAGATTACTGCAAAACTAGATAAACATAAATCATTCTTAAATAAGAGAAGAATCCAGGTTGTCCTCGACGGTCATGCATCTAAACAATATGATATAAATACGGGTGTACCTCAGGGGTCTATCCTGGAACCTTTATTATTCCTGATATTCATAAATGACCTCCTTGATAAAATTGTCTCTGAGATGGGTATGAAATGTTGCATCCCTCTGCCTGTTCTACAAGTCTTTTAATGGTAGATGCTATGACGAACTATAACTCCTTGTACTCCCTCAACGTAAATACCCCTGACAAATCCAGCAATCAGCAAAACCCAAACACAGTAGAGGTCCTTAGATGTAAGAAAGCTTTCTATAATAGTTTCTTTCCTAGAACTGCTAGACTCTGGAACTTCCTTCTGAGTTTCTGTTTTCTCAACTGTACTGACATGCAGAAGTTCAATTGTGATGTGAGCAGACATCTTGATGATTCCCTACATTGTATCCCTGCAACTTATGTCTCTGATAGTAGCCCCCTACATCAGTGGCACTTTGCTATGTTTGGGGGGGAAAATGGAATTTAAAAAATTTGAAAAAAAAATAAAAATAAAAAGCAAAATCCCATATAATATGTGCATATATTTTTACAAATGTAAAAATATACTTGTGGGTAGATAATTTTAGTTTTACTAGTAGTTAAAATCAATAAATATTTATTACAATCGCTAAAAAATTAAATTTCAATCAAAAAAAAAAATCAGATAATTAAAAGAATCGTTTTTGGCATCTGAAAATAAACACAATTTTTTTCAGATTCTGATACTGATTCCAATAGTAAAAAAAAGTTCTGATTTTTCTGATTCCAATTAATCGTTCCAACACTAATTTATATATCTATAAAAGTGAGAATGTGTGTGAGTGTGAGGACACTTCTCAACCTATATACTCAACAAATTTTAGATCTATAGATTTGAAATTTGGTATATAGCACTTTCAGACATGTGGAAAACTTTAATCCATTTTCATCCAGAAAAAAGGGCTGTTAAAGGGTCAAAATTGAACAATTTTGATAAGATTTTTATCTGTTTGTTAACTGCTGCACAAATGCGCATGCACAGCTGTGAAATATGATAGCTTCTTTATGTTAAGAGTAGGTAGGTTTGAAAACATTTTGTAAAGAACGTGTCAAGCTGGTCTAATGGTTATCGTACTTGACTCACTGTCTTTAGGTTTTGGTTTTAACTCGAGTATTTTTTTTTTACTTACAAGAAGTGAACTGTTTAGAAAAAGCCTTTCACAGTTTCTATGTTGATTAAAGTATATTTATGTGTATTTTATGACTGGATAACGCCAGGTAGTTTGCTAGTATATATATATATATATATATATATATCATTGTTTTTTGGTGGGTAAAAAAACTTTATTATAGCTATTAAAAAAGGAAGACTGAGGTTTTTTGTATCCATGGTAAAAATGAATTTTATTTTAGTTATTTCCCCATTTGAATTCGGTTCTCTATACAAAAAAAACTGTGATTCAGCTTTGAAAAGTGAGATCTAAACCCGTTCAGCTGACTCTACCTCCTTATGTAATTTTTATTTTAAAAAGTTTTTTTTTAACTTTCATTAAATGTTTTCCCTCTGTCCTTTTTACCATGGATACAAAAAAATAACTCAGTCTTCCTTTTTTAATAACTATATATATATATATATATACATATACACACACACACACACACACACACACATACATGTGAGTGCGTTTAGTAATAAGTAATGATAAGTAGTAAGATTGTGCATTAAAAAACAAGTTTTGCAAATGTCGTTTGTAGTTGGAATCTTGTGATCTGCATTAATTGAAAAAAAAAAAAATTGTTTTTTTTTTGTTGATTCACTTTATATATTTTAAAACGTCCTAGTAGTATGTTATATTTTTGCAGTTTTTAATCTTGAAATTCACCAAAAATATTGAATGTCTATCAGCTACGTCTTTTTGCATTTTTCAGAGCATTGCCCAGTTTATTGGATTCAGATGAGGAAATCATGACAACAAAGTTTGAAATCTCCAAAATGGAATAGACGATGAAGCGTATTTAAGTTTGGTTAGCTGATGCTTTGTGCAGCCACAAAACTCTATTGCCAATCAAAGATGACATCATTTTATTTTCATCTGTTTTTTTTTTTGTTTGTTTTGTTTTCTTCATCTTTTTGCTGATATCCTCTGCGGAAAATTCTACAAAGCAAATACCTTCATCATCTTGTAAAACTTTTTCTCTTTTTTTTCACTCTTCTGGGACCAAATCTCTACTGTCTTGGTCAGCTGCTTCTCCCTCTCTTCAAGTGTATTTGACATCACGGACCCACACTTCCCCACCCTTTCTCTCAAGTCATATTCGACCGTCCACCTTCACTTAAAGAAACAGTGATTGACTAACACACAGCCGTGTATGTGTGTGTGTTTTTTTGTTTGTTTTTTTTTGTACATTTTGAAGAGCAGATAATTGTTTGACAAAAGTTTACCTGTTTTTATTTTTTTTCTAAAACAACAAAAAAATTGAAACAGTTAAAAAAAAAAAAAAAAGGAGAAAAGAAAAATCATTTCCTTTTTAATGAAAATTTTTTGCTGATATGCAATAATATTTGCAATGGATTTATTTTGGGGTTGGGTGAGCATTATTTCCATAATGGCAGAAAAGGATTAGGCTTAATCTTTATTTAGTGATTTCTTAGTTAAAAAATGGTACCCAAGAGTTTAAAGTGATGATATTTATGTATTTATCAAACCTTTGCATCCAATTCCTGTGAAGTAGATGTCAACTTTTGACAAAGATCACTTGAAATCATGGGTACTTGTAGGTTAAACATGTTTATTCTCCATGGTGTCACTGACTTTCATTTCAATGGGCTATTTTTTCTCTTATATCTTTCTTTTCTATCCCACAATAAGTTAACATTTAGGAAAACATTTGACAAAAATTTTCTGCTCCTAAACTTAACATTATTTTTTGTTGAATTCTTTTTTTTTTTTTTTGATCTGTTCACATATCTGTGGTCTGTTATAAACATTTCTAACACACGTACACATACTCTATAACCCCACTCCTTCTCACATATACTTGTGGTGTGCATCTGAATGTCTGATTTAAATTGACTGTCATCCGACTTTGGTGCACAAAAACCGAGAATGCATTTCTCTAAATTGTTGCGATACAAGCAACAAATGTTGGTGTCTAAAAATAGTTTGCACCATGTTGCAAGGCAATGATTGAAGAACTCTTACTAAATTGTTATATTGATGAAAGAAAATATAATTTAAAAAATATATATATTTCACTCAAATTATTACTAAATGTTATTTTTGGCACAGAGCCAAAGTAATTGCAGTTTTCATTAAAAAAAAAATCTTTTCAAAAAAAAAAAGAAAAATAACAAAACAAAAAAAAGTAATTTTATCATTCTTTTAATTTTTTTTCAGTTTTGCTTTCTTTTTCTAACCATTTTTATTTTATTTTTATTTTATTTTTTGAGTGATTAATTCACTGAAATTGTTGGGTGGGAAACAAATATCTAAATGATGGATGCCACAAAACCGTTTTCCATTTTTCATAATTCATTTTTAATGTTTCCCAGTCATTGTCCATTGAATTCTCATTTTCAATAAAGGTAGAAAGTAACGTGCTTAAAGTAACACCTGTCGTATCAGGAATGACGGAAAAATATTAAAAATGCAAAATTGTGAAAATGTGTTGCACACCTGACAGCACTTTGAGTGCATTCTTGCACATGATGCCCCATTCTTCAAATCGCAAATTGGGATTTAATTTTCTATTTTAACGTTTTCTGTTATATTCCAGTAGAAATAAGTTTAGGGAAGGGATGAGGGTAGTAAACTAAGCTAAATTTTTGAGTTGATCATCTGCCATAACAAAAAAATATTAACGCTGATTTTGTTAAAAAGGAATCTGAACATGGAGAAAAATTGTTACAATCAATAAATATAAAACTGTAACTATTACATGCGCTCTGTTAATTATTGTGATGAACATTCGTTTTTTATTTATTTATTTATTTTTTTTTTTTTTCAAATATTTGATAACCGTAACTTTTTTTTTTTTTTCAAATATTTGATAACCGTAACTTTTTTTTTTTTTTCAACTATTTAATATTCAACAATATAATAATATAATAACCACAATGCTTTATTTTTCAAATATTTGATAACCGCAATCAGCTTATTGCATAATGAAAATCTAGAACTAAAGTAGTCATTTTACATTTCTGAATTTTTCAGACGAAGATTCATATTATTTTGATTTTTCAGACTAACATTCTCATCTGGAGTGTTATTTTTATGTTTCAGTCAATATAACTTCCGACCTTCTTCAGGTGTATCTTGTTGAACTCTAAAATCTACATGGAACTTTGAACGGAACCCATTATTCAATCCACGGGTAGTATGCTTTCATTCTATCAGCCATGATTGGGTATAAGTCCTAAATAATTTGCAATTGTATTTTTTGAGTGAGAATTGAACCTTCAACCTCCTGAAGAGTGTAACTTCCATAGTAGAATTGTCCATTAGGACCCGTGGCATAGTGGATAGGGTAATTGATAAAAGTCAGTTGTAATTCTGTTTTCCAAATCGCAAATAGGGATTCAATTTTCTGTTTTGATCAGTAGTCCGAAGAATCCAAATAATATGAATAAAGTGATTTTCTTTTTTTAAATAAATGTAAAAAAAAGTTCATCATTTGCTTTAGGCATGAAGCCTGAATTATTTTGTGGTGGAGATGAGGGAGTTTATACATTTTATCAGTTCTTATTTTTATCAGGACTTACCCTGCACTAGACACTCTCACCAAAATACCACATTTACTTCATATGGCTAAAACTTGGTGGGTTTGATCAAACTTGCTCAGTGTTAAAGCGTTTTTAAGTGGCGATATTAAGTTATGAAAATCGGATACTCGAGATGTTTTCATGGTGAAAAGAACATGTCTGTCATAATTGGTTGCTGAGATATTGTTTGCTTTGGATTTTAATACTATTTGACTAAACAAAGTAAAATAAATTATTTGATAAGAAACATTTGGGTTTAGACTATAAATCGATTGATTTTGTTAAAATGCTTTGAATATAAGTATTCAAGATTTACTGTCCATTTTTACAGAATGCTTCAGCAACCTTTGTTCATGTGTGGACTAGATTAATTTTTCTTAGCCTGGACACATGACAGGGACCTAATTAAAAACTAAATGTATGTTCTTAAACATTTATGTATGCTCTTAAACATTTATGTATGCTCTAGATTTAATGAATATATCCAACTATTGAGTTTTATTCATTTATCAATCTGTGGTTATCAATATAAAATTGTATAAAAAGGCTATTCAAAAAGCAACCATAAGAACAAAAAGAAATTTATTGAATAAAGACAATGAAAAATCCGAAAGGATTTTTTTCTATAGATTTGCCCTGACTTTCAGTGGTTCTATTTTAACTCAGTCACACATTAAAGTTCTCACGGTATATTAGCAGCATTTTAAATAATCCCTTTAGAATTTGTTTTATATTTTTCTAAAAAGATCCTTATTTAAGGTCTCTGTGGGCCACAGGAAAAGCCTTTATGGGCTTGATTTGGCTCGCAGGCTTTGGGTTGCTCATTTTAGTTTGGTCAGTAAATTTGCCTCTAAAATAGATTTTGAAGGATTTAAAATGAAAAATAAATATTGTGCATAAAACAGTTTTTCTAATGAAATCAAATTTAGGGTTTTTCTTTTTTTTACTTTAACTGCAACTCAACATTGACCATTAAATTGATTATTTTTATAGGTTTTTCGGGTATGCTGATAATGAATATTGCAGTTTAAGTTGGAGCAGACAAGTAGTTTTCTGGATATTAAGACCTTTATTATCCAATGTAATCCTTTGTTTTCACTAGTGGCCATGTTTTTTCCCAACTGAACATGTACAAATTAACATGCATGTTACAAAGCACATACCCTCCGTATGTTAAGAATGGTAACCGCCACTGAAATTCATTAACTTATACATTGGAAAAAATGTTATAATATCCTATGAAAACTACTTATCTGCCTCAAATGTGATTTGTTTTCAGCAGACTCGAAAATCTATAAAAGTCGTCATTTTAAAGGTGAGTGTTGAAGTTAAAGTAAAAATTTCTCAAATTTAGATTTTTTTTTTGTTCTTTTCCCCTTGAAACTATTTCTACTGGATTTTTCTCAAAAGCAAATCTGGGCTTTTATTTATTTTGTACTCCTTTCCCTTTAAAATAAGACCATTCACTTCTATCAAAGCAAAACTTTTTAGTTATCTGGAGGAGGAGGAGGTGGTGAGGGAGGAGTGGCTTGGCTTGTTTATGTATAAATTATCTAGTTTAAACGATGCAGGGAAGCTTATTTATAACATGTGACGGAGCAGAATGAACCCCACAACTAAAATGAAATTATCTATAATAATCGTGAAGAAAGAAATCCAATTTGAATGAAGATCTCTCGTTTAGAACCATTTTTTTTTTTTTTTTTTTTTTGCATTTTGTAGAAGTATGGCAAACATTCAAATGAGATTTGCTCTTTTGCATCTTTTTTCTGCAATCGTCTTTCCGAAGAAATGGATTTGTAACAAAGAATCCAGCAAAAATGTATATAAATTTTGGGAGTGTTGTTTGCAGTGGGAATATCTTGTGGTCTGCAGTTAATTGAAACAAAAATTTTTTTTTTTTTTTTTTTTTTTTTTTTTTTGACAATTCCACTTCTTTATTCACTCTGCCTTTTTTTTTCCCCCTTCATCAAGAGTAAATAATAAAAACACATGAAAACTCCAACTGTTTTTTTTTGTTTTTTTTTTTCATTCTTCCTTTTTTAAGTAAATGTTTTTCTTTTATTTATTATTGGGTTACTAATTTAAGTTTACACAAAAAATAAATCTTGACTTTGATATTTCACTTTTAAAATAAAGATTAAAATAAAGATTTTATTATATAAAACTATTCTGAAACAATTATTTCAAAGGTTTTTAGTCGCGTGCAAGCAACTCTATAATTCACTCCGTCGGTCGGTCAGTCTGTAACACTTCTGTGCTTGGCCTTTTTGGTTAAGATCAAAGGTCTGTTAATACATGTTTTTCTTAGTTTTTTAAGCATTTCTTGGCCTTTTGGCCAAGATCAAAGTGTAGTATCTGTTACTACATGCTGTACTTATGTTTGTAATTTTGAGATATAAAGTGGGGGATCACTTTTCTGTATTAATTTAATGTAAAATGATCACCCACTTTACAACCAGTCTCAAAGCCATTCAAGTCATTCTTCAGATCATTCAAGTTGTTTTTGAAGGATTCTAGTTATTTTTTAAGCATTCAAGTCATTCTTAAGATCATTCAATTCATCCTTAAGTTCATTAAAGTCATTCTAAGTCATTTACTTTTTATTTATTTAAGTCATTTCAGCCCATTTTTCGGTCATTTTAGTTTATTTTTAAGAATTTCATGTCAATCCTACATTCACGCATTTATTCATTACACGAGAGCACGCGACTAATGGCTATCAGCCTTGTTATATGTAAACTTTTCAAAAATATTTTTTCTTATATAAAATAAACTTTGTGTGTGTATGAACTTGAAAACGTTTGGGCTGATACTTATAAGATTTCTCGCAGTGTTCTTAGCTTGTCTTCAATAAGTATCAATAATCGAAATATTCCGACGAAAGAAGGAACAGGCGATTTTGCCCAAAGTTAACACTTTATATCGCCAAATATAAGTGCATTTTGAAGTTTTTTTGTTTTTTTTGTACCACACAAGCTGAAACGCCTGACATAAAATGAACAGTGGGTTTTTTGACAGGGCTGCGTTTGAAATGAATGTTTAAAGCACAATTGATCCATGATACTTGATTTTTTTCATTATAAACTTTAATTCAAGCCATTATATATAAAAATTTTATAAAATCACAGTAGGTTCTCTACAGAGCAATGTAGACTATAATGTATTGTGGGCTATGTCACTGTGGGAAGACATATGAAGCTTCCTCTCGATGCACTGCAACTAAATCGATTTGATTGAAAAAGTGCTTGGCTGAGCTCCAATCTATGGTCCCCCCCTCTCACCAGACTTTCACAAGAAACACCCATCTAGCAGAAAACACTATCAATAATTTCCCCACTCTTTATCTGTGCCTAAACCTAAACGTAGATTCCATGAACAAAGCTCCTTTTTTAGTACTGCACGCCTGTGGAATTATCTTCCGTTTTCCTGCTTTCCAGCTGACTACAATATGGTTGTCTTCAAGTCTAATGTAAACAAGTTTTTGATGAACCGTTCCACTTAAGTTAACAAATTTACCGAATTTCCATTATTAACGATTACTATATTGTCCAATTTCTACTGTACACTCTTTAACCCTTATCCTCGAGTGGCCTCTTGGCCTTGATAGGGGGTGATGACTATGTAAAAAAAAAAAAAAAAAAATATGGGTGATTTCGCCGATTTTTCAATGATAATAAAAATATGGAGTGTAAGATATTCGTTGAACGTTATTCAAAATAAAAGCTAGTTTTTTATGTGGAGTTTTAAATTAAACTCTAATTATGTAAGTATTAATTAGAAGGAACTTTTTCTCAGTATACACCGTGTGTGTGTGTGTGTGTGTGTATATATATATGTATGTATATATATATATATATATATATATATATGTGTGTGTGTATATGGATTCCAGATCAATAATTTCTAGAGGTGAAGCAACCAATGAGTTTTGACCAAGATTCATACAAAAGTGCTCAATGCCGGAGTAGAGCAAGATATACTTTTTGTTTTATATTAGCATTTATATGTCGCTACACATTCATGAGCATGTTTTCATAAGCCAGTTACAAGGAACTAGATATCTTTTCAGGCGATATTACAGGGACCCAACAGTATTTTTGGGACACTTTGAAAAAAAAGTACTTCAAGGTGGTTAGTAGTGCCAAAAACTTCTGAGATTGTAAGTACATAGTTGAGGAGTGAAAATCCACTACTAGTGTAATCATTTTTTTAGTTTGGCTTTGATAATTTTAGTTTTTTGTGATTTTTGCAAAAACTTGCACGACATGACAAAATTTTTTGACATATTTTATTAAGAGCTATGTTCATGCATATGTTGCTGTATGCAAGTTTTCTTCTTGTACACTTAGCTGTCATCATTAGAATCAATTGTCTGTTCGATTCTACTGGAAAAACAATAAAGTTTAATGAGGTAAAATGCATTCAAAAGAAGTCGTTTGTTTGGCACGGAAGATGGCCTCAGCGTCAGAAGAACTGCAATGGATTTGAAGCTGTCAAAATTAACGGTCAAATACATGCTGAAGACAAATTCAAAGTGGAAAAAGAAAAGAGGAAGGAAAAGATCAATTGGCAAGAGGACTGAAAGGAGAATGAAGAGGACAGTGACACGGCTTTTGACATCTGGAGAAAAAGTTACAGCAAGAAAAGTGAAGGAGAAATGTAAATTGGATGTAAACGTCCGAACAGTACAAAGAACGCTGTATAGGATTGGTTTGAAGTATGCAAAGGCTAAGAAAAAAATTACACTAACAAAGAAACACAAAGGAGCAAGACTGGAGTGTGCTAAAAGGTGGTTAACAAAGCATGTTGACTTTAAGTTATATTTACTGATGAGAAGTGTTTCAAGTTTGATGGGTTTGATTGATTGCGTACTTGGTCGAGAAGGGGTGAGCCTGTTGTACTGAACAAACGACAGATGGGGGGAGGAGGAGAAGGAGTTATGATTTGGGGTATGATCTTTGTTAATGGAAATATATGGTTGGAGTGGCTGAAAGGACGACAGAACAGCGAAAGCTACAAACAGTTGCTGGACGAGAAAGCCCTACCAAGGATAAGAAGAGAGATGGGGGAATGATTTTGTTCTACAGCAAGATAATTGCAGTATCCATGTGTCAAAACTCATGAGAGAATGGATGGCTAAAGTGAATATGACTACTTTGGAATGGCCTGCAAAAAGCCCAGATCTAAATTTAATAGAAAATGTTTGGGAAATGCTTGCGCAAACATTTCCCAAACATTTGAAATAACGAAAGACGCTTAACTATGGGAACGAATACTAGATGCCAAAAAACAACTAATAGAAACACGTAGAGATGTTATTGTGCATATGTTTAATCATTATGAAGAGAGATTGATAAAAGTTATGTAGAAGAAAGGTGATATTACAGACTATTAAGAGTTTTTCAACAATGTCCGAAAAATAATGTTGCATGTGTTTTGTAAAAAATAATGAAAATTAAATATTTTTCCGGACCTAATCGATTTTCTTCCACTTTTATTACGGGTATTGTCTTTATGTTTATGCTATTCTATTGAAGAAATTTCGCCACTCTATGGTACTCAGAAAGTCGAATACTAAAGTGTCCAAAAAGTATTGGCGGGCCCTTGTACTTATACAAAAGTAGTTTTTCTTCATTTATTCTTTCCTTTCTTCTTTCTTTTTCACTCATATTAAATTAAATATATTCATATTAAATGCTGTTAGCTTATTTTATTTTTAATATCATGTGACTGACCTCCTGACTAATTTTGTGCTGGAAGCTTCCGATTTTCATAACAGACTTTTTTTTATTACATTTTCACCCCAAACAAGGCACATTGCCACTTTGGCGGAGGGGGCTACTATCAAGAGCAACAACTACTGGGGTACTATGTAGGGATTTGTGCAGCAAGATGTCGGTTCACGTTGCACTTGAACTTCTGCAGTACAGTACAGTTGGGGAAGCAGGGACCTGGAATGGAATTCCAGTCTAGCGGTTCTGGGGAAGAAAGTACTGTAGTAGAAAGACCTTTTACATCTAGGGATCTCTACAGTGTGGGGGTGGGATTTAGCAGCCTGTTGGGTTTGTCGAGGGTGTTCACGTCGTGGGGGCACAAGTGCTTGCAGTTCATCAGAGCATTCACCATTAAAATACTTGTAGAACAAGTAGAGGGATGCAACGTTTCATCGATGGGACAGAGGTTGAAGCTTAGATGCCAGTTCAGGGCCTATCAGGTTTGCGACTCTTTTGAGCCTTGTCAAGGAGCGAGAGACTAGTAGCAGATGCACCAGCCCAAATATGACAGCAATACTCCATACATGGGCGAATGGTGACCTTATAGATGTACAGGATACTTTCGGATGTTAGTAGTTTTCTAGCACAGTAGAGAGAGCCCACCTTCCTTGCAGCGGCACTGGCAATGCCTTCAATGTAACTGTTCCAACTCATGTTTCCTGTAAACGTTAAGCCAAGGAGTTTGAAAGATGTACTCTCAGATAAAGAGTCGTTGGCCATTGCTATAGGTGGTAGAGAAGGTTTCTTGTAATTATTGAATGAAACTAGTTTAGTCTTGGTGGCATTGAACGTGACCATCCATTTTTGTCCCCATTCCACTACAGATTGGAGGTCATCCTCTAGTGTTTCTGCCATTTCTTTAGATATGTGTTCATTTGTTTTCCTGTCGTGCCTGTTATAGTGTGGTGTCATCAACATACATGCCCATCTCAGAGGAAATTTTGTCGGGGAGGTCATTTATGAATATCAGGAACAGTAAAGGTCCAAGGATAGACCCCTGGGGCACTTCCGCATTTATATCATATTGTTTAGATGTACGACCGTCGAGGACAACCTGGATTTTTCTCTTATCTAAGAAGGATTTAATTATGTTAAGTATTCTACCAGTGATATTGTATGATCTAATTTTCCTGAGGAGACCCTCATGCCATACCCTGTCAAAAGCCTTAGATATATCTAGAGCTACCGCTCTGCCTTCCCCCGCTTTGTCCAGTGAATGGTATATACATTAAGAGATTACAGTTAGGATGTCTGCTGTGGAACAGCTTTGTCTAAATCCATACTGTTGGTCAGTCAGAATTTTAGCATCTGTAAGGTGATCGACTAGAGCATGGTTAAGGTCTCAAATATTTTGGCAAAAAGTGGGGCGATAATTTAATGGGTCAGTTCTTTCGTCAGAATTCTTGAATACTGATACCACAGGAGCAGTTTTCCAGCAGGCAGGAAAGCAAGATTCATTAAGGCATTTGTTGTAGAGTTTGGAGAGAACTGGAGCTACTTCGACTGAGCACTTTTTTAATAGCACAGCTGGGATGAGATCGGGTCCACATGCTTTTGAAGTGTCAAGGTTTTTTATGATAGCATGCACCTGAGCAGGGGTGATTTTCAGATCATCTAGCGTGGCATCTGTCCTCATAGGAAATTCAGGTAGGGGGTTGTTGGAAGGGTCCAGTGTAGAGTTTGAGGCAAACTGACTGGCAAGCATGTTAGCCTTCTCAGTTGCTGAGCAAACAACCTCATGATTTTTGGTTAGTGGGGTAATTGTTGATTGCTCATTATTTACTACACTGTTGTAGATTTTCCAGAAGTCACGAGTTCCTAGTTTTTATGCTTCGATGCGTATTTTAGTGGTTTCCGTAAATTCTCTCTTAGCTGTCACTATTTCTTTCTTAACGTTACTTCTAGCTTCTATATACTTCTGTCTGTTTGAACTGGACTTATGTCGGTTAAATCTGCAGTATGCATGCTGCCTTTGAGCAATGGCAGTTGTGCAAGTCGAAGTAAACCATTGGGGAGAGTGGGGCTTGCTATAAAATTTCCGCATGGGAATATGCGTTTCGATTGCAGTTTTGAACCATTCAGTGGTCTCGTTTGCGCACTGTTCAGAAGGAAGAGAACAAATATTTCTCCATGGGGCATCTCTGATAAGATCTCTGATGGCTTCCCAGTCAGCCTTTTTATAATATTTCGTTGTTTTGAGCACTGGCTCTTCAGTTTTGCCTCTAGAGTTTAAGGCGATTTCAACCATTATCACTGCATGATCAGCATTCCCAAGTGGGCTGTCGGCATTCGTTATACAATCATCGGGAACTGTGGTCAAAAACAGATCTAGAAGTGATGCATGTTGTTCTTCCTGGTCAGGGAAACAATTTGTGATAGGGAGTGAGATATAGAGAAGCTATGAGTTGTTCTGCCCACTGCATCTGTGTAAGTAGAGAATCCAAGCCAGTTTTTGTGGTGGACATTAAAGTCACCAAATACATGTACTTGTGCGCTAGTGTCGAGGGACAGTGCTGTGTCTATGCTGTCAGAGACTTTGTTTATTATAGTGCAGTCCTGGGTCGAGGGAGAGTGGTAGAGAAAGTAAAAGTAGCTGATGTTGTGTTGCATGTTAATCTAAAGCACATAAAGGCTTGATCATCCGATTCTAGGTTTGTTGCTCTAGTCAAGGGAAGGGTATTACGAATGTATACTCCAAGTCCATGCATGTGTCTGTCAGAGTCCTTACAGCAGAGTGGGAGATATCCAGGCATGTTAAAGTAGTTAGAGGGGATGGAGGAGTGTAGGTTAGTCTCACTTAGTGCTAAGATATCCGGGGTGTTAAGAGAAATGCTTCAGCATCAACTAAATTAGTTCTAAGCCCAGGGATATTTGTGAATGCAAGCCTCAAGGGAGGAGGCAAGTTGGATTTGTTTGACCCTAAGCCTGGTTTAAGCTTATTTTTAGATTAAGTTAGATTGAACATAGGTAATTAGTGGTATCGTTGTATGATAATTTGTTTGAAATTTTTTAAAATAGAAATACGAAAATAGGTAAATATATAAATCTTTTAAAAAACTTTGGAACGATGAGATGCAGGTAAAATATTTTCCCATGTTTTTTCCACATAAAGAAAATGGACTCCATTCTGTTCATTGTTAAAGTGTTTTTATTCAATACGCCTGACGATAGGCTGGTTTTGTGAAAATTATTAAACGACATAATGTTTGAATTTGTCCGAATAGTTTTGAACCAATTGTAACTAACGATGAAATACACTATTCGTTGCTATCAATCCATTCCTTGATATCTTGATTTTTTAAAACAATATATATATATATATATATATATATATATATATATATATATATATATAAACATTGTATATCTGCTATTATATAAAAGTTACTTTGTGCGTGTGAGTTCCTTCCTCATAGGTTCTGAAACAGCTAAGCCTATTTTTTGCAAATTTCATACTAAGCTAGTCGAAAAAATCTGATCTTAAAAAATCTTTTTTTTTCTCTTATAGATAAAAAAAGAAAAATTTTTACAGAAGAATATTTTACATTACACCAGTCAAGGGAGATAATAAAATTTCAACAAATCATTTCTTCAGAGAAAAAACAGATTTATTATAATCTGGAGATATAGCTTAGTGGTAGAACATTTGACTACAGATTGAATGGTCCCTTGTTCGAGCCTGAGTGTACCTCACCATTTTATTTTAATTTTTTCTTATTAATGAGTGAATTTGCAATAAAAGAAGAGGTACCATTTAAAAGCACCACAAATTATTTCTTTATTTGCATATTTTTAAAACTTTAATCAGGAGTAACTTTTCCAGGACAGTCATCGTTAAGCCCAAATATCAGCTGACATGATATTGTAAACAAACACAGACGAAATTTATATAAAGTTAAAAATGGCTCCGGTTGTCAGCCCATTAGTTGTGTCAAAATATATTTTTATTCTCTGCAATTTAATAACTAATAAAACAAAATAATATTTTTAGCAATTTTTCGCTTTATTAATTAATTTATTAAATTACTAGTAAAGATACAAGCGCTTTGCACGGGACCTTGCTATACGTTTTGGTACCCACTTCGCGGGCACCCTTGCAGTAAGTAGAGTTGTAAAAGCAACTATTTGTTAAGGTGTTTGAAATTTTATTAACTTAAAATTTTTTAAACTAAACTTAGGACATTAAGATAAACGCAATTATTACCCTTTAATTCCAGCCATCTTTAGCCACAAGGAGGCATTAGCACCTTACATCTGTTTCTGCTTTACCTTTCTCTCGCTCTTCTTTCTTGAAGCTCCTGTATTTGCTACAAAGACTCGCATGCTGCCCTTACACAAGCATTACTTTATACATCTTACGGTATTGAACTGATTCTCACTAATTATGTAACTTAACTGTAAAATAAATGTACATCGGCTGTATGATATAATTCTGGCAATCTTATGTATTCATTCGTCGTTAAGAGGACCAAGTGACCTTTTTTCTAATCCCCTACATATATAAGAATTAAAAAATTTACAAAGAATCACAATTGGTTAACATTTGTTTTATTGGTTGAGGGGATGGGGTGGAGAAGAGTGATCTGATTCAAATTCGCAAAAAATTAAAGAATTTGGCCAGCACCATGGTGGCAAGCCTCAGAATGGTGATGAACCCTTACTTGGTGTGCACCACCCCTAGGTGGGGGAGTTTATGAAGAGCTGCACTTAATATGACCTTAACCTTTGACCTTAAAAAATTGTGTGCACCATCCCTAGGTGAGAGAACATCATCATGCCAGGTTTGGTCATGATCGGTCCAGTGGTATGGGCTGTAGGAGAGTTGTACACACAGACACACACGAACGCTACTATTTTATATATATATAGATTAGGTACAAGTACAAAATACTATTTAAAATTGAAGCATGACAGACCAGAGTTAAGTATGACAGACTAATGAAAATTATGTTTGATGTTTGACAGACCAATTACTATGTGATTTTATACTTAAGCATGACTAACTGATGTTATTTAAAGGGTACGTCTGCAGTGTACAAACCGTGCTAAAATAACATTATTATTTAGAAAGCCATTTTTAACATTGGGAGATGGTTTTGTGAATTCTTTTGTATTTTCACCTAACAATTTAATAAACAGTAGGGTACTTCTGCAGTTTAGTAATCATGCTATTTTTTAGATAGGATTTTCAAATAAAATTCAAATATGCGGTATCTTTTGTTTATTATTAGGTGAAAGTATAGACTAATTAACAAAACCACCCTTTAGCTATGTTATGAATAGATTTCTAAAGAATAGCGTTATTATTTCAACACAAACTGTAAACGGCAGAAGTACCCTTTTATTTAATAAATGGTTAGGTGAAAGTATAGAATAGTGAAGTTGCAGTGATGTCCCTTTTCCCCTCCCTACTATTTCTTTTATACAGAAGAGACTTTGCTAGTCTTTCTCTACTCAATTGTTATTTTCATGGCAGGTGCTTGACTAAGCTTCATTGTATGGCTCCTCTAAGGTATTCACAGAAGAGTCTTCCCCCTCAAGTACAACTGCTATCAGCATTTTTCCGTACTCTATATCTATGCCTAAAACTAAACAAACATTCCATGATCAGAGTTTCTTTCCAAGAACTGCTTCCCAGCTGACTATAACATGGTTGTTTTCAAGTCTAATGTAAACAAGTTCTTGATGAGCCACCCTCTAAAATTAACTCCTACCCAATTTTCCACCATAACTGATCGTCACAGTGTTGTCTCACCTAACACTCATTAACCTTTATCATTGAATAGCCTCTGGGCCTTGATAAGCGGTGACTCTACAGACATGATCACAATAAATATAATAATAAAACAATAAAATAAAAGTGAAATTTGCATGCAACAGCTGGGAAAGAAGAACAAAGCAGAAAGTATGTTTCCCTTTTGTTTGGGCCAAACTGACAAAGTTGTTATTCGAGCATATTTAAAGGACTGTCTATAAATTGTTATGTGTCACTCTGTGAACTATGTGTATTTGAAGATGTTTGAACCCTGCACACACATGCACCCTATCAATGAACATTATATCTATTTCGGTCGGCACTTCCTATATATATATATATATATATATATATATATATATATATATATATATATATATATAATAAAATATGCATCAAGTGTGCTTGAAAGCCAAATCACAACGTAATATTAGGAAAATAAACGAATATTTTACTTGTTTGAAATTTATCGCAAATATATTTCAGAGGTATACTTCAGTTCAAACATTTCAAAATACAACCGCTAGATACAACGCGCGGCTCCTTACATACAGATTTCTTTCTCAAACTTTACAACATGGCAAGGAAAAAGGAAAGGAAAAAAAGAAACAAAACAACACACTGAAGATGGAGTATACCTCTGAAATATATTTGTGATAAATTTCAAACAAGTAAAATTTGTTTATTTTCCAAATATTACGTTGTGATTTGGCTTTCAAGTGCACTTGATGCGTATTTTATTTTATTTAAATTAAAACAACATTTCTATGTGAACTCTCATTCTTGACATATATATAAACGTAGTTAATGACAACAGAGCTAACGTTTGTTTAAATGAAAGCATGCTGCCTATAAGCACACACACAGTTATGCAACAGATTATAATTTGGTGTTTTAGATTATACATACATTAAGAGACATGTACAGGGTCACGGTTACATAGACAAAAGCTATACAACCTAATATGCAATATATACACCCACTAGTCTGCAACTAGAATGCAGCAATTCTTCTCTCTTTGTCAGAAACATCGTTTATAGAATGTGAGAACTAAAGGACAAAATAAAAGAAGCGAGAGTTCTGCAGCTGCTGAAAGTAAGCTTTCTACTTTCATACTTTCAGATTACAAGATTTATTCAAATTAAATAAACGACATTTTCATTTTTTTTTTATTTAAAGAATAAAAATACATAGTTTTTAATTTTATTTAATTAAAATTTTCTGAACATTTTTTCACTTCAAATAAACTTGATAATAAAATCCTAAATAAAAATTAAATAAACTTTAAATTTTCTAGTTTTTTTATTTGGTAGAAAATCTTAACCAACTTTCTATGTATGTGCATTCATCTTGGTGTTTATGATTAGTTTTGTCTGTTATAGCAGCTTCTCAATTTTCAAGGTAATTCCGTTTTTGGCTGCCAACAATGGGCCTTTCCCAAACTCAATTGGATACTGTAATAAAAAAGAAAAGAAATATACAAATTTGTCTTTATTTTTGTCATCTTTAAATTAGAATATAAATAAAAAGCATCATGACAAATAAATTATTCACATCTCCTTGAATTATTTTCTTTGGTTGTGATACTATTAAGAAGTAACTCATAAAATTAGAGGAAAAATTGTTGGAAGTAAATGACCCAGGACAATAGTTAAACATCATTCAGCAAATCACACCAAGAGGGCCGGAAATGAGATGGATCATCAGATAGAACTGTCTGAAAGTTTAAGTCATTTTCTGCTTAGACAAAAGGCAGGACATAAGATTTCCGATTTTGAGTCAATAAATTTAGGTGTCAGAGTTAGTTTTGCAGACAGTTTTCAGTTGGCGACAGTGGATGACAGTGGATGGCAAAGCAGCTCAGGCAGAATTTTTAGTAGATGTTGAGATGAACTTATCAACCGACCAACAAAGATGTCTCGACAGATAGCTATTAAAAGGCAATGTTTAGTGGCTCCTTTATCACATACACTCAGAGCACAACTGATCGATACACAGTTGGAGTTTGTGTTTTCTTTTGTGTGTGTGTGTTTTTTTTTTTTTCGAAATATCATGGTATAAAGAGTTCCCACGTACCCAACACCCCTAATTAATGTATACTCTTATAGTAAATAAATAAATCTATATTTTTATACCTTCATTTTTTCTCTTTATTTACTCATATATATATATATATATATATATATAACTACTTCATTTAATCACATAAAATTAATATACGAAAGTATAAATTAATGCGTAAACTTTACATATTTACTTCAACAGTGCTCAATACGTAGGTAGAGCTAGGTAGTAAGTTATAAAATATATATGGTGATTAAGCTACACAGAATATTCCGCGTTTCATCCTATATATATATACCAGGAAGTGTTGCTTCAAAAGAGGAGAGAACGCCAGAAAAAGAAATATAAATATGTACATATATTTATATCACACATAGAAGCATGGTACTGAACAAGTTCGTCCACATAATCCTGAACACCTCCGACGATACAGCACGACACGATCCCGAATGATACCGTTGACTCAACATGACTCCGAACAACACCGTCGAATTGACACGACATGATTCAGAACAACACTGCCGAATTGACACAACATGATCCTGAACAATACTGTCGAATCGACACAACACAATCCTGAGCAATACTGTCAAATTGACATGCCATGCCACGAACGCAATAACATGTGACACATTACTATACAACTGTGAGGTATTAATGTGTCACTGAAAAGAACAACAAAAAAGCAAAAAGTCTTCATTCTAAGGAATGCAACAAACTTATTCAGGACCGAATGGATTCAGGAATTTGAATTATGGGACTCGCCAATGAGTGATTTTTGTCACAAAGTCAAAACCTAACGGCCAAAGTCAACAAACTCAAAAAGATCTCAAAAAATCTTTCCCAAGTGTTTTCTCTGAAAAGCTTGGATGCTGCACAAAAATAAAGGCGAGATTTGAATTGCTGGATGAAGCAAAACCAATATTCAAAAAGCCACGGAGCGTGACATTCGCTTAGAGGGAAAAAATTGAAAAAGAATCGAATTAACACTGGGATTTTAACCCCTATTAACTATAGTGAGTGGGCAGCTCCCACCATATACATGAAAAAAAAATCCAAAGAGATTAGGGTATGCGTGGACTTTTTGACAGGATTGAATGCGGCGCTCAAAGACCATCACTACCTGCTACCATATCCAGACGAAATATTCGCTAAGTTAAATGACGGAAATATTTTTCCAAAATAGACTTAGCGAGGCGTCCCTACAAATACCAATAGAGGAAGATAGCTCGAAACTTTTGTGTATCTCAACACACAAATGACTTTATAAATTCAATAGATTAGCATTTGGTATAAAAGTAGCACCTGCAATTTTCCAACAGGTAATCGATATTTTGCTAAGCGTTTTGAATTTCGCAATAGGCTATCTGGACGATATCCTTATGCGTAGTCAAAATGTTGAACATAGAGATTATGTATTTCAAGTGTTTGACAGAATAAAAGAATACGGCTTCACATTGAAGGAAGCAAAATGCAAATTTTGGGGGGAACAAATTAAATACCTGGGTCATATCAGATAAGGACGAGAGGAAACCCGATCCAGACAAGTCCACATCTATAAAAGACATGCCAGAACCTCATAATGTAACTACATTGCAGAGTTTTTTAGGGCTCGCGAATTATTATCAAACGTTCATTAAGAACATGCATGAATTTTGTGCGTCATTGAAGGTACTATTAAAAAAGGACAAAAAATGGGACTGGACGCCTGAGTGCAAGGCAGCGTTTAAGAAATTAAAAGATGTATTAACATCAGATTTATCCCTAACTCATTTCAATCCGAAACAAGATATTAGTGTCACAACTGACGCAAGTTCTTATGGGATCGGGGCGTGCATTCTATACAAGATGCTTGACAGGTCCTAAGCCGATCGCCCATGTGTCAAGAACTTTACTTCCTGCCGAAAAGAATTACTCCCAAATCGAAAAGGAAGCACTGGGAATCATATTCGGTGTCACAAAATTCCACCGATTTTTACACGGTCGTAAATTTAAATTACAAACTGACCAAAAGCCGCTTATAACCATTTTTGTCTCTAAAAACGGTCTGCCAACTTACACAGCCAACAGGCTGCAAAGATGGGGGACTATTCTATTGAATTACAATTTCAGTATGGAATTTCTTACATCTGCGAAGTCAAGTCACGCAGACGGATTGTCGTGATTAATCCCAAAATCAAGGGAACTGCTAGTAGACATAGTAATAGCATAACTACAAAGTGAAAAGGACTATACACAAATACTATGTAATACGATCAAGGAACTACAAGTCACTTTGGAAGATATAATAAGGGAGGCTGAAAAAGATAGTTTCATCAAAGAAATGAAACAAAAAATTCAATCAGATTGAATCGGTGGCGGAAGCTTATTCTACGTGCAATGAAGTACTGTTGTACCAAGAAAGAGTAGTAATCCCAGCTACACTACAAAAGAAAATTCTAAAGGATTTTCATACAGGGCACCCTGGGGCTACACGAATAAAGAGCCTCATGAGGTCCTATGTTTACTGGAAGAATATGGCCACTGATATAGAAGACATGGTAAAGTTGTGTAAGGGATGCGCATTGGCTGCAAAGCGCCCCCAATACAATTTAGCCCGTGGCCTAAAGCAGACCACCTATGGCAAAGAATACACGTAGATTACACAGGCCCACTGGATGGAAACTATTATTTAATAGTGGTAGACAATTTTTCAAAATGGCCTGAGGTATTTTGATGTAAAAGTCCAACAACGGATTTTACAATCAGTGTTCTTCATGAATTGTTTGCTTGGTTTGGTGTGGTTGAATGTCTAGTGTCAGACAATGGCACACAATTCACTTCAGCAGATTTTAAAAGCTTTTGCGAGAATTTCCAGGTTAACCACATAACGCCAAACTATCATCCCCGATTGAACGGTCAGCCAGAGAAGTTTGTAGACATTGAAAAGAGCCCTGAAGAAGGCTAAAGGAACGCCCTAAGAAAAAGTGTTACAACAGTTTTTACAAGTTTACCGAATTACACCAAATGAAAGGACTCTATCGAAGATGTCGCTGGCAGAGTTAATGTTCGCGAGAAAATTAGGCCGGTCTTTGAGAAACTTTTACTAAAACAGGTGAAACTGGCAAATACTATATTTCCTAAAAAGGTATTTTTTCAGGTACACAAAAATAATAGCACGATGTGGGAACTAGGAAAGGTCCAGTGGATGGTCTACATTATCGAAGGTCCAAGATTTACGCACTAAAAGCATTTAAACCAAATTCGGAAACATATAACTGATGACGAAAGACAACCGCCTGCTGAACAAGAAGTAGTAATGGACCAGATATATGACACATTCGATTTGGTAACACCCCAAGCAGCCAGACAATGCTGGTCCTCCAGGAAAAAGAAAATGACGGACCCGAGAGAGATCAACCTCAGGAAAAAGAGCTATATGATCATCCCAGAGGAATGAAAGCTCGAGAGGAGGGTGTTGTGGGGTAAAAATCACCTCTATTTCAGAACTAAGTGGAATCAACCAGTCCTATGAATACCACTGGTTTCAGGGACTAAATGGAGACATTCATACCAGGTTTAACCGCATGCTACGAACACGTTCCTCTCATACCACTTTAGTTGCTCCTGTATTATTTATGATAAATACACATTATATTTTATACACTTTACACTACTTGTGGTTTCTTTCATTTGTAACCCCTAGCACGGGTCTACAACAGTTACCTTTAAAACGAGCAACTTTTTGTGCTCCAAAATTCATTTTTTAATAGTCACCATCATTCTCAATGCACTTTTGCCAGGAATTCAATAATGCATCTTTGTTTTGATGCACGTCTATGACAGGAATTTCTTTCTTAGAGTCTCACATCATCAATATCTGCAACAGAGTTGTGAAACTTTCAGGTCATGAATGCATAAGTTCAGCCATTATAACAATGCGATTTGCAATCCTTTCTCATCCATTTGGGCAGAATAAAATATTGGAGGCATTACTTTGGAAAGTAAATATATATATTTATATATATTTATATATATATATATATATATTTTTTTTTTTTTTTTATTAGATCAATAATTAAATATGGTGTTTATTTGTCGAGTGTACAATTTGAATATCTTACCTCGGTTTTTTCACAAGGTACAAATTTGAACTTGCGTAGAATTTGTGTGATGACCATTTTCAGTTCCAACTGAGCCAATCTCAGTCCAATGCAAATACGAGGCCCTCCGCCAAATGGAATGTAAGTGAAGGGAACATGCTTCTTCTGTGCCTCAGGGGAAAACCTGTAGCAGTTTCAAAAAGACAAAACAACAAAAATAAATATCAACCTGTAATTTAATGTCTTTGTTCTTCTATCAATATGACCATTATCGTTGCATTAGATCTGCCAATCTCAGAGGAAGATCTGAGCAAAGCAGGAATCTTTGATGGTATGGTCACATTGAAAGAATGAATGATAGTTTGTGGATGAGCAGATGTAGAATCAGTTCACAAAGGAGGTTCAAGTAAAACATGGCAGTGACAAAGACTTGAGAGTAGGAGGGATAAATGAATACTTGGCCAGAGATATGGTGGTTTGAAAGTCAATTTCTAAAGTGAGGGAGATAGACCAAAATGATTTTTGAGAATTATAGCGAGAAAAACATTGTTAAAAACAAAAATATGGCTGACTTATATTCACATACATTGTTAGCACTATGTGACCCGACGGGGTAAGATAGAGAACCTTGCTGGTGGGTCGAGAGGCAGCCGGTCCCTTGGGTGGTCCTTTTGGCACAAATTCAGGAGATTTCGCATTGCTGAATCTAACAGGATGATGATGATGATGATGAAAGAAAAGGGTAGATATGTTCTTAACAGGTGATCAAATGATTCCCCCACAAAATAGATAGTTGAAAGGTTCAAATAGGCACCATAAATATATATTTCCCAAGCAGTGAGAATTTGCCACTTATGTTTTAATTGAGAGACTTCCAGAGAATCGAGGTAAGTGATAGCCATCAGATAGCCAGTTAAGTTGTAATCGATCGTGAAGACCCTTGGGAAAAGCATTCCACTGTGACGGTGATAAATGAAAGACAAAAGAAAAAATGTTTATTGCAAGATACACTAGTTCTCATAAATTGGGCTTTAAGGAATATGACATCTGATAGTGAAGCCATAAAAGTCGCCAATCCACGGGGCATGGATATTTATTGCTTTTACCAAAATAATAATTCAGTTTTGTCATGGCTGGCCGCTGACGAATTCAAATAGGAGAGGAAGAAGGGGCTCGTTAAAATTGAAAACCTTTTTTTTCTCTTGGATAATTTTAAAGGTCGTTTTTTTTATTTCTTTTTTCTTCTGCGTCAGGGCGTTAAGAGGTTGGTGGGAAATACTCGGACCTCCCCCCACCTTTGGGAAGTGGAAAGTTACTGGACCCAGTGAAGGGGTCGGCTGCGATTGGCTGGTGACAGTTTGGGACCTGTATCAAGAAGGCGGAGTAACAACTAACCGATTCCTATATAACGGAGACATCAGAAGCAGAGAACACACACACACTCCTACCCTCCACCCATTGTAACCTGGTTGAGACATGCCTCTGTTTTCTTTGCTAAGTTGATTTTTTTCTCAAGTGTAAACTGATGATAACAGACGAAGAACTTTGTTAATTTGTACGAGTGATTAACACCTTGTGTACATACTATTCATAACATTTAATGCAATAATTATTTTATGTTATGAAAAAAGTTAATCTTTGACTTCTTTTGTTTGTTTGGAAAACGCTGATTCTTCGCCGTTGCTTGGAAGTGCAGTCTATTTTCAGATCGACCCTGTTGACAGTTTGGAAGCCGGACCAAGATTGGAGACAAGTAAGCGAATCATGGCGACGGGGACAAATCCTACCACCGGACAGAGACAAAAGGTGATGCCACAGAGATTGGAGTCAGTTGCATCTTTCTTTCAAGCCTGTGCATCTGTTCCGGCCCTGTAGGGGTCACACTATGGGTTGAGGGGTTAATTATCCGGAATTAGAAAACCAATTAGGATATAAGGGAGACAATCCAATTCATACAAAGTTTATCTCCAAGTTGTGGAGCTAAAAATAGAAAACTTGTATTCACATACATCTTATATATGGTAGAATTTTAAAAAGAATAAATAAATCACCTTTCAGGATCAAATTTCTCTGGTTCAGGCCAATACTCTGGATTGTGATGAATGGCGTAAATAGGGATGATTACTTCTGCATTCTTTGGAAAATTCCAATTTTTTATTGTAATGTCTCTGCCGGTTTCTCTTACAACCCTGAAACAAAAGAGCAAATATAGAAATTTAGTCTATTTAATTATATATTTGTACATTCGTTTATATGTACATTATCACCTTTCACGCAAATTTTGCATCGTTCATTGGCAATGAATTGTTGAACCGTATCTGGTTAGGGAACAAGATAGTTCTTTTTTAACCAATTATTCCATTTTGATTGTTGACAAAGACGAAGCCATGTGTAAGAGTCTATCAAGAAAAATCTTGCATCTTGAGACATAAGGCATGGGGGGGGGGGGGTGATGCCGACCAAAACAGCAAATTGAATAAAAAAATTAAAAAAATGACTATTGAGTGATGTTTTTCCACTGCCTTATGATCTTTATGAATTTACGGTTTCAATTCCGACGTCAATCTTTGAGAACCACCTTGTACTTATGGCTAACTTTTGAGTTAATAAAATGTTTTCATCCTTCTAATAATCATCGATCATCAAGGAATCTAATCATCTAATCATCAAGTAGATTCCAGATTGTCATCGATCATGGTGAATTGTATCATTAAGCATCAAAATAAATTAATAAAACAAATATGTATTAATATTTCATTATAATCAATAGGAATGCCACCACAATATTAATATTATTTAACCCATAACAAAGCACAATTGATTGCTCTGTAAGGTGCCTGCCTGGGAAGCAAAGCGAACCCCCAAATGAACTTATCTTGAACAGGAATTGCTAAGTCTAATCATAAGGAAGATGATTGGAAACATGGTCGTGATTAGCAGAGAAACACTTATTATGGTTCTTGTAGACTAGATGCGCAGGAAAGGCTTCAGAGTCTTTTCTATTCTACTATTCAATTGACACTGTAGGATATATGGATCCATACTTTTACAATTATTTACAACTAAAACATGACATGAACATTGTGCATACTGTATTCTTTGAATTTCAGTGTCCATGGTGATAGTGGGAGTAGATGTGATGTAAGGGGGTTAAAAACTCATCCGCCCTCCTCTAAATATAACTAAAAAATAAAATATTAATCAGATTTAAATATAAAAATCAATGAAATTAATTGAACATAAATTTTGTTTGACATGAATGATTGATAGAAAAGTTTTATTCTACGTATGTTTGGTCGAGAAAGTTGTTAACATCAATCAGATAGAGGAAAATCTTTAGTTTAGGAAAGATAAAGGCGATTTTTGCATATATACTAGTTGACTTTGCCGACTTCATAAAATTCGCTACTTGAAATACATAAAACATTAATTAAAAATAATAAACATTTCAGTCATAATTTTGTTGTAAATAGGAAAAACATGATTAAAACATTTAAAAACAAAAAAGTCACTGTTGAAAAACCACGTGGACTGTTTTGTTTAGCATAGAATAAATTACACACCATTTATCTCCCTTTGCTGGCCCATCTTGCTTAGGATTTTTTTTTCTGAGGTTTTCCGGTGATCATCGCCGATCTAGTTTAGCATAGTCTTCTATTTCTTTAAATATCTTAGCATTCTTTTACCTTTGTTGATGACCAATAAACTTGTATCAGGTCTCAGAGTTTTGTTTGTCGACAAAAGTTTATACAAACCATCCAATGGTTGTGTACATTCCCACAAAATACATGCATCTCGGAAACAGTATAAGAAAAACGGCACCCTCCTAATGGTCTACATCAACCGTCAAATCTACAGACATTACTCCGACAACATTTGTGTCACAGTTTGCTTTCTGTCTATTCTTTTTGTATAACAAAGCTATTCTTTCGGCCCCTCCCTTGCCACCAGTCACTCTTTCTTTTTTTCCTTTTCGACGATGGCAAAGAACATGTTAAATCGATCAAGGCCTAATGCCTTCCACTACTTCTTTTCTCATAACACTATGCCACAAGGAAGGCAAAAAAAGGCAAAAAAAAAAGAAAGGTTTCTATGCCTAAAGAAAACGTTATATCGACAAAACTATTAGGACTTTAAATAAATAACTCTTTATTTAAACATATATATGTGCATTGTTTTGGCTTCTAAATCTTACAAATTCAAAACATCTATATATTAATAGGATAGCGTGTGTGTAATTTATTTTGTGTGTCACGATTACATCCAAGTGACTGTCGTTTAATTGTTATGGTCTTCCATTTCTTGTAATACATAATTTTATCAAGAATTCTTCATAAGTTTTGGTTTCGGTTTCGATTATAGCTGATGGCACTCAAGTCAATTTTTTTTTATAGATAATTTTACCAAGAATTCTTCATAAGTTTTGCTTACGGTTATAGCTGAAGGAACTTAAGTTATATATATATACATAACTACTTAATTTACTCACATAAAATTAATATACGAAAGTATAGATTTATGCGTAAACTTTAAGTATTTACTTCAAAAGTGCTCAATACGTAGGTAGAGCTAGTTAGTAAGTTATAAAATGTATATGGCGATTAAGCTACACTGAATATTCCGCGTTTCATCTACTCTAAGATTCTTCAGGATTTTTCTTCATAAGTTTTAGTTTCGGTTTCGATTAAAACTGATGCATCCAAGTCATAGGGATATATTTTTTTATTTTTGAAACTATCATAAAAAAAAAAAATCGATAGAACATTAACTCTATAATAATATATACAAAATCTGCATAAATTAAAATATCATTTTTAAACATTTTACGACCAGGCTAGCTCAGGTGTCCCTGCTAGCTTAGATAAATACTTTTGCAGTTTTAACAAAAGAGCTACAATGATATCAAGGCATCTCCATTTATGCTGAACATCCACAGAAAGCCAACATCAATATATTACATATGAAAGAGTCCGCTATGGAATTTTCACAGACCATGCTAGTAGATAATTAATAAAATTCCTCTTTTTAAACCAATTTGCAGTTTAATTAACTTTGCAACCAATATTGCATATACAAACGCATTATATAAAAAAAGATGGTGCGTCTATTGTGTAAAGTTGAGTTAACGTCAAGTTAAGTTGAGTTAAGAAGACGTTTTGACTTTATCGTTAGTGTGAAAAGTGGGACCAACATTCATATTTATTCATTTACATTAATAAATCTTACTTGGTTGCTATCGGATATTTCCTTAAGGTTTCTGAAACGCATTGATCAAGGTAGGTCAGCTTTTGGATATTTTCATAATCAGCAGGTTCCTAAAAAACATGAATAACAGACATTTCTAAGATGTGTGCACTCAATCTGTGCATTCAGCAATAAAAATCCTATTTTAAACTGAAATGCAATGCACCAACAAAACCTCTCTGAAATGCAAAGACGCATTTAAAAATTTGATTTTTTTTGTTTCACATTTATTTCATGATATTTACAGAATTATTCATTCATAATCTGCCTTAGGAATTGAGTATTGTTTGTCAATATCTTTTCGTTTAATCTGATGTACAGACGAGAGGAAACCGAATTTAGGGTCTTGTCTACAAATCTCTGAATTATGAAGTGATACATAATTTAGGGTGTTGACCACCATCTCTGTATTATAAAGTAAAACCTAATTTAGGATATTGGCCACTACTTGAGCAATGCACTTACCACAATTGACTCTCTCTCTCCCCATCACTTTTTCTTTTGCTTAATTTAAGGTATTGATAACTATCTCTAAATTATAAGGCGATACAAAATTTAGGATATTGACCATCATCTTTGAATTATAAGGCAAAATATAATTTAGGGTTTGAACCACCATCTATGAATTATAAGGTGAAACATAATTTAGAATATTGACCACCACTTAAGCAATGCACTTACCACAATTAGAGTATTTATCACCATCTCTAAATTATAAGGTGATACATAATTTAGGGTTTAAACCATCATCTGTGTTATAAGGTGAAACATAGTTTAGGGTATCGATCATCATCTCTGAATTATAAGGTGAAAGTTAATTTAGTTTCTTGATCACGATCCTAGCATCTTCCACCACACCTTCTAATTTGCATATGTGTTTTCTTCGGCTACTGCTGCTAATATCTTACAGCTTCTGCTGATATTTTTCCACACGCTCATACGTGCTCTGTTACATATGGTCAGCTATGAAACATATTTTTTAATGTTCTTATGCAAAGACATGACAAAACCAGGTATTTGCTGATGACACCACACTTTATAATAGACATAAAAGACAAATGAATGTACACATATCCAAGCCAATGGCGGAAATCCTAAAAAAAACAAAAAACAGTCTGTAGTGAAATGTGACCGTAAGTGAATGGTAACATTTAATGCTACTTCTCAATCATTGATTGCCATGACAAATGACACTAGTGGATATACTAGCTAGTACAAAATAGCAATTAAACAAGTGTAATGTAGAAATCCAATATTCTACTAGCATAAATCTTTGAAATAGGTAGTCAAATATGACAAAGCTTTTTAAGGAGTCTTGGAGGAAATACCAAGAATGAAAGACATGATAAATATGGTCTCAGGAGAACTGTAACATAGTGAGCAATGTGCTTACCATAATTGACTCTGACTCTCTCTCTCTCTCCATCTCGTTTTTTCTCTTTTCTCTATATTTTGATTCAGTATATCAAGGGGTCTTTTACATCCAAGTGCAATATGCCTTATTTGGGGTGGAAAAAAAAGCATGAAAGCCATACATCCATGATGATCTCCTTCGATGCATCTAGTAAATGCATTATTGGATGTATGGGGATGAGGAAGCAATTTTTTACCTGAAAATTTTAAATGATTTCAATCTAATTAAATAAATGACCATCACAAAATGAAAATATAAAATAATTCGCAATTAAAATATGTTTTCACATAAATCAATTTTAAGTCGAATATGACAAAGTTTTTCAAGGAATCTTGGAGGAAATACTAAGAATGAAAGAGCCGTGAGGTAGTGAGCCATGCACTTACCATAATCGACTCTCTCTCTCTCTCTCTCTCTCTGTTTATTGAGGGTGTTTTTATTCAAGTGTTGCACTGGAATCTTTGCAAAAAGATATTTTCTGTGGACATGTGTCTATTGTTAACCTTAAGAAGGGGTAACCTTCCTGTAAACTATCCTTTAGGAGTTTGTTGGCCCCATGTTGGGAACCTTTAAAAAAGTCTCATGATAATCTACATATACATATACTTATTGTGAGATTTATTGGCAGATATTTTATTTTTGTTTTTATGCAAATGCACAAGACGACAAATGACATTTTGTAGAGCAAAGCTAACATCCAAGTTTCAGAGACCCCAGACCCCCTGCAAGACCTACTCACCATCACTGCTTAGTTATTATATAAATAACATATCAACAGCAGGAACAATAGTCGAAAGCTAAAAAATAGAAACAATTCTGTTGTTTTTATAAAAAAAAATAGAATGTTACGTACATCTCCTAATACATCCTTGATTTCGTCTTGTATCTTTTTCTGAATATCGGGATTTAAAGCCAGACTGTGGGCCATGAACGATAACGTGGAAGCTGTTGTTTCGTAACCAGCCAAAAAAAAGATTATACATTGGGCAATGATTTCTTCATCAGTAAATTCTGTAAAAAAAAAAAAAAAAAAAATGACAATGCATTTATAGTATTTACAATACAATAGTAATACAATCGTAGCTTGCCCAAACAGCAATTCAAAATGTTAATATTAGGTTGACAAGAAAGTTCTTGCAGTTTTTAACTTTTAAATTCAGATGAATTATATCTCGGTTCCAACAAAAATTTATTGATCAAAATAAGCACCATCAGAATCAACACACTTTTGTAAATGCAAAACAAGTGTATTTATGCCAATAACATAAAAATCTTGTGTTCTGGTGGCGATGGTGGTTGCTGAAGGCATTTTTGATATCATTTAGGTTTTTGAAGCATTTCTCACGCAGAAAGTTGTCGAGATGCTTACAAAAGTGATAATCGGTAGGTGAGAGGTCTGGAAAATATGTCGAATAAGGCAGAGTTTTGTAGTCCAATTTGTTCAACTTCTGCAGAGTTGGTTTAGCAACGAGCAGTCAGGCACTGTCATTGAGGAAAATTAGGGCTGTTCTGTTGATTGTAATTTAAACGATTGTAATTTAAACGATTGTAATTTAAACGATTTTAATTTAAACGATTGTAATTTAAACGATTGTAATTTAAACGATTTTAATTTAAACAATTGTAATTTAAACGATTGTAATTTAAACGATTGTAATTTAAACGATTGTAATTTAAACGATTGTAATTTAAACGATTGTAATTTAAACGATTAGATAAAGCAAAAAAAAAACGCTCTTTAAATGATATATAAAGTAAAGGTGTTATAATGAAAACTTATTTGAAAATAAATAATTTGAAATCAAAATTTAAAATTCTGCTAGAACTTTCTTTCCTACCTAATAGACGTGAGTAGGTTGGCTAGTGATCTACTAACTAATACATGTTAACAATTAAATGTGCTGTAGACGAACGGTCAGTAAAATCCAGTATCATAAGAGCAAAAGTCTTTAAAATTAATAGTTGGCTATGGCAATGTTTTTCAAGAAGTAATGGATGAAATACTAAAGATAAAACGTGATAAATATCGTTGAACAAATGTGGCAATGTGTTTAGCATAATTAACTTTCTCTATATATTTGCCATTCCATCTCTCTTTCTTGTTTATGTTCTGATTCCAACTCTTGAAGGATAACAGCCATAATTAATTGTAACATAATCGATTAGTTTGAATAAAAAAAACCCTTCATTCTCTAAAAAATGGTCTGTGTTGCACATGATTATGTTTTTTAAGGAAGTAAAAAAATTATACGACAGATTTTAGTTACGCACTCATAGGTATTACATGATTGGCTCTAAAATTGCAAAGAATTGTGAAGATTTTGAAGACGTTTATTTTCATGATAATTATTATAGAAATCCAAAGAAATGATTGAAAAAAAAAAAAAAAAAAAAAAAAAAAAAAGATAGAAATCGAATAAGAAAGTGATTGAATTAAAATTGGTAAATTTACTTCTTTTTTTTGGCATTTTCTGATTTGTATTTTCTGCTTCTGTTTCAACTGTGCCATTAGTTTCTTCTGAAGAATTGGGTTCTCGCTGCGTATCGATCATCATTTGGAGCAAATCATTGTACTCCTGATAATTAAAAGAAAATATTTACTTTTATTAATGAAGAAAACACATTGAAGCACAGAAATTAGGAACTCGCGACTGCTTACGATTGGACCATAAAACTCCCTTTGGAATTGTAGTTGTGTTTCAAAAAAGTATAAGCTAATTGCAATACCCATCCAAGGATGGGTACATAATATTTAATCACCCTTGGAGTTTTTAATTACAAAAAGATGGTAGAGTCTCAAATACTTCAAAGAAAAAAAAAACATTGACTGAGATTATTATACTTCTAATAATTAAAATGAAAACACTTTTATCAATGAAAAGAAACTATTGTTCTGTACAATCACACCGACATGACAAAAAATATTTTACCATTTTTTAAAAATACAAATTTTGAAATCACTACTCTAAAAAAATCATGGTAAATTTTGATAATAAATAGTTTTTAATTTGTATTTAAACATTTTTTACTTCAATTAAAAAAAAACCTGGGACTCGATTCTCAGCGACACTCTCTGCTCTAACCAGGTCCCAGTCGGTTCTCGAGAACTCAACGGCTCGACTCTCCCAAATATCTTAACTCCCGGCCTTATATAATCTCATTTATGCAAATTAATGCGCATTGGAACCTACTGATTCGTCGCCTTCTCGTCTTCCATCCCCCAGGTTTCGAGTTCGCACATGCAGCCCACCTCCGTGACTGCAAGCACAATCAATTTTCACTACACCAAACCAAATTTGAAAATATATTTGGTTTAAAAACTATCCCCCCCGTTTCCTTCCCTTGTGTTGTTTAATATTTATTGCATATTTTAAATGTTGTTTAATATTTATTGAAGCTTTTAAATGTTGTTTAATATTTATTGAAGCTTTTAAATGTTGTTTAATATTTATTGCATCTTTTAAATGTTGTTTAATATTTATTGCATATTTTAAATGTTGTTTAATATTTATTGAAGCTTTTAAATGTTGTTTAATATTTATTGCATATTTTAAATGTTGTTTAATATTTATTGCATATTTTAAATGTTGTTTAATATTTATTGAAGCTTTTAAATGTTGTTTAATATTTATTGAAGCTTTTAAATGTTGTTTAATATTTATTGCATATTTTAAATGTTGTTTAATATTTATTGCATATTTTAAATGTTGTTTAATATTTATTGAAGCTTTTAAATGTTGTTTAATATTTATTGCATATTTTAAATGTTGTTTAATATTTATTGAATATTTTAAATGTTGTTTAATATTTATTGAAGCTTTTAAATGTTGTTTAATATTTATTGCATATTTTAAATGTTGTTTAATATTTATTGAAGCTTTTAAATGTTGTTTAATATTTATTGCATATTTTAAATGTTGTTTAATATTTATTGAAGCTTTTAAATGTTGTTTAATATTTATTGAAGCTTTTAAATGTTGTTTAATATTTATTGCATCTTTTAAATGTTGTTTAATATTTATTGCATATTTTAAATGTTGTTTAATATTTATTGAAGCTTTTAAATGTTGTTTAATATTTATTGCATATTTTAAATGTTGTTTAATATTTATTGCATATTTTAAATGTTGTTTAATATTTATTGAAGCTTTTAAATGTTGTTTAATATTTATTGAAGCTTTTAAATGTTGTTTAATATTTATTGAAGCTTTTAAATGTTGTTTAATATTTATTGCATATTTTAAATGTTGTTTAATATTTATTGAAGCTTTTAAATGTTGTTTAATATTTATTGCATATTTTAAATGTTGTTTAATATTTATTGAATATTTTAAATGTTGTTTAATATTTATTGAAGCTTTTAAATGTTGTTTAATATTTATTGCATATTTTAAATGTTGTTTAATATTTATTGCATATTTTAAATGTTGTTTAATATTTATTGCATCTTTTAAATGTTGTTTAATATTTATTGCATCTTTTAAATGTTGTTTAATATTTATTGCATCTTTTAAATGTTGTTTAATATTTATTGCATCTTTTAAATGTTGTTTAATATTTATTGCAGCTTTTAAATGTTGTTTAATATTTATTGCAGCTTTTAAATGTTGTTTAATATTTATTGCATCTTTTAAATGTTGTTTAATATTTATTACATATTTTAAATGTTGTTTAATATTTATTGCATCTTTTAAATGTTGTTTAATATTTATTGCATCTTTTAAATGTTGTTTAATATTTATTGCAGCTTTTAAATGTTGTTTAATATTTATTGCATCTTTTAAATGTTGTTTAATATTTATTGCATCTTTTAAATGTTGTTTAATATTTATTGCATCTTTTAAATGTTGTTTAATATTTATTGCATCTTTTAAATGTTGTTTAATATTTATTGCATCTTTTAAATGTTGTTTAATATTTATTGCATCTTTTAAATGTTGTTTAATATTTATTGCATCTTTTAAATGTTGTTTAATATCTATTGCATCTTTTAAATGTTGTTTAATATTTATTGAAGCTTTTAAATGTTGTTTAATATTTATTGAAGCTTTTAAATGTTGTTCAATATTTATTGCATCTTTTAAATGTTGTTTAATATTTATTGCATCTTTTAAATGTTGTTTAATATTTATTGCATCTTTTAAATGTTGTTTAATATTTATTGCATCTTTTAAGTTTTCACAAAATGATTAATTCAAGTGTTCTGTCTCCCTTCTTCTATTTTCCTTCTTACAATTGGATAATAAATATCGAGTTGCATTCGTTTTTCAAAAGAGTATAAACTAATTGCAATACCTCACAAGATGAGTACATAATATTCAATCACCCTTGGAGTTTTTATTTTTATTTTTTTACTTACATTCACCTCTAACAAGGCATATTGCAACTCGGATGTAAGGGGCTACTATTTGGGACCATACCTAGGAAAGATTTACAAGATGTTGGTTTACATTACATTTAAACTTTTATATATCAGTACAGTAAGGGAAGCAGGTAGTAGGAAGGGAATTCCAAAGTTTAGCTGTTCGAGGGAAGAAACTATTAGAGTAGAAATCTTTCTGGCATTTAGGGACCTCGGCGACCTCAACAGTGAAGGGGTGCGATTTTGTTGCTAAGCAGGTTTGTTAGGGATATGTACGTCGAAGTGGCACAAGTGTAACAAGTTCATGAAAGAACATTCCATTAAAATGCTTGTAAAACAGACACAGAAATGCAACATTGTGGCAATGGGACAGGGGTTGGAGCTTAGTTGACAAAGTGGGCCTATTAGATTGTAAACATTTTTGACCCTATCCAAGAGGGGGAGACTAGTGGTAGATGCACCAGCCCAGATATGGCAACAATACTCCATGCATGGGCGAATGGTGGCTTTGTTGAGGTACAGGATACTGTCAGATGTGAGTAATTGCCTAGCATGATAGGAGGAACCTACCTTCTTTGCGACAGCCTTCGCAATGTCCTCAATGTATTTTTTCCAGTTCATATTGACTGAGAATGTTAAGCCGTGGAGTTTGAAATAAGAATTCTCAGGTAGGGTGTTATTTGCCATGGATATCGGTGGTTTGAGAGGCGTATTGTAATTGTTAAGGGAGAACAGCTAAATTTTATTAGCAATAAATGTTATCCGGTGCATGGTATATGCATTCAAAGATGGCTGTTAGATAAACGACATTGCCTAAATCCATACTGTTTGTCAGAGAAATTAGATTTTGAAAAGTGGTGGACTAGTGCTTGATTAATTAAGGTCTCAAAGATTTTATTGAAGAGGGGGAGGAGACTGATAGGACAATAATCGAGAGGATAAATGTTTTTACCAGAATTCTTGTACACTGGTACCACAGAGGCCATCCTCCAGCTATAAGAGAAGCAAGACTCAACAAGGCATTTATTGTAGAGATTGGAAAGTACGGAGGCTAAATCAGCTGAGCATTTCTTGATAGCAGGGATGAGATCAAACCCACACATCTTGGAAGTTTTTTTTATGATATTACAGACATGGGAAGAGGTGATAATCAAGTCTGCACAGGGAAATTTGGGAGGGTGTTGTGGGTTAGCTCTAAAGTAGAGTTGGAGGTAAATAATAATTAGGCTCCCTTGGAGTTTTTCATGACAGAAAAATGGAGTTCCAAATACTTTAAGGCAAAATAAAAAAAAAAAAAAAACCTTGACTGAAATGGTGAAAACTGTATGAAAATGAAGCTTACATGACTGAAGTTATGGGTTCAGAAAAAAAAATCATTTTTGTAAAAAAAAATGAAGCTTCCATAGATGGGAGGGATTAAAACGATCAACATTTAACCATATTTTAAGAATCATTTTGTATCATTTTGTTATAATGATTTAAATTATTGGAATTTTCTTTTATTGTTAAAAGTAAATTCAAGATTAGGAGAATCTAAAAGCTTGTTAGGATATGGTCTTGTCTGGGATTAGGGCATTTTTGGATTTGATTGATAGGATTTGTAGATTTAAAACTTAAATATCGGAAATTTTTTTGTTCATTTCAATAGCAAATCAGAATGATGATGATGAAGATGATAATGATGATGATAATGATGATGATAATGATGATGACGATGATAATGAAGATGAAGATGATGACGATGATAATGAAGATGATGATGCTAATGTAGATGATGAAGATGATGATGAAGATGATGAAGATGAAGATGAAGATAATGAAGATGATGATAATGAAGATGATGATAATGAAGATGAAGATAATGAAGATGATGATAATGAAGATGAAGATAATGAAGATGAAGATAATGAAGATGAAGATAATGAAGATGAAGATAATGAAGATGACAATGAAGATGAAGATAATGAAGATGACAATGAAGATGATGAAGATGAAGATAATGAAGATGATGAAGATGAAGATGAAGATGATGAAGATGAAGATGATGAAGATGATGATGAAGATGAAGATGAAGATGAAGATGATAATGAAGATGATAATGAAGATGATGATGATAATGAAGATGATGATGATAATGAAGATGAAGATAATGAAGATGATAATGAAGATAATGATGCTAATGAAGATGATTATGAAGATAAAGATGATAATGATGAAGATGATGAAAATAAAAATGATAATGAAGAAGATGAAGATAATGAATATGATGTTGAAGATGATGATACTAATGAAGATGATAATGAAGATGGAGATGATCATGATGATAATCATGATGATGAAAATGATAATGAAAATGATAATGAAAGTGATAATGAAGGTGGTCATGAAAATAATGGAGATGATGATAAAAATTATGATGATGAAGATGATAAAGATTATAATGAAGATAAAGATGATAATGATGAAGATGACGAAGATAAAAATGATAATGAAGGTGATAATGAAGGTGGTCATGAAGATGATGAAGAAGATGATAAAAATTAAGATGGATACTCACATTGTTATTGTCTTTTCTTCTGTCATCCAAAAGAAGCTTACAAAAATTAACAAAGAATTTCCTTTGCGTCACCATCAAGTTTAAAAACAATGAATTTATAAATTTAAAGAGAGGATTGCAAATATCTGGAAAAAAAAATTAATATTATAGAAATCTATTTCCATCATCATCATCACCACCACCATCATCATTATCATATGCAATCACTTGTAAATGTGAAGGAAATGTCTTTTCTGCCAAGTAAGGTCATGACTCACAGGTTGGGAATAATAAGTGTTTAAGAATAATATAAAGGATTGTATAAATAAGTGATTCCCAACTTGTTGGTTTTGACTCCAAATGCCGTTGCGACACTAATGCCATCGAGTCTCCAATTGATTTTGAGCCAAATACGAATATTATATAAAATACGATGAATAACATATTGATAAAAACATTTTTTGTCAAAAATCCCAAAAATTCCCAATAAAATCAGAAATCACAATAACAAACTTGTTGCTGTTCCCAACAACTTATATGAAGCAGCATTCTTCCAACTTTTCATCCTTAAAAGCATCAATTAAATGCAGAAGCCGACTTGAGATGTACTTGTAGTGGACTAGGGTATAGAAGGAAATGCGTGTTCATCTCACGTCAGGTCACCAATTTGTTGTGGTGTGGTGGATATATTATATAATTCCCCAGTCGTACAAAATAGGAAAAATGAATTGTCTTGAGGAAGAAACGAACGACGAGTTAAATTGAATTAAATGAACTAGAATTTATTTCGTGAAGAAACAAATGAAAGAAAAGGGTACAGCACGTGTTTAGTTTGGCGTGCGTCTCTCGCTGTTAACTGGTGAGAGAGAAAGTCTATTGTTGTAGAGAGAGAGAGAGAGAGAGAGAGAGAGAGAGAGAGAGAGAGAGAGAATCAATCCACACCATGGAGATTGAAAGCGTGTAAAGTGTACATACTGTCTGTTGACTCTTGCCCCCACACATAGTAGCAGGTGACGTGGGGCACGCCCCGAAAGGAGCCAGTTGTTCCGTCAACCTCTCAGGTCGGAAGCCGAATTGAAAAAGGGAGGAAGCAGCTTATGTCCCTTGCTTTTATAGTTGTTTCCGGTGGTCTTTTGCGCATGTGTGGATTTCCTTCAAAAAGGAAGTGACGTTGCCCATATGTGAGTACGTGTGTGTGTATGCATGTGAATGTGAGTATGTACGTGAACGTGAATATATCTACATGTGTGTACGTGCGTATGTTTGTGTGCACGGATGCGTATGACAAGAAAAATGGCTTGAGATGTGAACGCATGTTTTTGTGCAAGACTAGAAGGACTCGTACAATCTATATTGACAACAAAGTCCAGGATAAAATTGCTAGCTAAAAAAAATGTAATACCAGCTTTCTCATTAAAGTCAGATTAACAAAGATGCCTAGTAGGCCAGTTGAAAATGTGGTTACACATTATTAAATGTAGAACCTAATTCTGGTCCATATGTATATGATGATATATCACCACTGGTCCTTGGACTGGCTGCCTATAACTGCCATTTCTACTACCTAACCAGCTTAGGTTTTGCAAAGAACTGTGTAAAGTAATGAGAAACTGTTTTGATTACACAAGAAAAGAAAATATCAAGAAGCGAAATGAAATAAATAATTGTAAGAAGGAAATGACCAATAGAAAATATACTGAAACTATCAGAAAACGAATAACTCATTACTTCTGGAAAATCTACAACAGTGTAGTAAATAATGGGCAATCAACAATTCCCCCACTATCCAACAATCTTGAAATTGTTTGCATGGCAACTGAAAACGGTCATCTGATTGTCTTCAACTCTATTTTGGACCCAGCAAACGACTCCTTCCAGATTTTCCTCTGTGGACAGAAATCACACTAGATGACTTTATGTTATAAGGGACATAATTACGGATAGCACCGGATACGAAACGGTGTATAAAAGAGCGTCTTGCATTGTCTTGGAGTCAGTTCAGTGGTACGCACTAGCCCGACCGTCTCGCGTCTTACACTCTCCAAGTGTAGTCAGGATTAACCAAGCTCCCAGGACGAGCGTTCCGCTCACACACGTTAAGTTACTTTTTTCCTTTACCTTCATTTACGCATATATCAACTTCAAGGCGAGCAGCCATTTTGTATTGTGTATTTATTTGAAGTACGAATAAACCTTTTTGTTATGCATTCCACTCGGCGTATTTTGTCATGTTATTATATACCGTCAAAACGGGATATAACACTTGAAAATCATCCCTTCTCAAGTACATATTATAAAAAACCTAGACACTTCAAAAGCATGTGGACCTGATCTCATCCTGGCTGTATTATTAAAAAAAATGCTCCACTGAAGTTGCTCCAGTTCTCTCCAAACTTTTTAACAAATGCCATAACGAATCTTGCTTTCCTTACTGCTGGAAAACTCCTTCTGTGGTACCAGTTTGCAGGAATTCTAGCGAAAGAACTGACCCGTTAAATTATCGCCCTATTAGCCTCCTCCCTCTTTTTGCCAAAATATTTGAGTCCATAATTAATCAAGCTCTAGTCCACCACTTTACAGCTGCTAAACTTCTATCTGACCTACAGTATGGGTTTAGGCAAGCCTGTATCTATATCCTAACTATAATCTCTGAATGTATATACTGGATAAAGGAGGAGAGAGTAGAGCAGTAGCTATAGATATATCTAAGGCCTGTTGCAGGGTGTGGAATGGTGGTCTTCTCGTGAAAATCAGATCCTATGGACGAATATTTAATATAATTAAATCCTTCTTAAATAAGAGGAGAATTCAGGTTTTCTTCAATGGTTGTACATCAAAACAATGTGATATAAATGTGGGTGTACCTCAGGGGGTCGATCCTTGGACCTTTATTATTCCTGATATTCATAAATGACCTCCCTGATAAAACTGTCTCTGAGATTGGTATATTTGCTGATGACACCATGCTCTATAACAGACATGAGGGGGAAAACGTATCGAAGGCAACCCTAGAGGAAGATCTTCAGTCTGTAGTGGAATGAGGACAAAAATAATTGGTAACATTCAATGCTTCCAAGACTAAGCTTCTTTCCTTTAATAAGAAACCTTCTCAACCACAAATAGCCATGATTAATGATACATTACCTGAAAGTACTTCATTCAAACTCCTTGGCTTAACGTTCACGGGGAACAAGAGTTGGAACAGATACAGTGAGGGTATTGCTAAGGCTGCTGCAAAGAAGGTGGGCTCTCTCTACCGTGCTAGCAAGTTACTTTTGCCTGAGAGTATTCGCCCATGTATGGAGTATTGTTGCCACATTTGGGCTGGTGCATCTGCTACTAGTCTCTCCCTTTTAGACAAGGTTTAAAAGAGAGTCGCTAACCTAATAGGTCCCGGACTATCAGCTGGGCTTCAACTGCTGTCCCATTGACGAAATGTTGCATCCCTCTGCCTGTTTTACAAATATTTTAATAGTCGGTACTTCGGCAAATTACAAGCCCTTGTCCCCCCTCACAAACCCGACAAGCAGCAAAATCCCACCCCTACTCAGTAGAAATCTCTGGATGTAAGAAAGCCTTCTATTCTGATAGTTTCTTCTTTAGGACTGTTAGATTAGGAATTTTCTTTCGGGTTCCTGCTTTCCCGAGAGTACTGACATGCAACAGTTCAAGTGTAATGTAAACAGACATCTTGTTTCTCAACTCCCTACATAGTATCCCTGCAAATTATGTCTCGGATAGTAGCCCCCTACATCAAAGTTGCACTGTTCCTTGTTTGGGGTGAAAATGCAAAAAAAAAAAAAAAAAAAAATTTTTTTTAAATAAATAATAAATAAATAAATAACAAATAAATAAAGCAAAACTTACAATTTAAGGCAAAGATAAAATGTAATTGGTTCGTCTCGATGATTTTACGGGCATTTTTGACAAAGATATTGTCTGCATCATTTTGTGAATTAACTTTGATTCCAAACGAAGTTGAAGCAATCACATCCATCGTATAACCTCCAAATAATCTGGAATAAATCAAAAAGATTTGTAATAAAAACAAATAAAAAATAAAAATAAAATAAAAAGATTTGTAATAAAAAACAAATAAAAATAAAAACAAATAAAAAAAATTTTTTAATTATAAAAAAATTTTTTTTAAATAAAAAATTAAATAAAAAAACATCCATCGTATAATCTCCAAATAATCTGAAATAAATCAAAAAGATTTGTAATAAAAAACAAAAAATAAAAAATAAAAACAAATAAAATAAATAAATAAAATTTGTAATAAAAAACAAAAAAATAAAAAAACAAATAAAATAAATAAATAAAAATTTGTAATAAAAAACATGCTCATCATATTCGGTTTAACATCAAGTTTACATGCTGGTATGTGTCTGATGCCTTTTAGAAATTGACTTCCAAATTAATCTATCTCTGGCCAGGTCTTTAGTCATCCATCTTTCTCTCACAACCATTCCTTATCACTTCCTTCCATGTTTCCGTCGATCATCCCCTAACAACTGACTGTTATTTCAACTGTTCTACCTCTCATGGCTTTTGTTTTATGTTGAAAAACAATGGATACCTCCTGTGTTGTACATGTAATTGTGAAGCAAGGGTTGCACAACCCTCAACCATACCTTTCGTGAATCAGCAGTGATTGATTCCAGCGGCAAGGATAAGTCCAGGACTAATGCAAACAGTACTAAGATAAGCTGATAACACATACAGCACCTTGTATTCCCAAATAGTTACCATTTAATATTGGCCAGGTTCAACATTGCTTAACTTCAGTGATCTATCGGAAACTGGTATGTCAACATGTCGTATATGTTCTACATCTACTAACCCAAGCACTCTCATCCATTTTTTCGATGTGACCAAACCAACAAAGTCTTCAGATTTGTATACATCTCTCTATACTGTCCAGATTCGATCTTCCTCTGAGATCATCAGATAAGCTTGTCTTAAAGTCTCTCATTCTCCATCCATCATATCATTTCTCTCCATGCAACGCATATCCTCAACCACCATTGGCCACTGTGCACACAACACCTGGCATTATGGGCAGAATTTTCCCCCAAACTTACTCCATCTGTTGCTAATTTTAGTCATCACATAAGCTCCTTCCAGTCCTTCAAATGCAAGAAATTTATTTACAAGAAAAAAATTCTAAAAGGAAAATATGATTAAACTAACAATTTCTCTGGTAAATTTGACACACTGCTGTCAAAATTTCCAACTTCAAAACTTAGCACTCAAGTTGACTTGCACATGCCTACCTACGTTTTTTTTTTTTTTTTTTTTTTTACACAGTGGTCACCACTTATCAAGGCCCGGAAGCCACTCAGGGATAAGGGTTATTGCAAGTACATTACGTTAGTGTGGAGATTTGATGAAGTGTTTACTTAAGGGGGCGGTTCATTAGGAATTTGTTAACGTTGGACTTGAAGACATCCAAGTTGTAGTCAGGTGGGAAGCAGGTAGACGGAACAGAGTTCCACAGGCATGCAGTTCTAAGAAAGAAGCTTTGTTCATGGAATCCACGTTTTGATTTAGGCACAGATAAAGAGTGGGGGAAATTTTTCACAGTGGATTCAGCTAGACGGGTGTTTTTCGTAGCACACGCACATGCCTACCTACGTGTGTAGCACACGCCTTCTTCCAACTCCTCCCTTGTATATTTCACATCATTTTTTATTCACCTCATTTGCATAGAAACGGCATTGCTCACGTGACCGTTAACGATAAAACCAACTGGGTGTCACCATTTTAGCGTTTTTGTCCTTTTTTTGTTACACAACCAACCTTTGCTAGGTAAGTTATGGTTTTCTCTTCAAACCTCCCCCCCTCTCGATCTCATGATCACAGGGCAAAGGGGAAATACCCATCTTGTCGGATCCTTCTTCAAAGAATCGGAAGCGTCACTTCCTAGTTTTCATCTTCTTCATCACTACCAACATCACCACCAGTATGTTCTATCATCTCCTCGTCTGGTTCTGTAGACAGTGTTTCTATACTCATCTGAAAGGGCAGTAGGGGATCAGGATCATTCGTAAATTATAAGTGATTTTCTTCATCGTCCTCAGAATAGGAAGAGGCATAACAAGGGCGGATATCTTTCACATGACGTCGGACACCATCAATCAACATAGTCTGAGGACTTATTATTTTATCTATTTGTCCAGGCCAAATTATTATAATCAATAAGTGTTGACTTGCGTAGAGAATAATAGAGTACAAAACTAACTTTGCTGCGCTTTTCTCTATTACCTCTTTTGCACAGAATCTCCAACTTATGATGCCCCCCACCTTGCAAAACATTAACAACAAAAACTTGTCTAACTACAACTACTGCCAATATTTTCCATTTTTCTCTCTCTCTTTCTCTACATAATGCTAAACAAAATTCCACCTAGTAAAACTTCTTTCCTGTCGGTGAAACAATACTGTGGGGCTGCTTCCTAACTAACTATAACATGGCCTTCTTCAAGTCTAATGTAAATAAATTTTTGTGCCACCCTTTTAAATAATGCAATTGTTTGCAAATATTAATAATACTCACGAGACTATGTTTACTTCATCACAAGATTCTGCGTAAGCTTCACATCTTTTTTCCAGATTAGAAATTGCAATGTGAATAAGAGGTGTCATCTGTAAATAACATAGTAATGGTATAATTAATGGCATAATTAATGGTATAATTAATTGAAAAATTCCCATTGGAATTTAGACTCGTACATGTGGCAAATTGCATTGTGGGATTGATTTTTGTTCAAAAAGAAAGAAAAATTCTCACCATAGCCAAAATTAATTAATTTTTTTTATTCGTTGGGACACTTCTTTAGGCATAATTGTTGAAGTTCACACGAATTACTTAATTTGATGCATTCTTACTTAAATGCAATTATTTACCATTGCTGCAATTTATAGAGGGACAGTGTTACCTCTAATTATCGGTAATACTTGATATCCTATAAATTCACTTTTCGCTTTGGTTTCACTTGTTACCTATTAGTAATTGAAATCTGGACTATTATATTTATTGCAATCATCAGAAAATGATGGGGAGGTGTGTAGAAGCACATTGTCTGGGACCCAACTTGGCCAGAGACTATAATATAAATATAGTTACATCTAACACTTGTCAATTCATGGCAGCTATGGCTCCAGAAACAGAATGTGTACTTCTGTAACATATTTTTGTTAATAGTATTTTTTTTTCAATTATATCATTGTGTTTGTCTTAATTATTATTGATTAAACAACATCGATTAAACAAGAAATTTGAGACTTACACTGCTATGATTATAGATTCCAATTCTTTTTAAATTTCTAAAATTTGTGATAATGTTATTTTTTTTAATTTCCAGATTACCATAAAAATTACCAATACTGTTCTAAAGCTCTGATTCTGATAAAATTACCGATTTCTATCCCTTTTTTTTTTAATTTCTAGATATTTGGTTATAACATTGTTGCTGTTTTTTTTTGTTCTATTTTTTTTTTAAATTTTCATATTACCATAAAAAATATGTCTAATGTGTGTATATATTTTCACAAAAAGTATAAATATGCGAGCAACTTTCTAACCATTTTTTTCTCAGATGTTTTCATCGTAATTGATTGAAAAACTAAAAATGTATTTCTTTTTTAAAACAAAGCCGATTTGCATTAGCTCGTTGTTAGTTGATAAAATGTTATTTGAATTCTTCCATAAGCAATTGAACATAGAAGACTTAAGGATATTTGTTAGTAAAAAAAAAAAAAAACCCAAAAAAAACCCAAAACCAATAAATCCTAACCTTAACCATAGAAACATGTGTACCGTGTGCATGTATAAATTTGATCATTGTATAAAATGATTGTTTTTGAGGCGGCAAACTTTAAATTAAAATAAATTTCCAAAAAATATTTTATTACGCAAATATATGGTTTACTCAAAAGATTACTTTTTGAAATTTATAATTTAAATACGATTTCGGACATATGACTCCTGCAGCTCCGATATTTATAATTCCTTTACAGGAACTACCTCTCGAGAGACACTAGATAATACTTGATATGTTACCTAAGTGATCAGGAATTTATAGTGAAGCAAAGATTGCACAATCCCAAACCTATACTTATTTATTCAGTGTGTTTTTACTTATATGGAATTATTTATCATTTCTATAATTCATAATGTCATGTTATTGACATAATCATTGCTAATATTTGGTATTCTATTAATTCACTTTTCTCTTTAGTTTAGCGTTTTATATTAGACTAGCAGGCCGCCTGGCATTGCCCAGTCATAAAATATGCTTAAATATGATTTTTTGATTAATACAGATTTCGTATATATCATTACATTGGACTCAATATATAGTAATGATTTAAAAAGTTTTTTAAAAAAATGACTTGTGCGCCACCACTGTTTAGCTTACGATTTACTATTTCCTTTAATGTTAATTAAATTAACTAACTTCTGTTGCACAAACTAAACTTGTCATGCTGAGATCATTCATCTTATTAGAAGCATTGGGCATAAAACTTTGATCGTGAGATGTCATTATAGTTTATTTATAATTAATGAGCTATGAAAGCATGTTTAACATAATTTTGGGTTCGTTACCAAAATCCGTTTTTCATGGTAACAAAAATGAAAGAAAAAAATAATGAAAAAAGCATATAAAGCAAATTTGTTGGAAACTAATAAAAAAACTTAACATTTAAAATAAAAAAAAATAATACAAAAAAGACGACAATTCTTACTTGTAAGAAAGGCTTAAAGAAAAGAACATATAAAAAACAGAAAACAGTTATTTTAAGTCCTTGTTTTAAGTCCTGTTCTTCTTTTAACAAAATGTTTTTTTTCTTTTCTGAAAGGAATCACAAACAAATAAAGTCTCTTTGACCTGAAATGGGAGAAAGAGGTAAACTATTTTTCCTTTGAGTAGGCTCAGATACCTTTAAATTTAAAGGAAAGAAACGAAAACAAAGGTAGGCTTTATGTGTACAAATAAAATAATTCACGGGATAAATTCTGGTATTAATGGAATATTTTTTTTGTGAAGGAAACTTCGGTTGAATAATCTTTCCTGGAGGTCACATGTGCCGATAATCAACTAGTCTTGTCGGCGAAATTAATTTCTGTCTTTTACAGAAAAGAAATCCTCAAAACTCGACCGGTTTCTTCCATTAATCCTTTAGAGACTAATTTCTCAGTCAATAAAACCTTGTTGCTTTTTAATAACTGGTACTAATTTTCCAGTCGATAAAACCTTGTTGCTTTTTAATAACTGGAGCAATATTACGATGAAAGTTTAGTAAGTCTTTTTATAAAGGAGAAAAAACATGTAACAAAATTTCACATCAAAATCTCTTTCACGGAGAAGTAGAACTTCCTCCTCACAGGCAGGGCTATTCAAACTAACGAAAATAGGCAAATGTCGTTTTTTCCTCCCTTCTTCACCCCTCTCCAGAGGGTGGAAGTATAGCAGACTGCTGGAAGGGAATTATAACGATGATGATCATGATGATGATGGAAGTGACCTGCAAAAGGCAGATCAAAGAGTGCATCCCTTTCGCTAAATGTCGAGATGTTGAATGTGTGTGTATAAAAAAAATAAATAAAAATTATTTCTTTATTAAAATTTCAACATGTTTGCTGCAAGGCTAAAAATTAAAACATGAACTAATAGCTATTATGTTATGCATGCATATTCATAATGCTGTCATTCGACCTTCATCTGGCAAATTCCATTTTTTTAATTTTCACACCGATTTTCCCAGGCTAAAATTCGAATATAAAGTTTCATATGGGTTCAGATATCCTATATATTAAGTTTCATGTCTGTAGACCAAAAACTGATAGAGGAGTTTGGTAGGCAAAATTTTTAAAGCAAAATATATATACGCATACATATATATATATATATATATATATATATATATATATATATATATATATATATATAAAGAGGTTTGTGTTTTTTACGAAAATATTTCGCAAGTATAAATCACGTAAAATATCTGCATGAATAGATTAGATGTAATAGTTAACTAAAAATGATCATCCCATAAGAAAACCGAAAAAAACTAATAAATAAAATGAATGTTTAAAAGAATATGCAAATTAGCTAAATCTTTTTTAGCTGAATGCAATTCCACAACCCATATATAACAAAAGTTGTATTTTCTTTTTTTAATAAATAGAAAAAGGTTTTAATATAAATATCAATACACAAAATAAAACCCCAAATTTATAGGAGTATAGATACTGTGTATATAAGGAATGTATATATTTACTTGTATCATACATGTTTGTCTCTAGTGTTTGTGATCATCTACTGCATACATATTTAGAAGTGTCTCTGTTTGTCTCTTGGGTGCGTCAGTGTTGTTTGTTTGTATAATCTTCGACACCAAAACGTGTATGTTATGTACTGCTTATATAACGAATACATATAATGTGTTTACTTGTGCCATCATGTATGTTTGTATCCCATCCATATTTTTTCTAGGGTGTTGAATGTATACTTGTCAATATGTGTGATCGTCTAGTCTTTGTTGTATATGTGTGTGTGTGGGGAGGGGATGTACATTGTTGTTTTTTTTTTTTTTTTTTTTTTTTTATTACATTTTCACCCCAAACAAGGCAAATTGCCACTTTGGTGTAGGGGGCTACTATCAGGGGCAACAACTACTGGGGTACTATGTAGGGATTTGGGCAGCAAGGTGTCGGTTCACGTTACACTTGAACTTCTGCACGTCAGTACTGTTGGGGAAGCAGGGACCTGGAATGGAATTCCAGAGTCTTGCGGTTCTGGGGAAGAAACTATTGGAGTAAAAAGATCTTTTACATCTAGGGACCTCTACAGTGTGGGGGTGGGATCTAGTAGCCTGTCGGGTTTGTCGAGGGTGCTCGCGTCGTGGGGGCACAAGTGATTGCAGTTCATCAGAGCATTCACCACTAAAATACTTGTAGAACAGGCAGAGGGATGCAACATTTCGTCGATGGGACAGAGGCTGAAGCTTAGATGCCAGTTCAGGGCCTATCAGATTTGCGACTCTCTTTTGAACCTTGTCAAGGAGCGAGAGACTAGTAGCAGATGCACCAGCCCAGATGTGGCAGCAATACTCCATACATGGGCGAATGGTGGCCTTATAGAGGTACAGGATACTTTCGGGTGTTAGTAGTTTTCTAGCACGGTAGAGAGAGCCTACCTTTCTTGCAGCGGCCCTGGCAATGCCTTCAATGTAATTGTTCCAACTCGTGTTTCCTGTGAACGTTAGGCCAAGGAGTTTGAAAGATGGACTCTCAGATAAAGGGTCGTTGGCCATTGCTATTGGTGGTAGAGAGGGTTTCTTGTAATTATTGAATGAAACTAGTTTAGTCTTGGCAGCATTGAACGCGACCAACCACTTTTGTCCCCATTCCACTACAGATTGGAGGTCTTCCTCTAGTGTTTCTGCCATTTCTTTAGAAATGTGTTCATTCGTCTTCCTGTCGTGTCTGCCATAGAGTGTAGTGTCAGCAGCATATATACCCATCTCAGAGGCAATGTTGTCGGGGAGGTCATTTATGAATATCAGGAACAATAGAGGTCCAAGGATAGAACCCTGGGGCACTCCCGCATTTATATCATATTGTTTAGATGTGCGACCGTCGAGGACTACCTGGATTTTTCTCTTATCTAAGAAGGATTTAATTATGTTAAGTATTCTACCAGTGATACCGTAAGATCTAATCTTCCTGAGGAGACCCTCATGCCATACCCTGTCAAAAGCCTTAGATATATCTAGAGCTACCGCTCTGCTTTCCCCCGCTTTGTCCAGTGATTGGTATATACGTTCAGAGATCACGGTGAGGATGTCTGCTGTGGAACGGGCTTGTCTAAATCCATATTGTTTGTCAGTCAGTAGTTTAGCATCTGTAAGATGATGAACTAGAGCATGGTTAATTATGGTCTCAAATATTTTGGCAAAAAGTGGGAGGAGGCTAATGGGGCGATAATTTGATGGGTCTGTCCTTTCGCCAGAATTCTTGAATACTGGTACAACAGAAGCAGTTTTCCAACAGCCCGGAAAGCAAGCTTCATTAAGACATTTGTTGTAGAGTTTGGAGAGAACTGGAGCTACTTCGGCTGAGCACTTTTTTAATAGCACAGCTGGGATAAGATCGGGTCCACATGCTTTTGAGGTGTCAAGGTTTTTTATGATAGCATGCACCTGAGCAGGGGTGGTTTTCAGATCGTCTAGTGTGGCGTCTGTCCGCATAGGAAAGTCAGGTAGGGGGTGGTTGGAAGGGTCCAGTGTGGAGTTTGAGGCAAACCGACTGGCAAGCATGTTAGCCTTGTCGGTTGCTGAGGAGACAACCTCGTGATTGTTGGTTAGTGGGGGAATTGTTGATTGCCCATTATTTACTACACTGTTGTAGATTTTCCAGAAGTCTCGAGTTCCTAGTTTTTGTGCTTCGACACATAATAAACAGTTCACCAAACCGGACTATAATATGCAAGGACAGTTCTTTTTAACAAAGAGACGATTAACAACTTTTTTTTGAGAGAGAGGTGGGGAAGCATACTTTATTCTGTAAGTTGATCTTCACCAACAAAAAAAATATGGGCGTAGGGAGAAGGGAAGTTTGTTTTGGGGAAAAATGTTTATGCTCAAGTTTTTTGTAATATCTTTTGTAAACAGTCTGCAAATGATAGACTCTATTTAACTCATAGATTGGAGCAGACAAGTAATGTCATTCTTGAGAGATATTGGATACCACCTGAAAAATGACTCAACCTGATTAGGAGTTTCTTGTGAAGCAAGGGTTGCATAATATCCAGCCGCACTTATTCTAGCCCAGTATTTCTACATCCAGCGGAAAATCCATGATGACAAGAAGCAGTATGATATAAGCAGAGAAATGTTATTTCAGAGTTTTTCTTCTAGATTAGTTTCTTTATCAAGGTTTCAAGGGGAAAAGAAAGATGGGTTCATACCTTTCCCCAGTGTTATTACAAAAATTTACAACCACTTTCTAAATTAAAAAATTTGAGTCATATGTTTGTTCTTCTACGGGGGAGACTCAGAGGCTGGTATTTTTGCAGGTGTGGGAATTAGGCTATTTTTAAATATACTCCTGAACTCTGATTCAAAATGCCATAATGTGATGGAAACTCATTCATATACAATATATGAAGTTTTCTGAACAATATACTGAGAGGTATCGATTTTTGTGCGATATGATGTGTGTATTTCGCAGTACGTCATGTTGCTGTTAAGTACTACAAATCTCGTTCTTTATATATTCTGTTTTTTTTCTAAATACAAATACCTTTTTCGAACCGGCTCACTTTTACACATGATTCAAAAAAAATTATGATAACCTAATAGGTCCCGCACTAGCAATCAAACTTCAACCTCTGTCCCATCGACGAATGTTGCATCTCTGTGCCTATTTTACAAGTATTTTAATGGAATATACTCTGATGAACTCAAAGCACTTTTAACCCTCCGAATTAAATATAAGTACCGCAAACTAACTTAACAAGCAGCAAAATCCCTCCCCTAAATTGTAGAGATCCCTACATACTAGAAGGCTTTCTACTCAAAATAATTTCTTCCCTCGAATTGCTAGACTTTGGAATTCCCTCAGGGGTCTCTGCTTTCCTTACCGTATTCACATGCAGAAGTTCAAGTGTAATATAAACAGTTACTTTGCTGCTCAACTCCCAACATAGTGTCCCTGTAAATTTGGTCCTAAATAGTAGCCCCTTACAAAGTGACACTGTGTCTTATTTGAGATGAAATAATAGTAAAAAGAAAAGAAAAAAAAAACATATCCATATCCTTCTGGGTCCCAACACATACTTACCCCACGCAACTTTTTGGCAGTAAAGTTTGGAGTTAACATAGTTCGCAAAAATTTCCATTTTGCATCCCGAGCATGAAGTACCATTGAGAAAGTTATACGATCTCCCGGTCGGAGTTTCTACAAAGAAAATATTACAATAATGCAGAGTTGGAGTCTGTAACCAAAACCACGTCACATTTATTAATTTTTTTTTTTTTTTTTATTAACTCAAACATTAAATATTATCGTCTTATTACATACAAGGTGTTATATTGATCTCACGTCAGGGTTAATAACAACAAAACACACTTGGAATTTTAATAAGTGCTAGAGATCATTTGCCAGGGTCACTGGAAAAATGGTTGGATCATTCTACTGCTCCAGAAGATATCTTACTCTTGACGCAGTCCTCTACCTGTATAAGAGTCAAATATGCCCCAAGATGGAGTACTGTTGTCACATCTGGGAAGGAGCTGCTTAGAGTATCCTTTTCTGCCTTGACACGGTTCAAAACCGACTTTGAAATCTAGTTAGCAATGTCCTTTTCTTCTTATAATCTAAAACTAAGAGCAAATTCCATGAATAAATTTTCTTTCCTAGAACTGCCAACCTGTTAAACTCTATACCAATGAGCTGCTTTCCAGCTGACTACAACATTGCCGTTTTCAAGTCCAATATAAACAAGTTCTTGTTGAGCCATCCTCTTTAATGACAAAATTCTACCTAATTTTCACCACTCATTACGGTTTTGTCTCACAGACCTCCTGATATTCATTAACCTTATCATTGAGTGGCTTTCGGGCCTTGATAAGCTGCGACTTTTTGTATGAAAAAAAAAAGATGCCATAAAACAAAAGCATTTAAATGGTAAAAAATAAAGATTACACAACTGAAGTTATGGACTGAGAAAAAATGTAATTTTTGTAGTGTTGTGTTTGCACAAATAATTAACAAGAACACAGAAAGTAAAGGTATAACAATAATATATTAGGCAGAAAAGTTATATACATATTTTCATGTCTTCAGATATACTTCAGTTGGAGATATTCCGGCAGGTGGCATGTTGCATGTCTTACTGGAGGCAACATAGGCGTCTTGCCTATTTGGCGATCATTGCAGAACTCTCCCGGTATTGGTGATTGATACCTTTATATATCTCACTCACCCACCTATGTTAATTAGTGGGCGTCTCCACAACATGTAGATTTAGCAAAATTTTCTCTGATCTTTAGAAAAAAAAATTATTTTATACTTGAAACATTTTAAACTGATTAATCACATCTATTGAGAATATAATCGCCTCATAAACCATATAATTTTCAATAATCTCCAAACGCATTCAGTGGTCCTGCATATGACCTTAAACTATATCCAGTGGTGTGGAGCCACCCTTTAATTACCATTGCTCCCAGGTCCACTCTGACCCGGAGTCGTAGTACCTGTTAGGGTTCCAACTATGGGTTAAATAGAAACCGACTTGAAAACAACAAATATATTCTATTAAAAAAATTTTCTTCAAAATCTTTGGATTCGGCATTAAATAACCTGAAAAGGGTTGATATGCCGTAAAACAAAACCAACCAACCAACCAAACGCATTCAGGGCAATTATTACACAGAGCACACAAAATTTGGTAACATCGATACCTTATTTAGTGTTGGTATTTGGTTATACCGTGAACATTGAGAGACAAGGCCTGTTAATCAATCTCTGACGTCACATTTAGATAGCGGTTAGCAGACAATAGATCAGACTTCTGAGATCGCTTTTCTGGTGGATTTCTGAAAAATTAGTTTTTCGTTGTGTTGTCCCAAACTGCCGTGGTGATTATAAAACTGGATCAAAAGTGCACATATTTTCTTTTCTTAAAGAGAAAAACAATTCTCCATTTGGATATGCGCAATTAGGAGAAACAAGTTTAATTTAACAAAAGAGAGCAAAGTTACGTTATTTTTAATAATTAAAAGCATATTTAATTAAAACTGTATTCAAGTAATTTCATGGCATTTGGTAACATTGGTGGTGATGGTTATATGCTAACTCAGCATTTGAAACATTTTCCAAATGTGGGTTTGGTTTATTTAGTCACATCACCACCCACATCTACTTTTCTTGTACTTGGATATTTGAATCAAGCCATGGGTCCCACATCACGCTTAAACAACATGCATTTGATTTAGGAGCCACAAGGATTTTGCATGCAAGGAGATGCATACTTATGAAGATCTGATGATGAATATGATTGGCTGGTTAAGCTATGAATACTGACTGACAGAACTGCCTGAGAGTAATGTCGAAAGGTGCACTAAAAGTCTCACACTAAGGATAGTTGGTTGATTGTTTTTTGTTTTACGGCATACAAATTTTCAAGGTTATTTAATGCCGAATCCAGTTATTTTTAAGAAAATTTTTTAATAGAATATATATTTTTTTCAAATCCGTTTCTATTTAACCCATAGTGTAGACCCTAACAGGTACTACCACTCCAGGTCAGAGTGGACCTGGGAGCAATGGTAATTAAAGGGTGGCTCCACACTCCCCCAAGCCCGCAAGCTGAGGCCTCACCATCGGATATAGTTTAAGGTCATATCCAGAACCACACTAAGGATAGATCATCTCTGGCCACACAAACACTCGTTCAGTAAAGCGACTTACGAGATTATTACTTAAATACTGTAGCAAAGACCACCCAGGTACTTCAAACGAATACATTCTTTCATTTGACATATCAAATGACATGATCAACAATATGGTTAAGAAAACAATATGCATTGATGAGAGTATACTTTGAAACAAACCAATAGAAACACCATTCTGGCATGCACCCTATTATATTATCCATTGTGGAAAAAATAGGGTTGTTTTTTAATGCAAGGAAATTTCTTGTTAGTATATTCGTTACGATGTTTGTCCATCGCTTGCAAAAATGCTTGTGATAAAATAATTCATGAACACTAGAGAAGAAAACAGACTCCTACATATATACAACATTAACATTAACACAGGTACTACGACTTACATCAGAGTGGACCTGTGAGTAATTGAAACCGAGAAGCTTCTCCATTTTCCTCATAAGTATCATTTGAATAAATGTGCTGATTATTAAATTTCTTGTGGAAGTACATACTGTGAAATAAGTATCATTTTATTCTAATCTAACATGGCGTCAGGATAAATTTTACAAAGATTCTGGAATATCGATTATTTTTATGTGTGTGTATGAGGGGGTGTATACTTACTGATCTATTTGTGAATGTAGCAAATTCTTTGGTCATTATTTGTCTTACAATTTCTGGGTCAGCGACAACAATTCCAGGATATCGTCCAATGTAAAAACTGAAATTGAATGCAGAAAATGAACGGGTTAGGACAAAAACAATAAAATATCCAATTATGCCAGATATTTTTTCAATTTAGTCTTGCTATTTGCGATTATTGACTGTATGTAGCCACTAAATTATTTTATTTTCCAGTCTTTAAACCCATCATTCATTTGCCTCTTATCTGAAGATGATTCAATACAGAATCCAAAACGTTTATGACACCTATAGAAGATATTTTAACTTCTTGATTTTCTCAAAAAAAAAAAAAAAAAAAAAAAGGAAAAAGAATGATTAGAAAAATCGAAAACAAAAAAAATGTATATAATGGTCGTTGCCAGCAAGAAATCAATGATACACATCTATTGGGATGACGCAAATTCATTTGCAAAGTTTATCCAAAGACGTGGAGAAATCTGAAGAGATTTGTTGTCACCTAGACTCCAGGGAACACCACAGGTTGTTGGCAAAGAAATAATTGATGATGGCCCGTGTGAAAACTCCTAGGGCATAAACAGTAATAATAAAAGGCATACAGAAACGACATTGAACAAATAACAGCAGAGCAAAAAGTAGAGATATTGAGAGAGAGTAGAATTGGAGATCTTTATTTAACAAAGAGAGATAGCAGGAGAAAAAAAATGGTGACAAGTAAATTGCACGAGATTGCCATTTTTTTTTGTTTCTACTCCAACCACTCATCCTTCACCCAATAAACATTGGTCCTGGATATGACCTAAAACTTTATCCGATGGTGAGGCCCCAACTTGCGGGCCTTGGGGAGTGTGGAGCCACCCTTTAATTGCCATTGCTCCCAGGTCCACTCTGACCCGGAGTGGTAGTACCTGTTAGGGTCCCAACTATGGGTTAAATAGAATCCGACTTATAAAACAAATATACTCCATTAAAAAATTGTTCCTCAAAATCACTAGATTCGGCATTAAATAACCTGAAAAAAGTTGATATGCCGTAAAACAAAAACAACCAACCAACAAACGTCTTAACCTTCTCAGTCTTTCCTTGATTTCATTCGAACATGGGCCTCATTAAGAACATTTTTTTCCTTTTTCACCACAATTTGTGCCAGAGACTGAGTTAAAAACAGGCATTATATTTTGACATTAAATAACACACAAGTATACAAATCTCTTCAGAAACTTAACGTCTTAAAAATTATTAGTGTAAATCTTTTCACAAACAAGCATCGATTTTTCTCTGAATTTTTTTGTGAAAAAAATAATTCATGGGCTCTGTCCAAATTTTGGACATTTGGCCTTTTTTTATTATTATTATTGCATTTACACCCCAGATAAGGCACAGTGTCACTTTGATGTAGGGAGCTACTATCTGGGACATAATTGCAGGGATACTATGTAGGAAGTTGAGCAGCAAGATGTCTGTTTACTTGAACTTCTGCATGTCAGTACAGTCGGGGAAGCAGCAGCCTGAAAGGGAATTCCAAAGTCTAGCACTTCTGGGGAAGAAACTCTACTATATAGGGGTGGGATTTGCTGCTTGTTTGGTTTGTTGGAGGTTTTTACGTCGAGGGGGTACAAGGGCTTGTAGTTTGTCGAAGCATCCACCATCAAAATACTTATAAAATAGGCAGAGGGATGCAACATTTTTGTTCGAGAGGCTGAAGCCTGGTTGACAGTTTGGGACCTATTAGGTTGGCCTTTCTCAAGATGAATAAGTACAAGTTTATCCCACATTTACTTATCTTAATAATAAAGTGATTTTACTTTATATCAGTGACGACTATAGAATTATATGTAAAAGCCGCCTATGCCAATACTTAAAGCAAGTTTTTTCATGCATTAGTTTCATTCATTTTCATCAATTTTTACACTTTTTTCTTTCTCAACAATTTTTCCTAACAACCATCCATACAAAAAATTGGAGAAATTTTCACTCTTATGTTGAAATTTACTATCACTGCCACTCATGTGCACTAGGAATTCTTTTTCATAGAATAACTGTTTTTCATAGTGCCATTATTTCATGTTCTTTTTTTTTTTTTAACTTGTTATTGCCTGTTAGCTACTAAATTTTCTATCTAAATATAGAACATTCCCTTTAACTACATCTTTGGACAGGAAAGTGGAATTGAGTGGCTGTTCCAAATATTTTCTTTCCCATTCTAGATTGACAGAATAAATGTACAGCAGATTGGCATTCAAAGAACACGGAGCAGCTTATGTTATTCATTTCTTTTCATTATATTTCAATGAGCATTTTTCCATAAAAAATTGCTTCCCATATCACGACAATGCAAAAAATTAATTATTTAACATTTTACTTTTTTGTTTTCAAGTATAGATCTTTAGGAGATATACACAAGAGTAACTTTGATTGATTTTACAAACATAAACTTATTTTCTATCATTTTTGTAATTCTTTCATATCTTTCTGATAGTAATATTTTGTATATTGGACAAAACTGATCATATTTTAGGAGTAATCATTATTATCACAGCCTTATCACAAATCTGACAGTAACACTTAAAAAATTTTTTTAGAACAAAAGCTTATGCTTCACAATCAGTTTTTGTTTCCTGTACTATCTGCCTGCCAACTAGTAGTTTCACTGTCTGTTGTCATGGTGATGAAAAATGCGGCAACTGTTTATCTGGCCATACAGTTGAGACGTCTTTCATTTTTTTTCATTTTTTTAAACATTCTATTTCATACTCAAATGCAAACATCACCTAAGCATTCCGACATTTTTACTGCAAATAAATAGTCCACTTTAAAAATTGTAGCAATAGTCACAAAATACCTTCCTCCCAGGCATTACCAGTTCTTTTCAAAGAAGAGATAGGTTTATTACATATCACCTGAGTTGTTTACATCCAAGAGAGAGTGCTGATGGATCTAAGCACAACATTTTGGAGCGAAACTGATTTTTTATTGGTTCCTTTAACAAAATTGACTTTTCATGGTTTTGGTATAACCACTGTGCATATGTAATTTCCACCTTTTTTATTTTTTTATTGATCCCTTTAACAAAATTGACTTTTCATGGTTTTGGTATAACCACTGTGCATATGTAATTTCCACGTTTTTTATTTTTTTATTGGTCCCTTTAACAAAATTGACTTTTCATGGTTTTGGTATAACCACTGTGCATATGTAATTTCCACGTTTTTTATTTTTTTATTGGTTCCTTTAACAAAATTGACTTTTCATGGTTTTGGTATAACCACTGTGCATATGTAATTTCCACCTTTTTTATTTTTTTATTGGTCCCTTTAACAAAATTGACTTTTCATGGTTTTGGTATAACCACTGTGCATATGTAATTTCCACCTTTTTTATTTTTTTATTGGTCCCTTTAACAAAATTGACTTTTCATGGTTTTGGTATAACCACTGTGCATATGTAATTTCCACGTTTTTTATTTTTTTATTTTTCCCCTCGACAAAAGGAGTGTAGACCTGTAAATTCATCTTTGTCTGTTCATCCGTTTTTTTTTTTGTTTTTTTTAAGGTGATGGTCGAAAATTACATTAGTAACAGGTGAATTGAAGCTAAATTAGAACTTTCTATTATGTGAACAATCCTGCGCAACAACTGGCGGCCTTGCCGGCCCAAATTGTTGGTTGGAGATGCAAAATAAAAGAGGAAAAAATAACTTAGTGAACGTTAATAATAATATTGTTTTGTGATGGGAACCATTACATGGTGTCAAATAGTATTGTTTTTTCTGGGATATAACCTTGGGATCAAGGTATTAGGATTTTGCAGTGTGGGAATACTTGGGTGGAAAAATTCAATTTCATTAGCAAAATCGCCTAATTAATATGCACAAGTGATTTGGCCAATTAAGCCAATCAGGGCGAACCCAAGTTAGATGTAATGAATATGGATTGGCTGAATGAGAAACTCAGACTTCTCAGATCTCACACTGTTACCTCCCTATAAAAGGGTGCACAGAGCCTTTCTTGCCAGTCAAGAAGTTGAAAGTCAGGTCTATCCACTCCACCACCTACACTACACTCCCCCTCTCCATTCATGACTGGCAGATAAAGAGAGAGAAGGAAGACAATCAGTTGTTGAAAAAAAGGTTTTGTTTGAACCATTGTTTAGGCAGGCTGCTTGTTGAAAGAAAAAATACATTACATACATATTTTTTTCCTTTTTATAATTGTAAAATAACATTTTTTGTATCCAGAATTTATTTAATAATTAATCTATAAAAAAGAAAACCCAAAGATTTATGTCTGGAGTCAATTATTTATAGCATACGGAATTCGACTAACTCACAAACAAATGATACCAATTAGAGTAATTTCTTTCAGGAGACAGTAAGCAAGAGAAAGGGACAGCCAACCCAGCACCCACAAGCTACAGTCTGCGACACATGTGTTCCTGGAGACTTGACTTGTTCACTTTGTTTTTTTTTTCTTGAATTCCTTATTTCTAAATATTTTTGTTCTTTCCCTGTGAGCTACTGCTTGGCGATAAATACAGTAATCACACATCAACCCTGTCATCGTAGAACTGACCAAGACCACGCTATTGGACTTCCGCATGTGTTCCGAAATCAGTACCACCTAGGACTACACTTATGTACTAGTGAACACAATGGTCTTCACCATGCTATATTGGTGCTTTCATGACCAGAACATGACCCTTGGAGATCCCATAATTGGGCGTCACCGAATTATATTGTTTGCCGTTTAAGCCAGAATTCGACCCTGATGATCCACTGTGTTATATTGGTCCCATTTGGTCAGGAAGTGACCTTTAACTGGGGAGACCGGAGTTTTCGTTGTGGTATTTCTCAATACTAGGACCTATACTTCATTTTTGGAGGCATATAATCAAGGAGCTAACTCTGGGCATCACCAGAACTCTGCATACCACTGTTTCCAATCGAAGAGACATTTACTGACGTGGATCCGGAGACCTGCACACTTGGGCTCATGAAAAATATGAAAGACGATTGGTTGAATTCTGGTAATTTAATTTCATTGCATTCAAGTAATTAATTGAAAGCAATTTTAATTTCATTAAAACAGAATAAATTTCATTTGCTTCAAATAATTTAATATTTTTACCTGAGAACTTTTCCATATTTATTTATCAGTTCGGTATAAAGCTGAGCATGTCCCTACAAAAGAAAAACAATGTTAATGTTATACACATTCAAAACGGAATTTTTACAAAAGAATATGCACTTTGTCGTTATGGATTCCTTTGGAGGAAGCTGTATTCATTGCAGCATGAAAAGAGAAGAAATGAAAGAAGTGATGGGATGATTCCAATATTTTTCCTGATTCTGATACAATTACAGATTCTGTACTAAATTACTGATTCCGATTCCGATTCTTTATAAATCTCTAAACATTAAACTATAAAAGAATTATTTTGTGCCGATTGCTGTACAAACAAAAAACACATCTTATATTTTCTCAAACACAAAAACACACTTGTGAGGGGATGATCTAGAGATTTTAGTCTTACTGGAAGTTTAAAATCAATAAATATTTATTATTTTATTATTACTATAAGCAGTGGAAGATGTTTCTTAAACCAAAGTTAAAAATAATGATAATTTAAGGAATCAGTTTTGTCATCGGAAAATAGTCTCAAATTTTTCCGAGACTGATTCCAATACCCCAAAAAGCTCAGATTTTTCCGAGTCCCAATTCCGATTAATCGTCCAAACACTAGTATGTGCCCTTTGTCTGATTTACCCCCACAAGAAAATGTTATCTGTACTTTTATTTAAAGAACTGTCTCGTAACATTATTGAACTGCTTGTTTAAATATTTGCACATTACAAATTATACAACAAAGAAAAGATAGCCATTAGACACACATGTATGTGTGTATATATATATATATATATATATATATATATATATATATATATATATATGTATGTATATATATATATATAAACATATACACGCTGGTTATATAGATGCAAGTATATAAAATTAGTTTTGACATTTACTGTATACAATCGTCAGAAGTGTAACTGCAGCATAATCGCCTCTATGTTCTTTGTGGTCATCAATGTTGGAGTGTTCAGGAAACATGTGAGAAAGATGCTCTCTCTCCTATTGACGATCTTCGCCAAAGATAACTGCTGGCCAACCTTTGACAGCTCAAATAACTTTCAATTCTTCCTTTTTCTCACTCTGACACTGTACGACTTCCTTCTGCTGAAATAAACCATTTTCATTGTTGTTTTAGAGAGGGTTTTGTCTTTCCTTCTGCGCTACGTTTACTATTAATATAGAGATGTATATCATGTATCTCTAAAAATTTACAGTCTTTTTCAAACCATTATATAGAGAAAGTTATTCTTGCTGACACAATAAAAACATTTTTTTTTAAAATTTTTTGTTTAGTCATTATCATAGTGTTTCGCTCTATTTCGAGATCCATTATCAGTGCAGTGTTTGAGGCATCCATCAGGTCTACCTCGGATCATGCCTCACTAAGAGACAGTCTAAGGACGTGTGCGATAGCTTGCACATCGGCATTGTAGAGACACAGCGCGTCTTGTACGTAGTCTCACTTGTGTAGGTTATCTTGTGTTTTGGCAACATTTGCTCGTACTCGTTTGAGAGTTACCCGCTCTTTCCAGGGCAGTTCTAGTTTTGTCTTTCCTTGTGCACTACATTTCATTTACTATCAATATATAGACGTACACCACGTATATCTAAACATTTACAATTTTCTTTTCATCTTTCTGACGACGATCTAACAGTTTGGAATCATTTTACATCCAATAATTTTATACATAAATATTAAAATAGGATTACTTATAGATTTATAACGATTTGGTTTGAATCAATAATCCCCTTATTGATTAATTAGTTTAGGAGTGAATCCTATGCTTATAAATATATGAATATAACAACATGATTAACTTTATCAAGATATTAGCAGGCCGCCCGTTGTTGCCCAGTCAAAAGATACGCTTAAATATGATATTTTAATTCATGCAGATTACAGATTTATTATTATAAAAAGAATTCTCTATCGATTGTTACATTAAACCTAATATAGTAGTGAGATCAAAACTAAAAATATATTTCATCTTGAAACCAAAAACATACAACTCTCCACCCTCATTACTTAGCCTCTCAGCCACGCCCATATACATATATATGTATATAAATTCATCTGTCATCCTTTTTTTTTTTTTAATGATGGAATCGGCCGATTGTTGAAGCAATCAAGGTTCACAGAGTTTTATAATTATGTAGACATATTTACCTTTTTCTTTAGATCTGGAAGGTTTCCCATAATGGGTGTCGGTTTTGGGCCAGGTATACCGAGATACTTCAGTTGCGTGTAAGGATATGTTGCCCATCTGTAAAGAAGAATAATTATAAACTTATACAAAATGATTATTTGGATTCTTCAGACTACTGTTCTCATCTTGAGTGTTCTTTTCACAACGTTTCGGTCGATGTAACCTCTGACTTTCAGGTGTATATTGTCGAACTTGGGAATCTTTCTGTTGGAGAACCTGCACGGAATTTCAAATGGAACCGTTTGTTTAATCCATGGAGATAGCATGCTCTCATTCTGTCAGCCATAACCGGTTAGAAATTCCAAGTTGTATTTTTGAGTGGTGCCTGCACTGAGGATTGAATCTTCAATCTTCAGAAGAGTATCTAAAAGAGTTGGATTTTACCAAGCACATTAACGACTACGACACGAGTTCCCAGGGATTAAATAAATAGTTCAGTTCGAAATTCCCTAGAGATTATTGAGTTCGGCAAAAAGATTCCCAACTTTGATAAGATACACCTGGAGAAGGTCAAAGGTTACATCGATGGAAACGTTGTGAAAATAACACTCAAGATGAGAACAGTAGTAAAAAAAAAAAATCAAAATAATTCGAATCATCAATCCTCATCTAAGAAATTCAGAAACATGCACCAAATGACCTGTTTAATTCTAGCTCTGTTGAGTGTTTCCGTTTACTGAGTCAAACTTTCTCATTCAAAAAAATCTTTAAAAATTCAATGCTTTTCTATTTAACATTTTAAAAGCTATCAAATTCTTTTCAAATTTTGGAGGGCCACAAAGTAATTTATTCTTTTTTTCAATAATTCATAAAATATTTCATTTGTTTGCAAAGAAACCGAAATGCATTATGGTGGATTTAATTTAGTAATTAAATTATTATTTTTTCAATTTAGTTTCTTTTTAATTTCAATAAATATCTAAATAATTGTAAATAATAATGTGTAAGTGGCGAAAAGCACACAGACATACTACAAGTGGTCGCACCATTTTATTAATATGGAGATAATCCTGCGTTCAAACGTTGACCTTAACTCTCATTCAAATGAAACTAATTAACTTGAAAATGTTTGTTTTCTAGTTTTAATTTTATCGTCCTATTTCTTATCTTCTAAATAAGTTTTATCAATGTTCATGGCGATGAATAAGTTCAAATGACATTATATATTTGTTTTACTATCGGTACGTAAATAAATAAATACGTCCGAATAGAACCAACTCAGGCCAATTTGTGTTATTGGATTCTTTGTCCTCATCTCGAGAGTTATTTTCACGTTTTGGTCGATGTAACCCCTGACCTTTTTCATGTGTATCTTGTTGAATGCGGGAATCTCTCTGTCAAACTCGGGAATCTCCATGGAATTTCGGACGGAACTTTTTATTTAATCCATGGAAATAGCATGCTCTCGTTCTATCAGTCATAACCAAGTAGAAATCCTAAGTAATTCACAATTGCATTTTGAGTCAGCCACACTGAGGATTGAACTTTCAACCTCAAGAAGAGTTTAACTTTTGCAACTGTATTTTACAAAGTACTTTATCCATTACGTCATGAGTTCCTGTGGATTAAATAAATTTGAAACTTCGTGCAGATTCCCAAGTCTGACAGAAAAATCCCCAAGTTTGACAAGATACACCTGAAGATCGGAGGTTACATCAACTGAAATATTGCAAACATAGCACATCAAATAAAAACAAATCAAATAATAAAAGTCATTTTACATACATGCGCGGTCGTTAGTCTTTCATTCTTTTTATTGTCGCTTTTCCATGTGTGGACAGTTTTATCCTCAACAGGGATTAGACCATGTAATGGTCCCTATTGATTGCAGTGTGATGCTAGTTCTGCACAGTTCTCGGAGGTCCACTCTCCTAGGCTTTGCCTTTGCAATAAACTAACCCCTTCTTTGAGAATGGTTAGTTTATTGCTAATCACCTGAGATGCCCTTACCGGGGAATGCAAACGGAACTATACAGGGATATTTTTCAGATCAAAGTGCTCCTCTTCTAAATACCTCCATGTGTGGACCATGATCCTCTTGTGTTTGTGATCACAAAATCATATTAAATCAACCGAAATGTGAAAATAACAATCAAGATGAGAACAGTAGTTCAAAGAATACAAATATTACGAATAATCGATCCTCAGCTTCATCTGAAAAATTCAGAAAAAAATGTACCAAATGACTTCTTTAATCCCACATCTGCTGATTTGTTTCCGGTTGCTGAATCGTGGAATTTAAGATGTGGAAACTTCTCATTGCAACTAATATTTCAAAGGATAAATACTAATTAAATGTCTTTCTATTCAACACTTTAAAGGCTATCAAATTCTTTTCAAATTTCAGAGAGTCACAAAGTAATTCTTTTTCAACCATTAACAAAATATCTGACTCGTTTACGAAGAAACTAAAATGCATTCTGGCTGATTTAATTGAGTCATTAAATTATTTTTTAAAACTTTGTTTAATTTTAAACTGTTAAATTCTTTATTTCAATAAATAACTAAGTAATAGTAAATAATAAAGGGTACTTCTTTGTTATTAAAGCAAAGCTCAAAAGCTGCAAAATTAAATTTCCTTTAAAAAACAATGTCGCAATTAGCTAAATATTACTGCAATGAAGCTTGTATTTTCATGATGGGCGACACATGATCGGCCATATTGTTTTGGGCATGAAACAAAGGAAGTAACTGGAGGTTACCAGACTAAAAATAATGAAAGCAAAAAATTTCAGAAAAATGGGCAAAAAAAGCCAACTGGAAACAGTTATTAATGTTATATAAATTAAAATTTTTTTTTTTTTTTTTTTTTTTTTAAGTCCAAATGCCTGAGGGAGTATCTATACACAGATGATGTTACAGAGTCTTAGCTTTGTACGACAGCTAAGTCTCTCTCTCGGTTCAAAATGTTGAGATCCAGCAACAAGCAAGAGCAAGATAGCCAGCAACAAATCAATACCTATATTAAAGATGTTAACTATATTGAAGACTAGTCTGGGTGCATGGCATTGCCTGGGTGTTTGGAGGTGTGTGTTGAGCAAAAAAATAAAAAGTCGTATTAGACAAGCAGGCTCGAACCCGTACCACGACGGAGGAAAAGAACATAAAAAAAGTGATGTTGCGTCCATCGCAAAACCGGAAGTGGCGAAGGTTTACATTAAGACTAGTCAAATGAAAAGAGGGGATGACTTTCGAAAATATCGGCGAGAAAGGCGACGCCTCTGTTGAAAGTTTTAGGCAGACATACATACATACATACATGATGATTGCAACATCTTGTCAGACGAGTGCCACTCCCTCAGACACTTAAAGTCCATAAGCCCAAATGCCTGAGGGAGTATCTATACACAAATGATGTTAGAGAGTCTTAGCTTTGTACAACAGCTAAGTCTCTCTCTCGGTTCAAAATGTTGAGATCCAGCAACAAGCAAGAGCAAGATAGCCAACAACAAATCAAACTGCAGACCAGCTTAATGCGGGTAATGGTCTTCCGCTTTATGGTTTTTTTAAATCAGAGATTTGCTTCTCCTAGAAAGGTTGCCTCCACCACGACTTATAGGAGCCCTCTCCACCCCAAGACATATATACAACACACAAATATACACGGTGCTAGTTGGCCGTTGACCCCGAAAAAGGGTTCATTCGCCCTTTGAAAGGTCTTGTTTTTAATCCTTCAGGGAGACTAGCCGCCCTCTTCACCAAACAACTCTGGTGGGGGAACCAGTTTAGTTGCCGGTGACTCGACCATGAGGCAGGTAGTACTGGGTTACATGGTACCAGTAGTACATGACATGACCTGACCACAAACATACATACATACATACATACATTTAAACAGACAGGTGAGATTTATACAATAGATGTTAGCTCTCAAACATTTGTTTTTTAAAATTAGTGTTGTATTGTTTTCTTGACAGTGATGACGTAAAGACGTTTCCTATAAAAGTTGAAATCATAGGCTTTTCATGTTTTTGGAGGAAATTAAAATTTCTTAGATAAAAACACTTGCGCTAAGGAATATTAATGATACATTTTACAGTTTTCATATTTTAAAGCGTACCAGAGACCTTTAGAGAATATTTTAAAATGTTATATTTAAATAATCGTTGATAAATTTGTAGACGAGTACTCTCAGCTAAATTCTAGATAAAATAGTAATCGCTAAAAACCGTCAAAAAAAAAAAAAAAAAAAAATGATTTCTTATAGATATTAAAAAATATTTGATCAATTTATGTGATTTTTGGAATATGACATTTTCCATCCGTGACGGGTCCATACATCATAAAGATTTTTCTTTATACTTTTTTTTTTGAAATTAGGTTGTATTCCGGACATGCACCCAATTTTATTAAAAGAATAATCCTGTGTTTATACCTTGAGCTTAACTCTCATTCAAATAAAAATAAATTAACTTGAACGATATCTAATTTATCCTTTGTCTCAGATCAAAATAAAAAACAGTTTGTTATCTATTTTTTTTAAATTTTATCGTCCTATTCCTTATCTTCTAAACAAGTTTTATCAACAGTCATGCTGTTGAACAAATTAAAATAACATTTTCTTTTTACTGATTCAATCAATTTTTTTTTTTTTTTTACTAATTAAATTAACTTTTTTTACTTTGGGACATTCCATGCCAAATCATCCAGTAAAAGATTGAAATTTCACCCACCCACCCCGCATCATGACAGGACTTTTTGGCCACTTGGCCTTATTTTGGCTAGGCTCAAAAACGGGGTTCCCATTGATTGCTGGGTCTGAAATTTGACGGTTCATCATAACTTATGTAAACCTTACAGGGCTCAAAAGGATGAAAAAATTCTGAGGGGGTGGGTGGGTGAAATTTCAATCTTTTACTGGATGATTTGGCATGGAATGTCCCAAAGTAAAAAAAGTTAATTTAATTAGTAAAAAAAAAAATTGATTGAATCAGTAAAAAGAAAATGTTATTTTAATTTGTTCAACAGCATGACTGTTGATAAAACCTGTTTAGAAGATAAGGAATAGGACGATAAAATTTAAAAAAATAGATAACAAACTGTTTTTTATTTTGATCTGAGACAAAGGATAAATTAGATATCGTTCAAGTTAATTTATTTTTTATTTGAATGAGAGTTAAGCTCAAGGTATAAACACTGGATTATTCTTTTAATAAAATTGGGTGCATGTCCGGAATACAACCTAATTTAAAAAAAAAAAAAAAAAAAAAAAAGAAACATAAAGAAAAATCTTTATGATGTATGGACCCGTCACGGATGGAAAATGTCATATTTCAAAAATCACATAAATTGATCAAATATTTTTTAATATCTATGAGAAATCATTTTTTTTTTTTTTTACGGTTTTTAGCGATTACTATTTTATCTAGAATTTAGCTGAGAGTACTCGTCTACAAATTTATCAACGATTATTTAAATATAACATTTTAAAATATTCTCTAAAGGTCTCTGGTACGCTTTAAAAATATGAAAACGCATCGTGACAGGACTATCCATCGTTACAAAATCGTAAATATTTAAAAAAGTATTTAGTTTCTGGCCTAGAAAATTGCACCTAATAGGGGTTTTTGATCGAGGAATCCGAAAATAAACCTTAATAAGTGAGGAGAGTTCATCTTATGGGACTTTTTTGCCCATTTATATGCTGAGACAACTTCCACTGGAACCCCTAAAAGGTCATAACTTTGGAGGTCAAGAAAAGACAACTCTAGGGGTCGGAGGTGATATCTGTTTTAATATTTAGAAAGCCAAAAGATAGAACTGTAAGAATATATATCGTTTCATACTTGGTATTTTATTTCTTCACATTGAAATTTGACGCCGAAAGTTGACAATTTAAAAAAATCATAGTTGAAAACGCTCAATTTTTGTCTAATGTTGATAAATATAAGCACATTTTATAGATGCCTGGGTGTAATTTAGAGGTAAATACGTGTTTAACTTATGATTTTATTTCAGTGGTTAAATCCTCTTACTCTTAGATAAAATTTCAATGTTTTTTCTTTATTTTTATGACTGAATTTGAACGCTCGATTGAAGTTGAACGAGCAAGTTATACGAAGCCTTGTCCAAAAGATACTAAACAGGTCTACTCCATATCTGAAAAAATGTTGTCTTTATTTATTGCTCCTAAGCATTTAATTGGAATATAGAATAAATTTCTGGGGGAGAAAAAAAAGGAGTCATTTCGATAATTTAAAAAATTTTTATGATACTTTGATGTCAGTGAAATCAGTGGAAATTTATGAATTTTTTCTGGACATCGTACATAAGTATAAGTGTACCTTCCTCATAAAAACTGAAAAAAAGTGTCAAAAAATCATTTTATGTTCTCTTTGTCTCTTTTCAGGCTTGTCAATGACAAAAATTAACTTTTTTACTTACAAAATAAGTAATAAACGTGGTGCGTCTACAACATAAAAAGAATATTTTTGGTTCATTTTCGAATAATATTTATCTATCTATCTATATATATATATATATATATATATATATCTATATATATATATATATATATATATATATATATATATATATATTGTTTTTGTCAGTAATTTTACTATAATATGAATATTTGTTTCGATTTTAGCTGCATATAAAAATGGATGAAATTGCCAAAGTGGCGGTTTCACAAAAGCAAATCTTCCCTAAATTCCCAGATTATGGTTCATGTATCAAAAAATGCACACAATAATTCAATGGGGTCCAGTCAAAAACAAAAAAGGATATTTTCTTAATCTTGATATTTTTGTGTAGTAGATTCATCATTATTCTTCCAAAACATTCAAATTGCTAGCACAAACACTAATCCTACTTTCTATTTCCACAAATCAGTGATCTGGGCCCAACGTGTGGTGGATTGGGGGTTCCTGGGTTAACAAATATGACGTTGAATGTGTACGTCCGAGTTTGATGAAAACGCATTGTACAGAAAAAAAAAACGGTTTTGCCCATGTATTTAAAGTTAATGAGTGAACATACTTTTGACTTGACGTCTCTGCTTTAATAGATTAAGTGCCATTATTTTTGTTAAGTGTCTTACAATAAAAACTTTTGATCCTAATGATTTTTGTTCTCTTTTGATTATGATTTAAGGTGGCAAGTTCACTGAAAATGGTTAGAAGCGATGTTGACATGCTGTTTTGAAAAAAAGTCTTAAAGATGAAGGTCACCAGAAAACTGCGGTAGAACTGAAATCATTCGCAGAACTGTCTGAAGATGAACAAACTGTCTATCGTTGGAGAGCTGGTTTAGAACAGAACTGTGATCTGGGTAGTAATATGCAAGTACCACGAGAGAAAATATAGCGATGGTTTGTTCAAGAAAAAAAGTAAGTGCATCGACTCGTTCAAACTCTATACTAAGAAGAAGAAGCCTAATGGGACACACAACATATCACTCGCTATGGCTGCAGGGCTAAGATCCATGGAATTTAGAATCAATGACGAAGCTGTTGTTCCCGGATGGAAAGTCTGTATGAACTGTCATAAACGAGTGAAGGAGCATCTGGCTGGAGACAAGGATTCAGCAGATGCTGATTAATCCTTGGAAGATGAGAGTGCTGAGTGTGAACCTAATGTGCTTGAATTGACATTACATCAGTCAGAACAACGGGATCTCCTAAATGATACTCTTGGAATGATTGGGATATACCGATTGAAACCCCATGCATCGATGTTCTAATTGTGCGATGAGGAGTTCTTTACACGAGTATGTTACAGCAAAATTTTAAGAGTTTGAGATTACAGACGATATAGATTTCGTTCAGTGAGACAGCACTGACTGGACAACATTATGCACATACTCATGTTCTGTAGAGGAGTTTATGTTGGTGGACAAAATCGACCACATCACTAAACATTCGTTGCAAAAAGTCAAGCTCGGTATCTAAAGATGAGGAAGGATGAGCCGGATGATGAAACTTGTTTGTTGCTGCTTTCGCAGAGAATTATCACCTCATTGTCCAGGATGGAGTGCAGGGGTATCACTGGAACAAAAAACAGTGTACCCTGCATCCTGTGCTTCTTTATTACAAGAACTCTGAGAACGAACTTGTTTACAAATGTGTGTGCATAATTTCAGACGATCTGAACCATGATACCAATTTTGTGCATCAACTTCAACAGCTGGTATGTGATTACATTAAAGAGAATCTTCCTCAGATCAAACGTCTCGAGTACTGGAGTGATGTCGACAAAATGAAATGCAAAATGTTTATTTTAACTTGCCATCATATTTCTATTACTTTTACGCATGCGCAAATTCATTCATAATTTTAAATCTTTCTTATCTATCTGTCGATAGTTCAAACGGTAGGGAACACGACTAGAATGCTATGATGTCACTGAAGTCATTCTTTTTTTTTTTTTTTTTTTACTTTTGAGCTCAGTACTATATATAATATATTTTTATAGAGAATTGACTATGTAATGATAAATAATAATTACAATTCAATGATAAATACGAAATTTATGATAATTACAATTTAAAGCGTTTTTACAACCGGGCAAAGCCGGTCGCAACCGCCCCACTAATGGTAAATAATAATGTGTCAGTCACGTAGTCGCGAGAAACACACAAGGTAAACATGGTCATTCAATTTCAGATGTTTACCCAAAATTCAAACTAATTAAACAAAAATATGTGAAAACCTTTATAAAGTATGCACCTTTCACTGAACAAAAATGTCATATTCCAAAAATCACGTAAGTGAATCAAGTAGATTTTTTAACGATGAATTAAAATTCAACAGTGATCCCCCACCAACAACCGAGATCAAAATCAGCCGTGTTATGATCACAATTAATAATAAATCGCTAAAAATCGTTAAAAATGATTTCTTAGATAAAAAATAATACTTGATAAATTTATGTGATTTTGAGAATATGGTATTTTCTATCCGTGATGGGTACGTACATTTTAAAGATTTTTCTATATTTTTATTTATTTATTTATTTTTAATTAGATCGAATTCTGGACAAGGACCCAATTTTATTATAGATATAATCCTGTGTTTAAACTTTGACCTTAACTCTCATTCAAATGAAAATAAATTTAGTTTTTTTTTTTTAATTTTCTTTCCACCTTAACATTAACCTTTAAAATGACGACTTTTACAATTTTTCAGGTATAGTGAAAACGAATATCTCACTTAAATTTGGCGCAGGCAAGTAATTTTCTGGATATTAAGACCTTTATAATGCAATGTAATTCCTTATGTTATCACTGGTGGTCATATTTTTCCCAACTGAAAAGTAATAATGCGCATGTGTGTTACAACCCCCCCCCCATGTTAAAAATGGCGAACGCCATTGATATTTATTAAGATACTGGAAAAAAATATCTTAATATCCAGAAAACTATTTTTGGCGCCAAATTTGAATGTGATATACGTTTTTAGCATACTCAAAAACCTTTAAAAGTTGTCATTTTGAAGGTGAGTGTTAAAGCGGAAAAAAAGTAAAAATTTACTTAAATTAACTTGAACGATATCTTATGTCAAAATCAAAAAAAATTTATTTCAGATTTAATCGTCCTATTTTTTATCTTCTGAAAAAGTTTTATCAGCGTTCATGTTGATGAATGAGTTAAAAGAAAAAAAACTGTTAATGGCATCATTTTTATTTACTATCCATATGGAAATAAATGTAGACCTCCGATCTGGTGTTACCAGATCAGGTTGATTTCAAATGCACCAAACATTGATATTTTTCTCCCTTTCCCTTTGCAAAACTCAATCATGTTCTGCAATGTCAAAACCCAAAAAACAACTTTCCTCTACAAAAAAAAAACCCAAAAAAACAAAACAATTCAAACATCATGAATAAATATTTGAAGATATAAAGAACTTGAAGCATAACCCCCTCCCCAAATTATTGGATTGGGCATTAAATAATTCAGAAAGAGTTGATATGCCGTAAAACAAAAACAATCAAAGAAAACCAATATCTCTTCTACTATAGAAAAGGAACGTTGTCTGTGTGTATGAGTTTGTTCCCTATAGACTCGAAAACGGCTGGTTCAGTTTCTATGAAATTTCACACGAACGTACTTTATGTGCCTGGCAATGTTCTTAGATAGGTTTTCTATCAGAATGTATTCGATAAGTGTCAATAATCAAAATAATCCAATGAAAGGGGAAAGGCGATTTTGATCAAAATTAACACCTTACACAGCCTAACATCACAAGTGCATTTGAGAAGTTTTATTACCACACAAGCAGAAAGGCTCGAAATATTAAATCAACAGTAGGCTCTCTGATATGACAGAGGCGTGTTTGAAATGAATGTTTCTGTTTAGAGCACAATTGAAGCATGATACTTGACTTTTGCATTTTAAACTTTAATTCAAGCAATTATATATGAAAATGAAAAATAATTTTATAAAATCAACAGTAGATTCTCTACAGTGCAATGTACACTACAATGTGTTGTTAATTCGTCACTGTAGGGAGGCATGTGAAACTTCCTCGTGGTGCATCGGAATGGGTCCCCAATTAGAGCAGGCAATCAATCGATTTGATTGAAAAATGGGCGATTTCACCTATTTCAATGACAATAAAAATATGGGGTATGAAATCTTTGTTGATCATTATTCAATTCTGGGCAGCGTCGGGTCTCCCTGTTAATCTCTAACCAATTTTTAAGGGAGGGCAGAGGGACGGACACAAACTACTACTACTGATACCAGTCTTTCATAAAGTGAGGGGAAAATACAATTTAAAAGATGCGTCATATAACAGAATCCCACAAATTGATAATTAATGCAAGAGACTCGCCTCCTTACAGGAGGGCTCGACAAAATTAGATACATGCTAACTTTTTAGGGTGGGAAAAATCTAGCCCGAAAAGGTGGGGTGGGGTGGGGGCTCTGGATTTTGAATTAAAAAAATGCCGGTTCTTATTTAGAATTCAAGCCAATTAAAAAACAAAACAAACACAGAAAAATTTTTATGATGTGCGCAGCCATCACAGAACAATCACATGAAACTAAAACTACTTGATCAATTTAATTAAGAAAATAAAAACTCTACAAGTAAGCAAAAATGAACTGGCGAGCGTCGCCATTTTAATTTAAAAAACAAAAAAAGAAAAGCCCACAATAATTCTACTTGCGACTGGTTTCACGTTAATCACTTTAAATCGTTTAAAAATGATTTTCTTTATAAAAATAAAACTTCTTGATCATTTTTTTTTTTTGTGATTTTAGGAATATGACGTTTCCATTCCATGACATGTTGGATATAGAGACGTGGCGATGCATATTTGAAAGCAAAGGTGTACACACACATACATTCCAAACGGAGTTGATCTACATTTTGTGTCCCATAGAAATTACCAAAATTGTAATTAAATGAAAACAAATAACTGTTTAGATTCCAAGGTCAGACTTTGCGCAATGAAAAATAGAAAAGAAGAATGTAAAATTCTTGATGTTTACAATTCCAGGAATGTCGATTTTGTGACTATATAAGAGAAAAAAAAACAAAAAACAAAAACAAAAAAAAACAGAAAACGGAGGAGAGCAGATCGACAGCGGGAGTGTGATTGACATCTTGAACCACACACCAACCAACCCCTTACAACTAACGTCTCTCTCTCTCTTTATCAATGAACTAGAAGCTTAATTGTAAATAAAACTTATACTTTGAAATTCGTCTCCGTGTTGATTTTGAGAATAGCAATAAAACGATTGTCAGTTTGTATATATTATAGGAATTATATATACATTCAAAAGGACAACACATACATCATAAAGATTTTTTGTTAATTATTAGGCTAAGAAGAAAGTTCTTGCAGAATTTAAAATTTGGATTTCAAATGATGTATTTTCAAATAAGTTTTCGTTATAATATCTTTACTTTATATATCATTTTAAAGAGAATTTTTAGCTCTATCTAATTGTTTAAATTACAATCGTTTTAAAACAATTATGTCTTCTTTTAAGAACGTTGAATACAAGACGGAAAAAAAGCAAATTTGCACAATTTTTCTTATTTCAATTCAAGCTAGGCTTAAAAGCTGCTGAAACGGCTCACAATATTATTGAAGCATTTGTCCCAATAACCATGACTGAACAATGGTGGTTTAAGAAATTTTGTGGCGGCAAAGAGAATCTTAAAGATGATGAGCCTAGCGATTGGCCATCTGATGTTGATAATGATCAATTAAGATCTGATGTTGATAACGATCAATTAAGATCTGATGTTGATAACGATCAATTAAGATCTGATGTTGATAACGATCAATTAAGATCTGATGCTGATAACGATCAATTAAGATCTGATGCTGATAACAATCAATTGAGAACGTTAGTCAAAACCAATCCATGCAAAACTGTTCAAGAACTTGCTTCTGAATTAGCTGCAAAATATTCAATTATTTCCAACCACTTGAGAGATTGGAAAGACAAAAACTTGATAAATTGGTGCCTCACGATTTGAATGACAACCAAAAAGGAATGCCGTTATGAAGTGTCATCTTCCCTTCTTTTATGCAACAAGAACGACCCGTTTCTTGACTGGGTTGTGACTTGCAATGAAAAGTGTGCGTGTGTTTGTGTGGGGGGTTACAACAACTGACGATGCTCGTCCACACAGTGCTCAACCGACTCTGCAGAACTTGAACGAATTGGGCTACGAAACTGCCTCATCTGCTATACTCTCCAGACCGCTCACCTACCGGCTACCACTTTTTCAAGTTCTCAACAAATTTCTGCGTGAGAAACGCTTCAAAAACCTAAGTGATATAAAAAAAAAAAAACACGCCTTCAGCAACTTCATCACCACCAGAATGCAAGATTTTTATGCTACTGGCATAAATATATTTATTTTGCGTTAGCAAAAGTGTAGTGATTCTGATGGTGCTTATTTTGATCAAGAAATTCTAATAAATAGGAAAAAAAAATCAACGTTAATTTCAAAACAACAGATACAAATAAAAATAAGAAGAAATACAAAATAAATAAATAAAAAAATTGATCGAAAGACGTCATATTTTTTATTGACAGACTTGTTGACCCAATTTAGTTCAACTTTTTTCAATAGTTGAAACAATTTAGTTCCACTTTTTTCAATAGTTGAAACACTGACTTGAATTGAATCTTTACTATGCTACCGTCTGTAACCATGAAAACTGTTTTCACTCCTCTTCCATTCCCCCTCCACTGTTTTCACACCCTCTCTATATTATTATATTACCGCCTCTTTCTCTAACTTCTTAAAACTATCCTTTTAACACTTCCTCCTTCTTTTAACAGAAACTTGATTTTTGTAATTAATTTAAACCCACAAGAACTTTAATTTTCGTTTATTGCCAGTCGTGGCATCTTTTCTCTCCTCCAAATTTGAAAAGGTCTGGAACCTTTTTAAGTTTTGTATTTTAATGTTTCTTGCCTGATGAAATCAAATATGATTGAAACGGTTTCCACATCGTAGCAAGATATGACTGTATTTACATAAAGAATAATAAAAATATAATATATATATATATATATATATATATATATATATATATATATATATAACATGTTAAAAACACTTTGAAAAAGAGTTAAAAACATATTTAATCTGAAAAGGAAACACTTGATAAGTGGATAGTCCTTAATCCGCGGAGTTTCGAAGAAATACTTTCCTTCTCATCAAAGAGTAGGAATTAGCAAAATGCGGGATCGGATTTTGCATACAAAAGTATTTGATGAAACAACAAGTAAGTCAAAGATCTTACTTGATAACAAAAAGTGGAGCAGAGGAAATATGGTGAAGAAAAAGGTGATTTCACGTGAATGGATAGTCTGGTGAAAGGTAAATAATCGAATGACGGTATAATCCCAAAATATAACCCCAAGAAAGTTAATTGAGTTTCCATTTTATTTTAAGTATGTATATATATATATATATACACTTGTGCCCGATATTATTCATACCCCCCTTGAAAATTGAGTTTATTAGGTGTAACTTTTGTAAGAATTTATTGTTTACGTCCATATTGATACATATTCTTAATAAACCTCTTCTGATCATTTTCGTCATTTTAAAATCTCGGGATACTTGTAATAAAAGAAATATACAGCTATTTATAAAATCTGCAATGTTCAAAAATAATCATACCCCCTTATTTTTTCAGTATTAATCGAGTTTCTGACTGTTTGTTTTCTGTTTGATTCTTATTTTGAATGCTTTTATACTACCTTTGATTAATTTCATTTCGTTTTTTGCATTTTTCAGAAATTAAAATGATATCCACTGAAAACCAATAAAAGAATAAAATTATTAGAATGGGGAAGAAAAAAGAGCTTAGTAATGATCTTAGGACTAAAATTGTGAATTCACATAAAGATGGTTTAGGTTACAAGTCAATTTCCAAGAAATTTGAGGTCCCTACAGCAACAGTACAGAGCATCATCAAAAAATTCCAGAGCCACCACACAACAAACAACTTGATTGGTAGAGGAAGGAAAAGGAAACTGTCTGCTAGAGCCACCAGGAATATTGTAAGAAGTGTTAATGCAAATCCAACCACCACTAATAAGGACATTTTAGAAAATCTGGAGTCTTCTGGCATAAAAATATCAAGGCAAACATTGCAAAGGACTCTGCATAAAAATGGTCTGAAAGGAAGAAGACCAAGAAGGACTCCATTGCACACCGGAAAACACCTTGCAGCACGTCTAAAGTTTGCTAGGACCCATGTGAATTCTCCAGAGTCCGTTTTCTCAAGTATTTTGTGGACTGACGAAACAAAAATTGAATTGTTTGGCCATATGGATGCTTCTTACGTTTGAAGGAAGAAAGGAGAAGCTTACAACCCAAAGAACACCATACCCACGGTGAAACATGGTGGTGGTAGCCTAATGTTTTGGGGCTCCTTTTCGGCTAGTGGTCCAGGTAGTTTGGTCAAGATAGATGGAACCATGAAGAAGGAGCAATATTTGGAGATACTCCAGAAAAACATTAGACAGGATGCGGAGAAGCTCCATTTAGGACCAAACTGGGTCCTTCAACAGGATAATGATCCAAAACATACTGCCAAAATAGTCAAGAAATGGTTTGAGGATAATCAAATTAATGTTTTGGAATGGCCTAGCCAGAGTCCCGACCTGAACCCTATCGAAAACCTCTGGCACATATTGAAAACTGAGGTTAAAAAGCGGAAACCTAGAAATTTGAGGGATTTGGAGAACTACTGCATTGAAGAATGGTCAAAAATCAGTGTTGATGCTTGTAAAAACCTTGTTGATAAATATCCCAAACGGTTACAGGCAGTTATTAAGAATAAAGGGCATGCTATTGACTATTAGTAAGAGAGGTATGAATAATTTTGAACTAGTGCCATTATTGTTTTTCTTTGTATAATGTTTCAAACTTGCATAATTTATTTATTTGTTGAGTTTAAATTAAATGCTCATGCTTGATTTATTGTTTGAAATCCCTTTAATATTGTCTACCTTCTGGTTTGAGCAATATTCTTATAGAAATCTCAAAGATCCGAGGGGTATGAATAATATCGGGCACAAGTGTATATATATATATATATATATATATATATATATATATATATATATATATATATATATATACACACACAATATAATTGCAAAAAATATTGCTACTTCTTTTTTAGATTACATGTTTCGGATAATTTTATATGTAAGATTCTAATGTTTTCCTTGCTTGAATAAACGTGAAACTTTCGGCGTAGCATAATTTTTTATATAATCTTGAAAAATAAAAAAAGATGTTTTTAATTAAAAAGCAGGAAAATAGAAAAATAATTAAGCTTGGTTTGTGTGTGTCACAACATAGGGAAAACATCAAACAAATCTCCATTTAACACAAAACAAACTATGAGCATTTAAGGTTTGAATAACTTAACAAAAGAGTAGATTGAATGTGCGTGTTCAAAAAGGTTCATTTTTAAGTGTTGTCAGCTTTTAAAATAATACAAAGTTAGGCGTTAGAATAAATGGAGAAAAGAAGGAAGAGAATGTTCATAAAAAGTACTTATTCCGTGTTTCTTTTTGTTGGTCCAGTAGCGCTCACAGAGAGGGGTGTTTGCTGGCTTCAGCCTGACTTCTCGCCTGTCTGCACCTGTTTGTTATCCCCTTAGTGTCTGGTTCCCTTCTCTCTCGTTTACAAAATTCCTGGGGTTTTATCTCTTTTTAGACTCCCACAAACACGTTGCTTATTAAGTTTATTTTTATGAGGCTCCACTCCCATTGGTTAATTAATTTTTTTTTCTTCTTTTTGGCCAGATGGGTGCATCGAGCCTATGTGTAGTAACGTGTTTACACACTTTGTCTGAGACAGCTGACGAGTAAACATCGGGTTGGGAGTTTAGGAATCTCCACAAATTAAAAATTGGTGAAAATTATACAAACGTTCACGATAGGAATGTACGGATGCAGGGCTGGAAAAAATAAACATCCCCCCCCTTAACTAACTGACGTCATTTTCAGACAGCCTTTTGACTTTGACATTTTAGGCTTCATAGAGTCCACACTTGGACGATTTTTCGTTTGTTGTGATTGTGCGAAACCAGAATCTCTTGCTTTTAGGGCTAATTAAGCTATTTTTTGAACAAACAAGGTGTTTTTTTTTTTTAAATTTAATTTAATATCTTAGAACTTTACTAATAATCTTTGAAATAAACCGAGCAAGTTACTATTTATTTTTCTAAAGATTTGTACAATGAACTTATTTAACTTCAAAATTTAATTGAATTTGTCAGCTTCCGAATGTTGCCATGAAAACATTTTTCATTATAACTATTTTTTTTTCACTTGTACAAATGTTTTGTTTGTTTTTTCTTTTGGAAATTAACTGTAGGCTTTAATCTTTCAAATACAATCAAAAAGTAATCGAAAACCTACAAAAAATTATGATAAAGAGGCTTTCAAAATTATGCCCCCTACCCTTTTCCGACATTTTTGCCCGTACTTACTGTTATTTCAAAGAATTGTAAGTAAATTTCCTAAACTGTAATTCTAGCCAAAAAAATGATTTCGAAATGACAGTTTGAACAATTTACGTAATTTTTGGAATATGACATCTTCGTTCCGTGACGAGTACGTACATTATAAAGTTTTTTTCTGTATTTTTGTATGAAATAAGTACCCCCGGACGGGATAAGGGGATACTTCTCAATCGGCACTGATTAGTGGTTGTTGACTGCAAACGCACGAATCATTTGTGAAGAAACATACACAACCGAAGTTGATTTGTTTTATTCGTTGATTTAGGGAAATATTTAAAGAAAAGTGGGGGTAATATTTTTTATGCAGGGCTTGTTTTTTTTTTAAGAGGAGGTGGTGTTTTTTTAACAAGATTTTTCAACAAACAAACGTAGATATAGTGTCTACCAAGTAATTTCTCGTTTTCAAAAATGAGTTCATTCTCTACGCTTATTCATTTTTTTTAGGCATTTAAGAAAAACATTAAATATATATTGTCACGAATGAGAGTTCAATAGAAACGTTGTTTTAATTTGAATAAAATAAAATACGCATCAAGTGCGCAACGTAATATTAGGAAAATAAACAAATATTTTACTTGTTTGAAATTTATCACAAATATATTTCAGAGGTATACTCCATCTTCAGTGTGTTATTTTGTTTCTTTTTTTTTTCTTCCGTTTCTTCTTCCTTGCCATGTAGTAAATTTTTTTAATGTATGCAGAGTTTTTATTTTATTTATTTTTTTCTTGGATCTCATGTACTTTTTGTATCCCTATTTCTACTTTTGTTTTTTCTCGCTCACATGTCCCTATTCCGAATTCGTAGCAGTGGGCAGCCATCAATGGACGCTTTTTTTTTGTACCAAAACGGTCATTAACAATATATATTTTTTGAAGTTTAACCTTATTTCAAACTGATATAAATTATTGCAAACTGATATAAATTATTGTTGTAAAAATAATTAAACTAAAACAAAAATCATATTTATTGCAAATTATTTAATCAAGTAAAACTTCCGTGCAAAGGTCCATGGAAACCTTCAAATTTATTCAAATAACATTTAAATTCAGTAATCAAATAAAAAAATGGAACTTTTCGCAGTGTTTATGTTCATCTGTAATCGCTTTTAAAAAAATCGTATTTTTTATTGGGAGTGATTTGATTTAGTTGAGGGTGTTAATCTACAATAATACCGTTATTCATTTGTGGTCGTAGGAAATTGATTTTGAAGCCTTTAAACTGACAATTCGAAAATAATTTGTTGTTTATCGACCCAGAAAACATTACGTTTTATCGTTCGGTTCTTCTCCCTTTCTCCCTCCTCAATGGTATTTCGAAACACGGTAATTGTTGTACAGAATTACTTTGAATTCTTTGGGGGTGGGACCGCTGGCTAAGTTGTTAACGACGTGAATGGAAAACCTGTGTGTACCAAGTTCGAATCCAGTTTGTTCCAGTGAAACGAAACACTTTCATCGAACTCGCGCCTGATTTTGTCTCTAAAATCTGGAGAAGAAGTAAATGTAATAATTTTGAATTCTTTGAAATAATTACTGTTTTAAAAAATGTTTTATATAATTTTACCCCGCGAAAAGCAGACGAGCAGATACTTGCGAGCAGGCGGAGAGCGAATATAGAATCGAACAAGATCAGAGATTAAGTGTCAAAATACTCTCGAACCCTATATCACATAAAAGGAACCAAATTCCCCACAGTTACAGTTATGTTACTATGCCAACAATAAAACATGAACATTAAACAATAATATCGGTATTATATAATTTAACAGATTTAAATAAGCTCTTCTTTTTCAAAAAATAAACAATATATACGGAACTTTTTTTCAATAGTAAAAACTTTATTTTGAAGCTCAATGTCAAGTTTCTTTCCAACTCCTCCAAAAACTTTAAAAAGACGACTTACATAGGTTTTCGATGGTGCTGAAAACGAATATCACATTTAAATTTGGGGCAGATAAGTAGTTTTCATGATATGAAGAAATTACTTTTCAAAAAGTGGGAATCACTTTCCTATATAAATTTAACGTAAAATGAGCACCCACTTTCTAACCACCTAGTAATTTCTTGATATCATAAAACAAATTTAACTGATATTCGTTTTCAGCACCCCTGGAAACCGCCGCCGTTTTTTTTTACTAAAAGATTCGTTCATTTTTTTTTCATAATTTAGGACAATAATAATGCTGTCAAGTATGTTTACATGAGCGGTTTATAAAAATATACATATGTTTGTCTTTTTTTATTATTTATTTATTTATTTATTTTTTATTAGGTGGGTATTCAATTATAGAACTTGTATAGTTTTTAGCTGGTGCTGGCTGCTCTGCTTCTGTAGTTTAATTAGCCGTTTTTCCATAAGTAACGTGATGACATTAACCGAGCAGAAGAATCGTTTAATATTTCACAGAAATTCTGTTTACATTAGGGGGCAGTGGAGGGGCGGGTGGTTTTGTGAAATATTAAACTGCAGAAGCATTTGTTAACAACTTTACAAGCTCTATAATGAAAAAAAAGAACGAAAAACAAAAGTATGTTTTTGTAAACTTACTAGCAGCATCATTAGCGTCCTAAATTATGAGATGAAAAAAGAGCGAATCTCTTAGTAAAAAAAAATAGGCCCGGTTTTCGGGGGTGCTGAAAACGAATATCACAGTTAAATTTGTTTATGATATGAAGAAATTGCTAGGTGGCCAGAAAGTGGATGCTCATTTTACGTTAAATTTATATAGGAAAGTGATCCCCACATTTTTACAAAGTAATTTCTTCATATCATGAAAACTATCTGTCCCAAATTTAAATGTGATTATTTGTTTTCAGCACTACCGAAAAAACCCTCTAAAAGTCGTCATTTTAAAGTTTTCTGAGGAGTTGGAAAGAAACTTGACATTGACCCATTTTAAAAAATATATACAAATTTTTTAAATTTTAAACAATACAAATGCAACTTATTATAATTTTAAACAATCACGTCAATTGATCAAGTAGTTACTTTTTATATAGAAAATCAGTTCTTTTTTTTTGTATTTTTTTACGATTTTTAATGATTTTAATATAAAAATGTAACCATTAGAAGACTCGGTAGTTCGAATTGAGTTGTCTCCATGTATTTATAAAACATGGCGGATCAAAACAGGTCTCGTTTAATCATAAATTGTTTTTTCTTAGTTAAAAAATAATACTTGATCAATTTACGTGATTTTTGGAATCTGTGACGGGGACGTAAGTCATAAAGTTGTTTTTTTTTAATGTTTCGAATTTGTTTTACAATAAACAGCCGTACGAAAAAGTTCTACCAAAAACTAACAAATGTTATCAAAGGCACGATAAATTACTCTTCAACAATTCTGGATAAGTTTTTACTTGCTTTGGTCAATGTGCACTCATTGGTCAGTTGTCCGACCTGCAAAGGGTGTTTATTCCGAAAGCCGTTCTTAACATGGGAAGGTTTAAAATAAGAAAATGCCTTTCAGAATAAACACCCCGAACCTCCCATGTTAAGAATGGCTTTCCAAATAAGCAGCCCCCAACCTCGCCATATTAAGAACGACTTTCGGAATTTGCAGGTTGAACAACAAAAAACCAGTAGTCCAGTCCAGTACACATTGACCCTTACTTTAAAATGTGTATTCGGTTCGAAAACAAGTAATACGAGCGTGAGAACATGAAAAAAATAAATAAATAAATAAATGGCCGCGAAGTGATTCTTACATCTTTGAAGTCTCGATAATGGCTTAAAAAATTAAAAAAATACTGTGAGAAACTCACACAATAAATGTCACGGCAACATTTGTTATGTATTCGGGTTTTTCTTTTTGTTACCACTTTTTCGCAAGTCTGTCTATTGTAAAACAAACCCGATTTTTGTTTTTTTGGCCTTTAACTCTAAATTAGTATCTTGTTCAACTTACATGTAAACAGCAAGAATACACACGAAAGAAATCCAAATGGAATTAGGTACAGAAAAGACGAGACTCTGAAGAGTTTCAATTTGATCCATTTTTTGACGTCTTCTTTATTTTCACTATTGATACACTTTTCCTTCTCCTTTTATAGGAAGCCGCCTTTTATAAACTTTGCCCTGCGATGCGCGCGATTGGCTGCCTCATCGACCTGTCATGCTTAACTATCATGTCGAATAAGTGTTTCTACAATGAATAATTTTTTTTTATTTTTTTATTGAAAGTAACTTTTGGTTATCCTGATGTCCGCACGTGACGCACGTCTTTGGAAGTGACTTCACACAAATCTTATAATACGGATGGCTACAATTGTAAAAATAATTTGTTTTATTTTTCTTTCATTTTGAGCTCCTTTTTTTCTCCCGTTTAACTTTTTTTTCCCCTCCCATTTCTTATTTTGAGCTGAGAATTTATTTTATTTTCATTTTGAGCTCTTTTTCCGATCCGGCGTTACCTTTTACAGGTACTCCTGCACTTTACGACCCGAGCTATTTTTTAACACTATTATTTAGAAACGTATTATTTAACATGAGGAAGGGAGGGTGTATTGTAACTATTCTGTACTTTCACCTAACAATTCAATTAAAAAAAGGTAAATATACTCCACCCTCGAAAATTCCTTTTAAATTACCACTCAGAAGGTTTTCGGGGTCGCTGAAAACGAAAATAACGTTTAAGATTACGGCAAACGAGTAGTTTCCAAGATATGAAGAAATGTTAGTTTTAAAAAGTGGGGGATCACTTTTCTATAACAATTTAACGTAAAATGAACGTAAACTTTTTAAAACTAACATTTCTTCATCTTTTATATCTGTCTGACTCTTAATCTGATTCGCAATATCATAAAACTACACAAAATCATCTTAAAAAGTAAAACATGCAGAATTTATCTCCCATAGCAAAAAAAAAAAAAAAAAAAAAAAAAGCCAAAACAAAAACTACTTAACAGTCTTGTGTCCTAAACCATAAAAAAGCCCTGGAAATAAGGTGTATGCTGCATCTTAGGAAACGTGGTTCATGATGAGAATTAAATGTAATAATAAACATTGAAAAGATTAGTAAAAAATAAGTAAAATCATGAATGTTGGCTCTGGGGAGGCAAGGAAGTAGGAACAACGCAGTCATTCCATTAAAGTGGAGAATAGTCAACAATCGAGAAATTATAAACAATACATCAACAAGTATCTTACACCAAACACAGTAAAATTCAAGTATCTTTTATACATGTTTTATACTGTGTTTACGTTTTTTTTTTTTCATTTCATTTCTTTTCGCTGTCTTTACAACAAACTGTTTGCTTGTCGCTTAACCATTGAAACCATCTTGAAAAATTGTATATAAAAAAATCTATGACTACCACTAAATTTGGGAGTGCAACTCGAACTTAGGGTTATTGGTAGAATAAGTCATTTGTTTACAACTTTTCAAGAATTAAGTCTCCTCACCCATGAAGTGATAAGCGGCCATTTATTTATTTTTTATTCGGTGCGTAAAAAACACTTTAAACAACATGTTTTGAAATTTACAAAAAGTTAGTTTTAGCATGTTAAAAGTATACATTCTACTGCGTTTGGTATAAGGTTTTTTTTTTGTTGTTTTGTTTGTTTTTTTTTTTTGTTTTGTTTTTTTACAATTTTTGACTTTTACCAAGTGAATAAATACTTTTAAATTGAGGGGAGTGCTTATCTATCTCGGAAAAATAGATTTTATAGCGAGTTTTAAGAATGGTTAACCGAAAAAAAAAATGGTGAAAAAAACTAAAAACTAAATAGTCAATAAATAATTGTTACCAAAGGCAATAAATGCTATTTTTCTACCTACCTAAAGGAGTTTAGTTCATGTTTTAAAGTATTTTTAAATGCTTTTCTTTATCTTTTAATCTAAAATTGCAGGCATGTAGGTGTCAAATATCTCCAAATTTTCTAGAAAAAAAAATATGCTAGCCGCTAGATCAAAATTTTACCCGCTAGATTGCAAACGATATCTCCAGATCTACCGAAAAAGCCGCTAAATTGGCAACACTAAATGGAATACTGTTGCCACATCTTGGCAGGAGCTGCTAAAAACAGCCTATCCTGCCTTGACAGAGTACAAAATAGACTTCGTGGCTTAGTGGGGGATGGCCTTTTCTCTACCCTGCAACCTCTCTTCCACAGAAGAGACGTTGCGAGCCTATCCTTGTTTTATCGTTATTTCCATGGCAGGTGCTCGTCTGAACTCCAATCTCTGGTCCCCCCTCGCCAATCTTTCACGAAAAACACCCGTCTAGCTGAATTCAATGTGAAAAATTTCCCCCACTCTATATCTGCGCCTAAATCAAAATGTGGATTCCATGAACAAAGCTTCTTTCTTAGAACTGCCCGCCTGTGGAACTCTGTTCCATCTGCCTGCTTCCCACCAGATTACAACTTGGATGTCTTCAAGTCCAACATTAACAAATTCCTAATGAACCGCCCCCTTAAGTAAACACTTCATCAAATCTCCACACTAACGTAATGTACTTGTAATAACCCTTATCCCTGAGTGGCTTCCGGGCCTTGATAAGTGGTGATCACTGTGTAAAAAAAAAATAAATAAAAATAAGTCAGTTATCTCCCTTTGATTGAACATTATATATCTCTTGATTTGAGTAAAACATTAGCAGGCCTCATGGCGTTGCCCGGTTATAAGATACACGCCTATACATAAAAATAATTATATATATATATATATATATATATATATATATATAAATGTACTTGTGCGAATGGATTTTACTTGTGTGAATGGAAAATTCAATTAAATTTCTTGGACTTACATTTTGGATTCTACCGTCATTGGATAATTTACCTTTCACCAGACTATCCATTCATGTGTAATCACCTTTTTCTTCACCCTATTCCTTCTGCTTCACTTTTTGTTATCAAGTAAGATCTTTGACTTACTTGCAGTTTCATCAAATACTTTTGTATGCAAAATCCGATCCCGCATTTTGCTAATTTCCTACCCTCTGATGAGAAGGAAAGTATTTCTTTGAAACTCCACAGATTAAGGACTATCCACTTATTTAGTGTTTCCTTTTCAGATTAAATGTTTTTAACCGTTTTTCAAAGTGTTTTTTAACATGTTTTATTAAGTATTTGCTCTCATATATATATATATATATATATATATATATATATATATATATATATATATATATATATATATATAAAATAAAAATTACAATAAGTTTACCAAGGTAATCAAAATGGTAAACTTAAAATATATTATAAATATTAAAGAGTTAATATTTACAAGTAAAATAAACTCAGCCAGATGTAAAAGCTCAATAAAACCTAAAAGGAAATAGAGCTTATAATATGAACAAATGATTAATAAAACATGTTAAAAGACATCTTGAAAAAGAGTTAAAAACATATTTAATTTTAAAAAAGGAAGCACAAGATAAGTGGATAGTCCTTAATCCGCGGAGTTTCGAAGAAATACTCTCCTTCTCATCAGAGGGCAGGAATTAGCAAAATGCAGGATCGGATTTTGCATATAAAAGTATTTAATGAAACTACAAGTAAGTCACAGATCTTACTTGGTTAAAAAAAGGGTGAGGTAAGGGGAATAGGAGGTAAAAGAAAAATAATAAAAAGATTTCACATGAATGGATAGTCTGGTGAAGGGTAAAAATCCAAAAATGGTAAAATCCAAAACGGTCGAATTTAAAATTTCAATCCAATGGGTAAATTCCAAATGGTCCAAAATAATCCAAAAGGCAGAGTTCCTTGGAAAAAAGCGCAAATGGAATGAATTCCAAATCATTAAAAGAAAAGCACTGGAGATAAAATTTAAAACACGTCTGTCAAGGTTGGATGAATAAAAAAAAATTAAGGTTTAAAAAAAAAAAAAAAAAACCAACCGAAAAGCGGTGAAAGTTTAAATTTGAAAAGCAAGGTCAAACTGACCCAGACAAAAAGCGCGAAAGTTAGCGTTAATAATTAGGTCAGCTTAGATATGCACGTGAAAGTCCCAGAATTAAATTAAGAAAACTGATATATATATATATATATATATATATATATATATATATATATATATATATATATATATATATCAACTTGCAAACATATTTCTCTACACATTATTCATCCATCTAAACTAAGATTTTACTTGCTATAAACCATCTTGGGTGTATACGAGTAATTATTATTTATTAATTTATTTTATTGCGGACTATTATCCTCATCTTTCTTAGTTGTTGTTTCACGACGTTTTGGCCAACTATTCCTCTGGCCTTCGTCAGGTGGTAACCACGACGGGATAGAAACTCCGAATCTCCTAACTGCATTCTCAGCAATTACTGCCATCCATAGTTGTTGTCACCACGTTTTTGGCCAAGTAAGCCTCTGGCCGGCTTTGGGTTGGATTGAAACCGCTATCTTCAGACTATTCTCACCTGGAACCGTAGAGATTCAATGTCTCTATCCACTGCCCCAGGGGTCCCGAAACGTCAAAACATCAACTAAGAAAAGATAATAAATAAAATTAATAAATAATACTCATCTCAATAATGAATTCCAATTAAATAATATATATTTTTTATTTCTTGTGAATTTCAGTGTTAGGTGACCAGTAGTGTAAGAGTGTTTCAGTTAAATATTTTCACACAACTGTACACACATACATACATGTACTGCTTTATTTATATCAAAGAAGAAGAAGAAGATTATTATTATTATTATTATTATTATTATTATTATTATTATTATTTCTTCTTCTTCTTCTTCTTCTTCTTCTTCTTCTCTTTGAGAACAACCCGTCCTGGATATGACCTAAAACTATATCCGATGGTGAGGCTTCACCTTGCGGGCTTTGGGGAGTGTGGAGTCACCCTTTAATTGCCATTGCTCCCAGGTCCACTCTGACCCGGAGTGGTAGTACCTGTTAGAGTCCCAACTATGGGTAAAATAGAATCTGACGTAAAAAAAGAATATACTCCATTAAAAATTGTTCCTCAAAATAACTAGATTCGGCATTAAATAACCTGAAAAAGGTTGATATGCCGTAAAACAAAGACAACCAACCCAGATTTCCAGTACTCTCCACTTCTTTCAATAACCTTTGCAAATGAATTTGCATTATCGCAACAGCCTTAATTTCTCGCTTGCAACAATCATTGGTCTTCACTGAAATTTAGGTGGCAATAAGCCTCCCGAATGTCCCAGTCCTCTTTGCACTCATCTAGTGGTTACTGCTTTCTCTCCTTGGTCTTTCCATCCTCCTTGACACTCCACGGCTATTTAGTGTGATGTAAGATGATGCTGACCCTTTTTTTTTAGGGGAAGGGAATTAACTTACAATCATACGGTTAATAGTTTCTTGATTACATGTAGTGTTTTTGTTTTTGTTTTACTTCTATTTCAGTTTCTGTATGTCCAGTTTGTGTCTGTAGCTCATGTGTATCAGTCTCTGCACTCAAGGGTTTTTCTTAATATTTCAGCTGTTTTCATTATTGTTATCCATTGTATCTTATCAGCCATCTCTTTGCTTCTAATTTCTCTCATGCATTTTTTTTTTAATTTTCGGAATTGTTCCTAGTGCTCCTACCATTATTGGTGTTATCGTGACTTTCTTCATATTCCATATCTCTTTCAGCTCTCTGACCAGTTTTGTGTATTTGCTTTGTTTCTCCATCTTCTTGATATTCATCCTGTGGTCTGCTTTCCTTCTTGTTAACTATTATGACACCCAATCTTCTTGCTGGGGTGGGTTTATCTATTTGTACGTCCATGTCCCATACGATTTTGTGATTTCTGTTTTCAAGTACTGCTGCCGATTTATTTTTGTATCATTTATGTGTTTAAAGCCTTCCCCACTTATTGTGCGCTTTCTTGTATTCTTTTTTGGGCTAGTTTGCTGCATTCGCTTATTATGTGGTTTATCATTACGTCTCTTTGTCTATAGAGTCTGCATTTAGTGTTTTCTTGTGTTTTGTCGATCTTTGCTTTGATATAGTTGGTTCTAATCATGTTATCTTGTATGGCTATTATTAGAAATTCAGTTTCTCTGTTTAGGTGTCCTTTTCATGGCCACGTCCAAGTATTTTCATGAGTCTTTTCTTTTGTCATCCTTATGAATCGTCTGTGTAGCTATCTTTTCTTATTTTTCTCTTCTTATCTTATTCCTTGCCTCTCTTTTCTCTGTCTCGTTCATTTTTCCAGTGTATCTTGCTGCAATGATTATTCTTTAGGTGTTCTGCATTATATATTTTTCTAATTCCTTTTTTGTGTCATTCACACAATGTTCTATACAACCAGTCCTCTTCCACCGTCTTTCCTTTTCATATAGAGTCGTCATGTCATCTTTTGGATGTAGTGCATTGACATAAGTTTCCTAGTCTTCTGGTCAAGATGCCTCATTGGTTCAACCTATAAACAGTTCAGAGTATCTTACATGTGTTTATACTTTTTATTAGCTTTCTACTATAGACTTGAGTTTCTAGGAGTTTTATGGTTCTTGTTATGGTATTCCTTTCCAATTTTCTCTTTCATTTCTGTTGCTTTGATAAACAGCAGTGGTGAGAGGGAATCTTTTTGATTAGTTACTCATTGGCACCGACCATTGACCTTCACTGGAATTTAGATGGTAATAAGCCCAGTCCTCTTCGCACTCATCCAGTGTGTAGAGGCGACAGTTATGCTGCTTGGACTAACCAGAAGCAGGCAGGAGTTATCTCCACCTAGGTTTAGAAAATATCTTTCAATGCTAAAAACTCCTACAACTCTAAATAGCTCTACAAACAAGATATGCTCAAAACTACCAAAAACAGCCTATCCTGCCTTGACAGAGTACAAAATAGACTTCCTGGCTTAGTGATGGATGCCTGCAACCTCTCTCCCACAGAAGAGATGTTGTGAGCATGTCTTTGTTTTATCGTTATTTCCATAGCAGGTGCTCATCTGAACTCCAATCTCTGGTCACCCCTCGCCAATCTTTCACAAAAAACACTCATCTAGCTGAAACCACTGTCAAAATTTTTCCCACACTATATCTGTGCCAAAACCAAAACCAAAACGTAGATTCCATGAACAAAGCTTCTTTCTTAGAAGTGCACGCCTGTGGAACTCTCTACTGCTTGCCTGTTTCCCACGTGACTTCAACTTGGATGTCTTCAAGTCCAACATAAACAAATTCCTGATGAACCACCCCCTTAAGTAAGACACTTTATCAAATTTCCAATACTAACGATTACTACGACACTATCCCATTGATTGCTGTACACGCAATAACCCTTATCCCCGAGTGGCTTCTGGGCCTTGATAAATGGTGATCTCCATGTAAAAAAAAAATAATTTTAACTTTGGATGCTGAATTACAAGGGATCACGCCATAGAACAGGAATACCTGAAACTTTTGGTAAAACTCCAACAAGAAAACATTGAATTCAGAAAAGAAATGCTTCGAGGCTTGCTACAAGTTAAAAAACTGGAACGACCTTCAGTAGGGCTAGACGTTACTAAAGGAGAATGTGTAATATTCCTGGATTCATGGGTTTGTTATATGAATGACCCAGTTTCTATATGGAATAAGTTATGAGCAACCCTCACATCCGAGACAAGCAGATTAATATTTGACTTGATGGGACCAGCCATGCACAACTCAGTGAAGGAGATTTTGTGCATTTGATTTTAAATGTAATAACGAAGCACGTTGACAAGAAGTAGACAGTTGGTCACTAGCAAATTTGGAGTACCAGAGTAAGATATTGACAAAAGCAGCTTTTCTTGTCACTCTGGACCAGAAATTTAACCGGTTTGTTTGTCTGGAAGCATCAGACAAATCAACACCTCACCTCCATGGTGCCGTGTTGACCCTTGCGTCATCCCAAGTGCAAAAATCAAACTAGAAACAACTAATACAAATGACTAAGACCCAGTCGGCCCCACAACGTGTCGACCCCAGCAGGGGATATGGAAGGACTTCATACCCGGAGGTGGGGGAGTCAATCAGCTGGAAGGATTGTCCGGTAGTCAAATTAAAATTACTAACCATGAAGAAGGTGTGCCAGAAAATAGCAAAAGATAAAAATGAGGCTTCAAGTAAAATTGTAAGAGGCAAGGAGTTGTTTATGTTTGCCAATGGCTTTTTGAAGGATCGATACACTTGCAAGATCAACAGTGCACAGCCAATAAACGTGTGTCACCTCGAGTGGGATGGGAAACGATTTCAGAGGACCACCCTGAAACTACCTCCCTCAATAGAGGCAGAAATAACCATGATGCCAAGATTCATGTAACCTTCAGAGGTATGCGGAAGAAACCTGTAAGTGCACTCACTCACTCAATCCAAGCACTTGCAGATACAGGGGCCCAGACTTGCTCCGTCGGACCTGAGATTCAGAGTCTTTGGGTACCTGGATAAGTACTTAGTATCAACCAACCGCTGGATAAGGGGCATAACCAATAACCGGCTACACATCAAGGGAGTCCTATTTTAATGCATAAGGGTGGGGTCAAAAGAGACATGGCAAGCAGTATACCTTGATAAGGTTTTTGTGTTTTAATTTATTTTTAAGCGTTTTTCAGGTTTGAAACGCAAGTAGTACTGAATTGCTAAGTTAGAACGAAAACATAAGACGGTTATCTGGAGAGACTCGATAATCGTTCCAAACTCGAAAATGAAACAAAATACTGATAATGTCACCATGATAGTTATTAGGTGGATTTCTATCAGCATTTTGTTTAATTTTCGAGTTTGGAGCTATTGTCGAGTCACCCAGGATAACAATCTGCAAAAGTTACTTTCCTAAAACTACCCGCCCCTGGAACACAGTTCCATTGACTTGCTTCCCGATCAACTACAGTATGGTAGCCTTCAAGTCTAATGTAAACAAGTTCTTGTTGAATCGTCCCCTTAAATAATCAAATTGTACCCGAGTTACACCATTAGCGATTACTACACTACCACATTACATTAATTATCTCCAAGTTGCCTTTGTGCCTTGATAAGTGGGAAATCTCTTGTAAAAAAAAACCCCAAAAGACTCAGACTATTTATGTTTCAAACTTAAAAAAAAACGCTTTAAAATAAGTTAAAACACAAAACTTATCCAGCTAGATATAAGATCAATCCATCTTGCCTTTGGTAACATTTATGTGTTATATATTTATGCGTTTTGTTTATCACTTTTTCGGTTTGTTACCTATAGCTGAAAAATACTTTAAAATGTAAAGGACAATATAGGATTGAAATATCAGAGAGAGAGAGAGAGAGAGAGAGAGAGCTGGCAAAAACGTTTTCCTGATTTTATGCAAAATCTCTGACTTTTATAAATAACTTATTCATTTGCAAAGATACATTTGATGCTTGCCTGAATCCCCCCAAATTTAAAAATCAAAAGTAAAGAATAATCTATGATGGAAAGAAAATATCGTATGCCAAAAAATTACGTAAATTGATCAAATAGTTTTATTTTTAAATAAAATCAAATTTTATAGTGAAACTAACAGAGCTCTTATGATACGATCTTGAAAACAGTCGGAAGGAGGAAGTAGATAACCCCCAAATAATTCGGACTTGCGAGATTTTAGGCCTCCATTTTTAACACGAGGAGGGAGGAGGTATTGGAAAAAAAAATCAAATTCGCTTAAAAATGTTTTTGGATTTGTTTTACAATCCACAGAGATTCGAAAAAGTTGTCAAAATCTCAAATATATAACAAACAAAGGTACGATAAGTTACTCTTCTACCTAGCTGGATAGGTTTGTCGTGTCTTTACTAAATGCAAAATATTTATTCAGCTCGATAAACATAATGGCACATAATAAATACATTGCAGTAAAATGCTTATTCATCTTGAAACGCCAACAACAAACCTATCCAGCTGGGGGTGCCCTGAAAACTCGTCCCCGGAAAACTTGGAAAACTCATCTATTTTTGCTAGGTAAGAGAACTGGTTCATCATTGAATAAATATCGATTGAAAACACATTTTATGACCGTCCTTGAAGGATATATTGTTTTTAAAGGTAACTACGCACTCCATAATATTAAAAAAAAAAAAAAATGTTTTTGCTTGTTTACTTTTGTTAAAAAAAACAAAAAAACTCGATCACAGAGTCAAGATATGAAAATGAAACCATATTTTTATTTTAAAAAAATACTTTAGTTTTAACACTTTTATTACTAAAAAAAAAAAAAAGAAAAGAAAACACTGATATATTATCAAAGAAAACAAATATTTTATTCAGAAGAATTAATAGTTTAAACAATTCTTGTAACTACTCATGCACTTACTGCTGAAATAATAACTTTATTATTTAGAAAGCCATTCTTAACATGGGGATGGGAAGGTATTATGTACTTATTCTGTACTTTCACTTAACAAGTCAATAAAAACAGATATCGTTAAACTTTAGTTAAACTTGAAAATGCTATTTAAAAAAATAGCGCAGATCAATAGGCGCACTAGCACTACAACGTAACTACCCCTGACAAACCCGACAAGCTACTAAGTCTCATCCCTTTACAGTAGAGATCTCTAGGTGCAAGAAAGCCTTTTACTCCAATAGTTTCTTCCCCAGAACTGCGGGTCTTTGGAACTCCCTTCCGGGATTCTGCTTTCCCAACTGCAATGATATGCAGAAGTTCAAGTGTAATGTTAGCAAACATCTTTCTACTCTTCTCCCTTCATAATGACCCCGCTAATTAAATCCCTAATAGTAGCCCCCTGCTTCAAAGTGGCACTGTGCCTTGTTTGGGGTGAAAATTGAATAAAAAAAAAAAGATTTTTTTCCCCGAACAGATGTGAGATATTATCTCGCCTCGGTTTTGCCCTTAGCAGAATGAAAGAAAGCAAACAGAAATCACAACAGGCTCACCTTTAAATGTTAACGTAAATTTTATTAAAGTAAAAAGATCCAAATTGCGAAAGATGTGCCATCTTTAACCTTCTGACGTAACAAAGCTGGTAACACCCGTAAGGGAAGTAGTTCATGGTTTATCTTCGCGTTTGCAGAATTCAAGACTCCACGCTGTTCGAAGATTAGTTGCAACAAGTCAATGAGTTAAGTGATGCCTTCCAACGATGAATGCTGCGAGACCGGTAGTCATCATAGATTTCACTGTGAATAACCATTCGAATGGCAGACAAAGGACAGGTCAAAATGTAGAGCTTGAATTCGTCTCAGATATACATTATGCAAGTAATGAAGAAAGTCAATCAATCGTAGGACACAACAGTGTGCGAAGAATACAATATTTCACCAAACGTAAGAGCAATGGTGTTTGCAAATGATAACATTTCATCCCATGTTAGGGAGACAAAGGGGTTTTCAGGCTACATGCCTTGAGTGAGGTTTTTTTTACATTCATTCGACCTGTTGTCTTTTTGAAAATTGAGCGTCACCTGAAACATAAAAATAGTGCCAAGAATACAACTCGGTAGTTAGTAAACACAATCCATCTAATAGGGCCAAAACAAATTGTCGGCGGTCAAACCAACCAATGAGGAGTCTGCTTATTTCTGCAGAATTTCTTACACGGGAAAATATTGGAAAACCAAAACATTTATTGTATCAAAATATAATTGTAAAAACATTTATTGAAAAGTCTGCATAAGAAAATATAATTTTAATAAAACAATTTTTTAAGGAAAGCAACATTGGATTTTTAGAAAGTAAAATAGCTTCTTTTTTTTTTTTTTTTCGGACAAATAAATAATTTAAATGAAACATTTTCTTTTTTTAATTAAAGCAACTTTGAAAGGTCAACAACAAATTAATAATTTAAATGTTTTTTTACTGAGAAGCACCACCTGGCGACAGTTTAGTGAAACGCACCAAGAAAAGATAGCTACCATCCGCATACTCCTGTGCAGTGCCTTTTGTTGTTTTGTGAACACAAAAAGTGTTAAAACTAAATTAATTTTTCTAAATAATATATTTGTTTTTTTTCTATTTTATTTTTTTTATTACATTTTCACCCCAAACAAGGCACATTGCCACTTTGGTGTAGGGGGCTACTATCAGGGGAAACAACTACTGGGGTACTATGTAGGGATTTGGGCAGCAAGATGTTGGTTCACGTTGCACTTGAACTTCTGCATGTCAGTACAGTTGGGGAAGCAGTGACCTGGAATGGAATTCCAAAGTCTAGCTGTTCTGGGGAAGAAACTACCGGAGTAGAAAGATCTTTTACATCTAAGGATCTCTACAGTGTGAGGGTGGGATTTTGCAGCTTGTCGGGTCTGTCGAGGGTGTTCACGTCGTGGGGGCATAAGTGCTTGCAGTTCATCAGAGCATTCACCATTAAAATACTTGTAGAACAGGCAGAGGGATGCAACGTTTCGTCGATGGGACAGAGGCTGAAGCTTAGATGCCAGTTTAGGGCCTATCAGATTTGCGACTCTCTTTTGAACCCTGTCAAGGAGCGAGAGACTAGTAGCCGATGCACCAGCCCAAATATGACAGCAATACTCCATACATGGGCGAATGGTTGCCTTATAGAGGTACAGGATACTTTCGGGTGTTAGTAGTTTTCTAGCACGGTAGAGAGAGCCCACCTTCCTTGCAGCGGCCTTGGCAATGCCCTCGATGTAATTGTTCCAACTCATGTTTCCTGTGAACGTCAGGCCAAAGAGCTTGAAAGACGTACTCTCAGATAAAGTCGTTGGCCATTGCTATAGATAGTAGAGAAGGTTTCTTGTAATTATTGAATGAAACTAGTTTAGTCTTGGCGGCATTGAACGTCACCATCCATTTTTGTCCCCATTCCACTACTGATTGGAGGTCATCCTCTAGTGTTTCTGCCATTTCTTTAGATATATGTTCATTTGTTTTCCTGTTGTGCCTGCTATAGAGTGTGGTGTCATCACCATATATACCCATCTCAGAGGCAATTTTGTCGGGGAGGTCATTTATGAATATCAGGAACAGTAGAGGTCCAAGGAAAGATCCCTGGGGCACTCCCGCATTTATATCATATTGTTTAGATGTACGACCGTCGAGGACAACCTGGATTTTTCTCTTATCTAAGAAGGATTTAATTATGTTAAGTATTCCACCAGTGATACCGTATGATCTAATCTTCCTGAGGAGACCCTCATGCCATACCCTGTCAAAAGCCTAAGATATATCTAGAGCTACCGCTCTGCCCTCCCCCGCTTTGTCCAGTGAATGGTATATGCGTTCAGAGATTACAGTGAGGATGTCTGCTGTGGAACGGGCTTGTCTAAATCCATATTGTTGGTCGGTCAGAAGTTTAGCATCTGTAAGGTGCTGATAATACAAAAAGTGTTTTCTTTTCTTTTTTGTTTCGTAATAACACAAGCAATGTTAAAAACTAAAGTAATTTGTAAAAAAATAATAAATCGTTTCGTTTTTTGTGTCTTCTGTTCGGTTTCGTGACATAATCAACCGTATCCACTTTCAGTAGCTTGAATTTTTTCCGAGCAGTGCTTGGACATTACCTAAAAAATATACACATTTATTTACTATATCCACCTCAGTATTTTCTTTAATTTTCTATTTTGGAGCGATCATCGAGACTCCAAAGACGTGATTCTATCTTCTCATGTCGGACATTTTTTGTTCAAAAGTAACACTCGACATTACTTGTTTTTGTTTTTTTTAACTAAATAAATTTTTGAAAATAAGTTGAACCACTAAAACTTGCAAAGCTAAGTAGAAAACAAACATTTAAAAAATTATATTTATTTTTTTAAAACAACAGTAAACAAGTAAAAATATTAAAAAAAAAAAAAATGGGATGTGTATTCTCTTTTAAAAACAGTATCTCCTTCAAGAACGGTCGTAAAATGTGTTTTCAATCGATATTTATTCAATACTTGACCAGTTCTCCTACCTAGCAAAAAATGGACGAGTTTTCCGGGGACGAGTTTTCCGCATATGAGTTACCTTGCCTTTGGTAACATTTATTTGTTATATATTTGATTTTTGACCCCTTGTTCGAATCTCCGTGGATTGTAAAAGAAACCCATTTTTTTTTGTTTTTGATAAAAAATTAAATTTTTGATCAATTTAGGTGATTTTTTTTTTTTTTTTTTTGTGTAATACGAAAATTTATTTTCGTCACGGTCTACAAACTGGCCACCCTCTGTCTATTAACTCTTAGCTAGAGACATTGTGCATTGTGATAGTCGCACACCGTGACCTAATTACAAAAGAGGATAGACAATGCCATAGAGGAAATAAGGTCAAATACCTACACACATCACACACACACACACACACACACACACACACACACACCCTAACTAAAAATAAAACGATTTAGTAGCCAATCGAAAGGCATGATGGATGGAACTATAAAACTTGGCTTCCTAAAGCAATAAGACTTTAGTTAAAAAAAAAAAAAAAATATATATATATATATATATATATATATATATATATATATATATATATATATATATATATATACACACGTAAATGCCTCAACAGTGAGAAAGGAAAAAAGTGTCAAAAAATGGATCATGTTGAAACTCTGCAGAGTCTTGTGTTTTCCGTGCCAAATTTCATTTGGATTGCATTCCTGTCTATTGTTGCTGTTTATATGTAAGTTTGAAACAATTATGGTGATGGCGCAAAAGAAAGGCGACAGATAAAAAAAAAAAACATTGTAGAAACATAGGGCATAACTTCGATTGCTTATTTTAGAATTTTAGAAAACATTTTTCACTTTTTGCTTATTGTTCGTTGTTTCTTAATTTATTTATTTATTTATTTTGGTAAAAACCTGTCAAACGCGCTCTGTGTTGGGGTTGGGGTTGTTTTGAAAATGGAACGGAATTTTAAATTTCGTTCCGTTTTTTAATTGTGCATGCGCCGAAAGAATAAAAATCAACAATCGTACTTTTTATAATATAAAATAAATAAATAAATAAATAAAAATAAGGTACTCTTACACTTATTGATCCGTGCTGAAATAATAACGTATTGTTTAAAAAGCCATTCTTAACACGGAAACTTGGAAATACAATTTAAAAAATAGCGCGGATGTAAGCGCATTCGCACAAGTTTTTTAGTTTGATTTCTTTTGCATGGTATTAACCCCTAAACTCTGGCACTATTTTCCATTTCACAGCCTAGCCGGTAAAATCCATTGAGAGCGTACGACGGTGGTTATATGAGAAAATAAAGCTGTGTACGCATTATAAATGTTTCTTTTCTGTGTCTTATGTTATACATTAGTACATTAGAGGTCATTTCGAGTTAAAAGTTTATTTACTGCACCCATCTGAACGAGACAAAATCATGATTTTGCGTATGTCTCGTGTAAATAACTAACGATGAATATCTAATATGGCCGACTAGGCGGGTGATCAAAAAGTCAGATCGAGCGTACCGGAAAACGAAATGAGACCAACTTGATAACTGGCCTTTTTTTCTTTCTTCTTTTTTTTTTTTTTTGCTTGAAATTTTCGCTTTTCGGATTATTTTATGTTTTATTTTCTTGGTGGAAAATTTTTTGGCCGGTTTTTTTTTTAGGGGGGGGCAGAGATTATAGTTATAGGTAAAAACATTAGAAACACTTCAAACATTGGGGAAGGCACTTAAACCATAAAAAATAACGGTAACATCAGTGCATAAGCACCAAAATTGTTTTTGTTTTGTTTGTTAGTTAAATCCGGCTAAAAAAAAACAATAATAAAAATAAAAAATAATCCGAAAACCGCAAAGTTCAAGCCAAATTGAAATTTTTATTTGTTGCGTTTGAATAAAAAATGATTATTAAAGCAAAAACAGTCGTGTTCTCATCGAGTAAGTTTTTGGGGTTTTTTTTTCAAGAAAATAAAAGGTACTTATTTTTGTTTAGAAGTTGTCAATTTCATTTCGTTTTCCGGTAGGCTCGATCTGACTTTTTGATCACCCGTCTGGTCGGCCATATTAGATATTCATCGTTAGTTATTTACACGAGACATACACATTTAAATCATGATTTTCTCTAGTTCAGATGGGTGCAGTAAATAAACTTTTAACTCGAAATGACCCCTAATGTACTAATGTATAACATAAGACACAGAAAAGAAACATTTATAATGCGTACACAGCTTTATTTTCTGGTATTACTACCATACGCTTTCAATGGATATTACCCATTTTAGTTTTATTTATAGTGACGTGTTTACGCTATGCGCGTGCGGTGCAGCCAGCATAAACGACGGCTTCAGCAAGCAAACTGCCTTATCACATGGCGCATCAATCAAAAAATTACGGACTGACATTTTTTAATGACTTACAATTGAAGAAAAGTAAATTGGGGGACCTTTTTTTTTTTGTCTCACATAGTTTTTGATGCGGTTTACAAAAACATAAGCATCAAACATTTTTATGTTTTTCGTTCTTTTCTTTTTTTTTTTGCGGGAGAAGGATTCAATTATAGAACATGTGGCTTAATAGGTGCTTCTGCAGTTTAGTTAACCATTTTTCCGTAAGTAACGCACCGACATTTACCAATTCGAACACCATTTAACATTTTTCGAAGATTTTACTGTTTACATTGGAGGCGCGGGCGGGGGGGGGGATATATCCACCAACAAAATAATCCGAAAAGCGCAAAATTCAAACAAAAAAAAAAAGAAAAAAAAGGCCAGTTGTCAATTTGGTCTCATTTCGGTTTCCGGTAGGCTCGATCTGGTCGGCCATATTAGATATTCATCGTTAGTTATTTACACGAGACATACGCAAAATCATGATTTTCTCTAGTTCAGATGGGTGCAGTAAATAAACTTTTAACTCGAAATGACCCCTAATGTACTAATGTATAACATAAGGCACAGAAAAGAAACATTTATAATGCGTACACAGCTTTATTTTCTCATATAACCACCGTCGTACGCTCTCAATGGATTTTACCATCTTTTTTCCGGTGGAAGCGAAGAATAGTTACAAAACACCCTCCCTATGTTAAGAATGGTTTTCGAAATAGTAACGTTATTATTTCAGCATGTACCATAAATACATAAGTACCGAACTTTTTATAATTTTACATGGTAAATTTTTACTTGGTTTCCATTTTCCTTAAAATTATAACTTTTACAGGTTTTCGGATATGCTGAAAACGAATATTGCATTAAAATTTTCTGCAAATAAGTAGTTTTATGAATATTGAGCAATAAAATTTTTGATTTATTTGTTAAAAGTGGAACTTTTAATTTTACACCACAGAAAGATTATGTTTAAAATAAATAAAAACTGTTTATTTTTTTAAAATAGTTGAAATTTTTTTTTTAAAGTTCTGTATACATTGTTTAAACCAATAAGAGTTTACTTCCTTTTAAAAAAGCTGGGTACTGGTAGCGGTTTTAGTTCCATGCCGAACACCATAAAAAAAAAAACCCTGAGTTCTCCCTTTCCCTACGCATGCGCAAAGAACATGTTTTAGTTGCCATAGTAACTAAATGATCATGAATTTTTATCGACTTTTTTTTATAAGTTTTACTGTTTATGAATATTGAAATAAATGAAATTACTACACATTTATTTGTAATAATTTTTTTTTTATATTTAAATTTTATTTTTAAATGATGACGTTTTACTGTTTATGAATATTAAAAGAAAAAAAATTATGTCTCACTTTTATCGGCTTTGTTTTTTTAATAGCATTTTCTTTTTAAATCACGACGTTTTACTGTTTCTGTCTCACTTTTATCGACTTTTTGTTCTCATTCCGTCAACCATGTAGGGGCAAAAAGTTGTGAGAATATCATCCAAGATGAGAACAATATTTCAGGTGTGAATTTTCTTGGAAATAAAGAGTTGTGCAAATAACGCTTAAGATGAGAACAGCCGTCCAAAAAATTCACACCTGAAATATTGTTCCCATCTTGGATAATATTCTCACAACTTTTTGCTCCTACATGGTTGACGGAATGAGAACAAACCACTCCCGTGGATAAAGCGTTCGGTTTCAAAATTCTGTACACATTTCAAAATTCAGCAAGATACACCTGAAGAAGGTCGAAGTTGATATCGGCCAAAACGTTGTTAGAATAACACCCATCATGAGAATAATTCAAACAATACAATTTTTGTTATTTTAAAATCTCATTTCGTTCAATTGAATGAACATTAGAAGTGCAACTACACTATAATATCGAAATTCGAAATTTTTAATATTGAATTTCAAAGCAAACCAATGGTCTCTACTTAATTGTCATGTCACAGTAATGAACATATCCAAAAATTATGAAAGACAATGAGGTAGAAAAAAATTATCAAAGAAACCATTATTTTGACAAAAATTAATGAAAATTTAATGTTGGACTAAAAAAAAAAAATATTATGTAACTATTGCCAATTATTCAGATCTTTTTAATAAATTGTACATTAAGAATCATAAATATGAGTTATTTGTCTTGCTTTTAACATAACTGAGTTGCTTCCCTTGTTATTATGTCATGCATTTCAAAAGAAATATGGCAAGGGTTTTTACGATAAAGATAAAAAAAACTTGTGCTTTTTTTTTTTTAAATAATGCAGTAATATTTAAGTAATATTTAAGTAATATTTAAGTAATATTTAAGTAATATTTAAGTAATATTTAAGTAATATTTAAGTACTTCTGACATGCCAATTAAGTAGATAGCATTGCTTTCAATTGAATTTAATGCAAAAGTCAGTAGATACTATTGTTTCTTTAATCGATTTTTTATTTGAGTTTCGCTATAGAGTAGGTACACCACATTGGAAATTCTTTTTTGTTTAACTACTATAGTAAGTTAAAAGTTTACGCAGTAGATTTGAGGACATGGTCTTAAAAAGAAAGAAAAAAAGTCCTAAGAAAAAAATTCCCTTTTTTTTTCTTTTTTTTTTTATTTATTATTTTTTTTTTATTATAATTTCACCTCAAACAAGGCAAATTGCCACTTTGGTGTAGGGGGCTACTATCAGGGGCAACAACTACTGGAGTACTATGTAGGGATTTGGGCAGCAAGATGTCGGTTCACGTTACACTTGAACTTCTGCACGTCAGTACTGTTGGAGAAGCAGGGACCTGGAATGGAATTCCAGAGTCTAGCGGTTCTGGGGAAGAAACTATTGGAGTAAAAAGATCTTTTACATCTAGGGATCTCTACAGTGTGGGGATGGGATTTAGCAGCTTAGACCACTCGAGGATAAGGGTTAAAAGTGTACAGTAGTCAATTAGACAATATAGTAATTGTTAGTAATGGAAATTCGGTAAATTTGTTAACTTAAGTGGAACGGCTCATTAAGAACTTGTTTATGTTGGACTTGAAGTCTTGAGTAATTCACAATTGTATTTTTAGTATCACTTGTGCTGAGAATTAAACTGTCAATCGCCAGAGGAGTGTCACTTAGGAGAATAAAAAGTGAGTTTACTATCGGCAGTTCATAGTTCCCTAATTTTGTTCTTTAGTCCTCACAGTCCAGGAGTGATGTTTATAACAAAGAGGGAAAAATCGCTGTTTTCGGAGTCAGAATCTATACCATCTATCACTTATCGTTGGCAAATTTTTGATCTTGAAGTACTATTTATTTATTCATTTTTAGCTCCTTATATAAAATGGTTTCATGCCTTTCTTGGAGCGATTCCTATTCAAAAAAAAAAAAAAAAAATTTTTTTTTTTTTTTTTTTACAAGGAAGTCACCACTTATCAAGGCCCGGAGGCCACTCGGGGATAAGGGTTATTGCGTGTACAGTAATCAATGGGACAATATCGTAGTAATCGTTAGTAATGGAAATCTGATAAATTGTCTTACTTAAGGGGGCGGTTTATCAGGAATTTGTTTATGTTGGACTTGAAGACATCCAAGTTGCAGTCGGGTGAGTCGGAAGAGTTCCACAGGGGTGCACTTCTAAGAAAGAAGCTTAAATTATATAGTGCTTTATCTGCTACGCCAAAGGTAGTTCGGATAATTCAATAATATTTATCACTCTCCATCTCAAAAATTCCAAACCATAAAAACTATCTTAAGTTTTATGCATTTATAGTAGGTGAAAAACTAAATTAGAAACTTGTTTAATAGTTGCCAATAAATAAATGCTACAAATAATTGAACGATAAAAAAATCTTATTACATAAAATAAATCTTAAGACTTTGACAATTAAATACTTTTTTTTGAAGCAGAATAATCTACACTGTGTTACTATTCTAATCGACAATAAAAACATGAAAAGATATAAACACGTTTATAATAAAAATAGAAAAAAAAACCTTGATTAAAATCAAAATGCTTCTCCCTTATCAAAACAAAAGTCGAAATATTGAATTTCAAGTAAAAACAATGGTATCTACGTGTCATGTTCCTATTTACAAGGCCTCCCCACTGGACAGAGTTAGACATCAGGGTCGTTTTTTTTTAAGAAAAGGACCCTGATTTCTAACTCAGAGGGTGGGAAAATGGGCCAGCATTCCAAAAGAAGAAGCCTCTAGCTTAGCAAAAATAAGTCTGAGTATTCCTCTGTGAGGGCACCTTAAATAGCAATAAACTTGCTCCTGCCAAAAGCCAGGAGGCAATGTCTGAGAGGGCAGACCTCCTTGGTCTACACAGAACCAGACAGTTAAAGTGTTACCGAAATAGCCCGGTTTTTGTCAGACTGATTGTCAAGGTTAGAACCTTGACTAGTGTGCTACAAAGTATTTACCTCTCTCCCACCACAAGAGGATGTGACACAAGGTTGGAAGATAGAGAAATTGGTCAACGCTCCAAGAATAGTAGCACTCTGGCCCTGCAAATATAAGTCTGAGTAGCCCCATCGGTATTCCCTGGTGAGGGCGTCTCAGATAATAAGCAATAAAATTGCTCCTCCCAAAAGGAGGCAAGATCTGGGAGAGTGGACCTCCTAGGGCCACCCAGAACATTTGCATCAGTTTAACAGCAAAAAAGGTCATCGAAATGACCCAGTTTCTATCAGACTGCTTCTCAAGGTCAGTACCTCTCGGTGTGTTTATACAGTTCGGAAGAGTTAATATTTTGTGCATGGGTGAGTCTCCAAAACAGTATGTATTGACATCAGTTTGTCAGAAAGCAGTTCTGTGAGAATGTGTTCCATGGATTGGAAATGTTAATAGAAATTTTGCCTGACACTAGGCACATGGAGGAAGAAAGGGATTGGAGCTCAGTCGAACATCTACCATGAAAATAACGACAGAGTAGAAAAAGACGAATAAAACGGAATATACAGAGGACAACAGTCATAGTACTTAACCCCAAGATGGCGTACTACAAAGCATACAAACACCACAAGAGTCAGTTCCTCTTGGTCTATTTATACAGTTTGGACGAGTTCATATTTTGTGCGTGGGTGAGTCCATTACACAATCAATCAGTGACATTAACGACCGGTTTGGTTTAAACTAAAACAAACAAATAAGGAAGATAAGTGTTAATCAAAAGGAACCATATCAGAAACCGAAACTCGAAAAAAAGCAGACAATTTTGATTTAACCAATTTTTTTTTGTTTAGAAAAAAAAAAAAAAGAAAAAAAGCAGATAATTTTGATTCAACCAATTTTTTTGTTTAGAAAAAAAAAAAAGAAAAAAAGAACGTAAATGTAACCAAAAGTTAATAAAGTTTACAAACTTCAAAAATTTAACAGTTGCAGCATCTCTCTCGATAAAAAAAAACATTTATTTACTAAAATAAATTCGATATTTCAATTCATAGCGGAATCTTCATCAGGAAAATGCAGGGTTTTTTTTTTCTCCTTTTTTTTTGTTTTTTTTTAAACTTGCAATGGCGATGCTAAGGGGTGGCACGTCTTCCTTCAGATGTTGCAGTATAAGGTTTAGATTCCGATACAGTAGAAGGCTCCGATCGAGTGCATATGTGTTAATTAATAGAAAGTCCACTATTTATAGTAAGCACTGTTGATAGGGAATACACAATTAAAAAATTTAATAGTTTAAAATCAAACGAGTGCAGAATCTCTTTCAATAAATAAACATTTATTTTTTACAATTAAATATGATATTTTGATTTATAAAATCTTTGTTTTGCTTTAAACTATTAAATTTATGAATTTTTTATTCTATATCAACAGTGCATACTATAAACAGTGGGCTTTCAATTGTTTAAAGAAGTTTATTTTTTTACTAGCTACCGTGTCCCGGCGTTTCCCAGGAAATGAGATTAGCTACAGAATAGTTAACATACTGATAATGGATTTTTTTAAATCCGTGTGTTCCATAAACTACAGGAATATATTGATTTTTAACTGAAATGTGATTTTTGCATATTTATAAAGTCATCATACCTTTTTTTTTCTGTTTCTTATCTTGGTCTTCTTTTTGAGGATGCTATTCTTCCCATCACTGGTCGATGCTGGAAAGGAACATTTGACAAAAACATAACATCAATTTTCTTGCATGGATTTTTTATTTGTCTAATAAGTGAACGAGGGTGGGAAGAAGCATCGCATTGTGACTCAAGCTTTCTTGCATTTTCTTTCTCGACCCATTTTGTGTTCCTTGACACGTCTATCTCGTCCAAAATCGCAAGGCAAACTCTTGCATCTGTTTCGGCCAAAATCAGAAAGCAGACTGCTTGCATGCGAGTCAAAAGATATCTTTCTCTCTTTCTTTCCACGTTTTCTTTTAAACAAACTGAATGACACCCCAGGCAGCACTGCTGAATCTAGCTACAGCGTTTGACATATATCAACCATAACCCTTTGAACTCTTTTTGCACTAACCAACCTGGGAAGCAAGTCACAATTTCCAACATGTCGGCATAATATCACCCTTTCTACGCCACTGTATGGACTGAAAAACTTGATTTAAATCTAGTTTGTTGCAAAGAAATCCTTTCATCAAACCAAGATTTAACTTTGTGTCTAACCTTGTAATACAGTTTCTAATTCCAGTTGCTTCTTTTGAAAAACTGCTTACTGTTTTCTTCCTACCTCCAGTTTTAGTCTTTTGAAGATTTAGATTAATAAGCATCTCTTGTCTTCACGATAATTATCTTTCATTCTTGTTAGCTCCTTACATCAAGTGGATTCATGCCTTGTCTCGAGCAATTTCCATGAAATAACATCTTAGAAAGAGTTAGGTCAAGGAAATTACAGAAAAACAGACAAGTTATCATTTCTATTAACTTATATGATGTCTGTCTGCTTTGGTTTGATATTATTTTTTTATATAATAATAATTTTGGTGGTTGAGTGGTTGATGACATAGACTGAAGATCTGGGTGTAGTAAGTTCAAATCCAGTTTGTTCCACAGAAACTGTTTCATCTAAACTTGAGTCTAACTTGTGTTCTTCTGAAGAGGAGATAAATGAATTTTTCTTCGTCTTAACTTATTCATTAGCATGAGCATTGATAAAGCTCAGATTTTTAATTTCTTGCTATGAAGATAAGAAAATAGGACGATAAAAAAAATGAGTGTTGGCATCAAATGAAAAGAATCAAAATCTACTTATATCAGGTTGACAAGAAAGTTCTTGTAGTTTTTACCTTTTGAATTCAGATGTTCATATCTCGGCTCAAACAAAAATTTATTGATCGAAATAAGCACCATCAGAATCAACACACTTTTTGCCAACTCAAAACAAGTGTATTTATGCGAGTAACGTAAAAATCTTGCATTCTGATGGCGATGATGTCACTAAAAGCGTTTTTAATATCGTTTAGAATTTTTCAAGCATTTCTCACACAGAAAGTTGTCGAGATGGATGAAAAAGTGGTAGTCGGTAGGTGAGAGGTCCGAAGAGTATGGCAGTTGAGACAGTTTCATAGCCCAATTCGTTCAAGTTCTGCAGGGTTGGTTTAGCAACGTGTGATCAGGCATTGCCATGGAGGAGAATTGGGCTTTTTCTGTTGACTAATGCTGGGTGTTGTTGTCGAAGTTTCTGATGCATTTCATCCATTTGTTGACAGTACCTTTTCATCGTAATGGTTTCGCCTGCATTCAAAAAACTAATGGATGAGACTGGTCACAGACCACCAAACAGCATGACCTTTTTTGGTGCAACTCTGGCTTTGGGAAGTGTTGTGGAGCTTTGTCGGCATCTAACCACTGAGCTAAGTCATAAATAACCCAATAATCAATTGAGAACTCGGTTATTTGTGTTGCGTAAAAGAAGGGAAGATGACACTTCATAATGACGTTTCTTTTGGTTGTCATTCAATTCGTGAGGCACTCATCAAGTTTTCTCTTTCTAATCTCTCTCAAGTGGTTGGACAGTGTCGTATACGTTACTTCTAATTCAGAAGCAAGTTCTTTAACAGTTGTGCATGGATTGATTTGACTAAGATTCTTAACATCTGATGGTTGACCACTATGCTCATCATCTTCAAGACTCATCACCACCACAAAATTTCTTAAACCACCATTGTGCTGTGCGTTCAATAGTGGTTACTGGGCCAAATGCTCCGTTGATATAGCGAGCTGTTCTAGCAGCTTTTCAGCCTAGTTTGAATTGAAATAAGGAAATTGTGTGAATTTGCTTTTTACCCATTTTTGTATACAACGTTCTGAAAAGAAGACACAATCGTTTTAAAACGATTGTAATTTAAATGATTTGATAGAGCAAAAAACGCTTTTTAAAATTATATATAAAGTAAAGGTATTAGAATGAAAAGTTATTTGAAAATACATCGTTTGAAATCAAAATTAAAAATTCCACAAGAACTTTCTTCTCAACCTAATATATAAAAGCCACTCCACGTTTGTGTGTGTGTGTTTATTTCCGATAAGAACTAGGACGATGAAAAGAACACACAAGAGTTTGAAAAGTAGATGATGGCATCAATTCAAATAAAACGTTTGGAATATTTGATATAAAACAATGGATAAGGCATGTCACTTGAGTTAATTTAGTTTAATTAAAGATAGAAATTAGGGTTAAGGTTTGGGCATATGATTATTTATAAAATTGTGCGACTCCTAGTGTGTTTGTGTGTTTCTTGTGACTATGTGAGTTACACATTATTTTCATTTATCTAAGCCATTGTTACATCAGTTCTTGTCTATGGGAGTAGCATCTGAAGTTTTACCAACAGTGCTAACAATCGATATACGTGTAAATTGATGAATGAAAAAGTTGGATAAAAACATGAATGGGTCACCAGTTAGCAAGTGCTAACTCAACAGCAGGAATTTTAGAAAGAAAGATAGAAAATATGAATTAACAAACAAAATATATTTATGCCATCAATTTTTCAGGAATGTAAAGTATACTTTAAAAGACTGAAGTTTTTAAAGTTCTTGAATAAATGGATAAAAGTTTGTTTCAAAGTTCTAAGTGTGTGTCTGTCTGCGTATGTGAGAGAGAGAGTTTACCTTCTATGTAGCATGTGTTCACTAGAGAAAGAGCAACAGGCTTAAAAGAATTTCAGCATGGTGCATTCCAGTCTTTTGGGATGGGCATTGGACAGTCAGAGGCATGCCCCCCCCCAACACACACACCCGGAAGAAGTCTGAATTTCTATTCACCAAGTCACTGTTTTATAGTTGAATTTTACACAAGGTTATTAGATTTCGAGTTTGAAACAATTTTTATTGGTTGGAAAATATTTTCAGTTCAGATTCCAGTGAAAATCTCAATGACATAGAAAAAGAAAAAGGTTAGCGATTAAAGCCACTTGCCTTTTAGTATTCATCTGAATCACATCTCAATGTAAAATTCCTATGATAAAAAGAAGTGAAAAGGAAAGAAAAAGAAAGCGTAAACCAAGCAAACAAAGAAAAGAAGCAGCTTATTGCATTTGTTTTTGTCTCTCGCATATTGATTTCCAATCTACTGTTCTTAACATCTACTGAAAGCAACACTCCACTAAAGAACAACCTTATGCTCGCATCTCAGCCCTGGTCAGAATATAAAGACAATGATGATGACTGTTGTTGTGGTTAACCGAGACCCCCCCCCCCAATTTTTTTTCCAAAATATCTTTATTTATATCAAGCTAGGTATGCGTATACGTTTATATATTTGTATTTTCTGTCTTAGTTTTTCCCATGAGTTAGAATACAAACCAAACTGTTTGAGATTGTTCCTGAACCATTTTCGCTGTCCTCCTAAGCTGCAACTCACAAAGGGACTAGAATTGCTGAATCCGCACGCAATGAAGAACACAAGAGAAAAACAGAATTATCACACAGGTGTCCAACGCAGGAAATACTTTAGAGCTCGAATCAGTCCAACAAGCCATTTTCAAATCCACAGAACAATTGCATGAGCACAGTCATCATATTTGTCTGTACAAGATACTCGTAATCTCATTAACATACCATTTCCTGTTAGATTATCAAAGTTAAGCAATGTTGAGCCTGACCAGTACAAAATGGGTGACCATTTGAAAATACTAGGCGCTGTATGACATCTCCCCTAACTGTGATATGCACGCAGATTGGGGACCACATGTAAATATGTTCACTTAAGATAGAGCAGCAAGCTTAAAAGAATTTCAGCATCATGCATTCCAGTCTTCTGAGATGGGCATTGAAGTGTCAGAGGCATGTTTTTCTGGTGTCTCCCCCACCTCCAAAAGAACTTTGAGCTCTAATCTATGGGTTTCCCTTGTCAAACTTTCATGAAAAACATTGATCTAGCTGAAACTACTATCAATAATTTTCCCCACTCTTTATCTGTGCCTGAACCTAAATGTGGATTCTATGAACAAAGCTTCTTTCTTAGAACTGCACGCCTGTGAAACTCTATTCCATTTTACTGCATTCCAGTTGACTACAATATGGTTGTCTTCAAGTCCAATGTAAACAAATTCTTGATGAGTAGTCCCCTTAAATAATCCAATTTACCAAATTTCCACTACTAACAATTACTGTGATACTACCCCATTGACTACGATACACTCATTAATTTTTATCCTTGAGTGGCCTCCAGGTCTTGATAAGTGGTGACTCCTAAAACAAAAAAAAATGTATTCCCCATAAATTTCCACTTTCAGTGGACGGCAAAATGTGTGGTGCTGGACGAATATCACAAAATGGAATTACCAGTCAAGCATACATGTACAAGTCTTCATCCTAAACTAATTAACCGCTCATTATAACAGTTCTGAATTTTTGAGATGAGGTATGAATGAAACTTACTTCCAACTAAATTCAAAACTTTAAAATGCAGAGCTACCCTCCTTCTTTTTTTTTCTTTCTTACCAAAACATGGCGACTTTAACACCTAATGAAGGTCGAAGGTTATACCAACCGAAACGTTCTGCAGATAACACTCAAGATAAGAACAATTGTTCGATTAATCCAAATAATACAAACGATCCTTAGCTGTGCCTCCAAACATTGAACTGTCTGAATTTGCATTTTGAGGGTGCTGGCAATGGTCCTGTTGTCATAACTTGGATCGGTAGAGAGCATGAGTTGTACAGCGGTGCATCTCCAATCTCGCTCATTGAACATTGTGTCACTTTCAGACATGGTAGAAGGCTCCTATCACTCTTGGGATTTGTACACAACTGGCCAACTACTAGATGGCCCCTAACAAAAAAGAAAACCGGTTTTCATCAAACAGAAATGGAATCATGTCGTCTTTTCTAGGGTGACAATTTTATCGTTTCACCCTGTATTTTATCCATAGTGTTTAGACGCTAATAAAGCAAGATTCTCAGAATTTCAGTTTCTTCACAAGATACCTCAAGTTTAAGCTTTAAATTTTGGACATTTCCTAGCATCAAAATCTTGTAATGAATTTTGATCAAAATTTGTATAAGTATTCTAGACATAAGCTTTAGTATCATTATATCTTGATTTTAATCTTTGTAACGAGGCTATATAAACGTGGTGCAAAGCTGTTTTGCTTGTGGAATTCTGCCCGTCCTGCGGGTAGGTATTTACTTCCTTCCCACTCCAGGAAGATGTGACACAAGGGCAGAAAGGTGGGGAGAGTCAAGACAGCAGCCCAAAAATAACAGATGCTACACTTTGCTTCTAGTGAAAAGACTTATCTCTGATTGATTTATGTTGAATCCGTGTATGCAGTTATAATATTGTTTGATAAAAAAGAATTGTTGAAATATTCTTTTTAGCAAAATTTATAAGAACCTGGTTTTTTGGATGTTTATTTTATATTTGCATATTCATTTTATTACCAAATTCTTTATATTTGCATATTTTGTCTTGTAGTTGTGTGCAATTTGTGTGCTTACTTTGTGGACGAACCTTTTTGTTGTGGATTTTAATTTTTTGTGAGGAATTCACATATTTTATTTTTTCAAAGATGAGTTTGAACGAGAAATTTTGAGATCTTAAATTTCATGATGCAGCAGCTGAAAACGGAACTGGAATTAAAGATGTCATTTGGTGGAATGTTATTGTTTCTTTTCTCTGCAGATGGGGAACGTATCCTTACATACAACTAAAGTATCTTGGTGTACCTGGCCCCAAACCAACACCCTTTTTAGGAAATCTTCCAGATCAAAAGAAAAAGGTAAATATCATCATCATCATTACTTTTATCATTTTATCATCCATTTCATCATCATCATCATCATCATCATCATCATCATCATCATCATCATCACTTTTATCATCATCACTTTTTGTCATAGCCCTATTAAAGAGTGACAAAGAAAAACAGAATGTCAAAATACAGTAACATGTATTGCAAAGCATACAATAGGTGAGTTTTCATTATAGCTGACGAATGACCTAGGTCGGTCTACCGGATATTGACTGGTTATTCATTTGTTTCCCACGAAAAAAAATGTGACAAGGTCGGTTTAATGTGGGGGATAACCAGCTCCCCTCAAAAAGGGATTCTGCAAAAAATAAAATTGCCTTAGCACAGTGGGCCCAGAGGTGGAAATAGCCAAAATAAAAAAGTCTCAACAAAGATTTTTACAGGCTATAAACGTCATCTCCATCCAATTTCTGAATCAACAAAAAAAAAAAATTAGGTCTCTAGCACATCATGGAGAGATTCTATCGCAATTTGAAATCATGCCAAATTCGGTCACGCGTCGCGTCGCGGAATGATATGATTACGGCAAAGCTAAAAATTGGTAAAAATTGCTGATCGGTTCAGATTACGAATTTCCTATGGTAGAAGAGGCAAAATACTTATGATTGTATCATCAATTGACTAATATACTTTTAGATATGTGATTTAGGCCATTCAAACTATATTTAATATATAATTTTGGCCAAAAAACTATCCAAAATTAGCAAAAAATGACCGAAAATAGCCATATTTTTTGCAAAAAATGCACGATAATTTATGAATAACCCTGCAATTAGCAAGAAAACCGCTAATAGTGACATACTAAACCATATATGTTTTGAAAAATTTAGGATGAGGTTTAAAAAATGTTCAGTTTGACTTGTCACTATTAGCGGTTTGAATACGATTTATTGTTGAAAAATTACCTTGAAATTCAATTTATCTATATTTGGAGCCAAATTGGCGAAACAAGGTTTTTCGACAATTTTGAAATTCACATTGTTTAAGAACAAAACAAGGTTTTTGAGTTCTGTAAAAAATGGTATCTTTCCTCCATTGAGCTCTTTCCAGTGAATTCCATAGGAAATAGCTAACATTCAATCTTTGTGTTTATGTGTTCTTTGTGTTGATTGTGATAATTTAGTTTAATCAACTTGCCTGCATTTAGAATTAGGATCATAGATCATTAGCAAGAGGAGGTAACGTGGCATTATCTAGTGTTAGTATAATGCTGTTTCATGCTTTATCAATATCATCTTGTAATTGATTATCTGTATATCTCTATCAACAGATCAAAGATGGCATCCATTGTAGATGATGATCGCACAGCTGTTTCTGAGTACCACGTTTTCCAGTCAATCATTGATGTGGCTTCTCAGATCAGCAGAAACAAATCTCCTGAGTATAAAAATGTCTGCAACATTTCATGGACACGCATGGTATTAAGGAGTGTGAAGAAGTGACAACATTCTTTATGACAGGTTGGAAGCGTTTCGGGCATTTGAAAAATGCTAAAGTGGGAACCGCTAAAATCCTCGAGCAGGCTTCAAAATTAACAACCAACTTCGAAAGAAAGTGTCCACCTTCAGTAGAACCACAAAAGAAACGCAGGAAAAGTTTTGTTGATTTGGGCTCCCAGATGCAGAAGGAAAGAACTGAATCTCTTCTTCAACACATCAGTGACTATGTCCAACAAGAATGCCCTGAATTGAGTGTCACCCAGTGACTCATAGAATTAACATTCAGTCTGAGAAGAAGATTGCCAAAGTCGGTCATGAGATCTTTACCTCCAGCATCACGAACGCACGCTCCTTTGAAGTGGACGAGGCTATCGCTATTATGCACTCGCTGACACTTAGCAGGGACCAGATGAGAAAGATGAGAAACTTATTGTCAGAAGGAGTTTGCCTTACTGTCGGTGATCAAGGGTTTGATGTGAAGGTCATCATTCATGACACCATGAAAGATCTGAAGTTCAAAAAGCTCATCTCTGGTCAGGGTGGAGCTGACTGCATCCTGTGCAAGTCAAAACAGGCAGATTGGACAAAGAGAGAGAAAGTTTTGGAAGGTTTCCCGATTAACAGGTCGGCAGAAAACACCCTAAAACTGTACAATCAACTTGTGGAAGAGGACGGTACCATCACAACCAAAAGTGGAGATTTCGAAACACGTGAAGGACTTACCCAACAACCACTAACTACATCTGATCAATCAAGCATCACTGTTACACACTCGTATATCAATGGAACAACATGGTTTCTAAAGGTTCTCTATCGGTGTAACTGTGACTATCAACACTGGGTTGAACATGCTGATCCGCGAGGAGAGCCCATTCGACGTGCAAAAGATCGAGTTCTCGAAGCCATCTACACTGAGACTGGTCTGTATTTTGACAAGGTCAATACTGCAGGAGGTAAAGGAGGCACTTCAACGAATGGACCCCAGGGTAGAAGATTCTTTTCTGAGGAAGTCATTGATGTTATTGAAAATTTGGTTGAAGATAAACACCGGGAAAACCTGATGCTTCTCCACCGACAACTTTCGACTGTTTTGTCCATTGTTTCGTGTACACGTAAAGTTGATGTAATCAAATTCAAAGCTCTCTGCGATGAAACCTCCCTCCATCTATGTGACAATTTCCCATGGGTATTGATTAATCACACTCTATATGGCACCCTTCAGCACTCTGCTGAATTGATAACTCTGAATGATGGCTATGGTCTTGGTGCTCTCTCAGAAGAATGCCTGGAGTCCAACAACAAGGACATTCGGAACTTCTTACAATTTCGGACACGAAAAACTGACCCAATCCAACAATTGACAGATGCCATGGCTCGACTTCTGGAACGTTCAGATCCACGAATAAACAGTATAGCAACACAGTTTCAGCCGAAGAAGTTCTGCACTGAATGTGGCGGTACTGACCACACAATTCGCTCGCACAGTCGACTGTTCAGTCTGCCTAAGAAGTGGTATGCGAGTGTCATCGAAGACATTCTTCTTGATTAGTCTGTTGATCATTGATTTCTTGTTAGTTTATTTGTCATTCAGTTTATACTTATATGCTAGTGTTGGTTACTTGAATGCTTAGAATTGACAAAAAATGGATTGCACTTTGATTGCAATTACAATCATCTCATTAAATCCTATTTAATAACTATTGTTCATTCTGGTCCAGGGAATCTAATCAACAAATAAGCCAAATTTTCATCAATCCTACCCTAAAATTGACAAGAATGCGATCCGCCTAGCTCTTATCTAATAAAAATTTTGGAATCCTCATAAAATTACTGAGAAAACAAAAAAAAAATTAACCCTCTAGCACTTCAGGAAGTCGTTTTATAACAAATTCAAGGTCGGAGAAAAATCTGGTTTTTATCCTCCGTCGTCCGCGACAAGCGTTGGATCGGAAATCCTCATTTTCCCCATGAAAGGGCTCAAATGGTAATATAAATGGATTAAAAATGATTTCAATAGGCCCAATTTACCATCTACATCCCTAAAAACTAATTTAAACCTATTAAAACATAGTCAGAACAACTTCCATTCCTATTTCCAAACTTTGGCCATCTGGGCCCAGTGTGCTTAGTATAGAAGGGTCTCCCCCTCCATTGACTAAGGGCAATTAATTTGAGTGCAGCATCTATGCAGACACCACACTTCAGCCACCAGTCCAGTATGAGTACCGGATATCGACTGACACTTTACAGCTTAGTCTTCTGGTGTTTATTGAGATTGGAATAGTCTATTAGTAGGTAACATAGATTAGCTCTGCCACAACATTCCCCTCCTAAGCTGATAACTCTGGATGGTGTATCAGTATTTTTTCCTTTTAGGGTGGATCATGAACGGCTCAGTAATTTTCCTTTTCCTGCCCGAACATCATGGTTCTGGTGTGACTTGGAGAGGCTCGATATCAAATGTGTTGCAGACGGTCTCAATAGCTTCTACTTCTTTCTAAGGCAACTCTTCTTGGTTCTCAGTCAAACTCACTCGGGTTTTGTATATGCAAGAAAGCTTGAGTCAACAATGCGAGGAGCCCTCTGGTTCACTCATAGACATCAGACAAAATAAAGTGATTCTTGCCAGAAAATCGTGTTTTCCTCTTTACATCTGATAGATCAGTGACAGGAAGAACTGCATCCCAGAAGACCAAGAAAACAGGAAAAAAGTAAGGTGAACTTTATCGCATCCATATATGCTAGGTACGGCTAAAAATAGGCAGCCAAAAATAGGGGGACCCAGTTTTGAAAGCCAATTTATCATAATTTTTTTGTAGGTTTCCGACTACTTTTTGATTGTATTTGAAAGATTAGAGACTAAAGTTAATTTCCTAAAGGAAAAAAAATATTTGTACACGTGAAATATTTTCATGGTAAGCTAACCAATTCAGCTAAATTTTGACGTTAAATAAATTCATTGTAGAAATCTTTTAAAAGATAAATATTAGTTTTCTGGGTCTATTTCAAAGATAATTAGCAAAGTAAAGTCCTAAGATATTGAATTAAATAAAAAAAAAACACCTTGTTTGTGCAAAAATAACTTAATTAGCCCTGAATTTTATTGCATACATATATGCACACACACATGCACAGTTAAGAACTACTAAAGTAGATATGCAACTGTATGAATGTATATAAACTGTATATAAGACTTGTATATAAATGAATGGGAAAGATAGACATGGATGAGCCTTAAATAGACGACTGCGAAAAGGCCATTAGAACACCCACACACATTAGAGCAAGATGCACATAGGGATGGTCGCATAGACACTTATATATATATATATATATATATATATATATATATATATATATATATTCTAGCATTGCTACAAATATAATTTGCTGATTTCTTTATGTCCTCTGATGAGAAGAATAATAAGAATAGCAATATGATACTTGACTTTTGCATTTAAAACTTTAATTCAAGCCATTATCACCATACAAGAAGAAAGGCTTGGCATATAAAACCAACAGTAGGTTCTTTGATATGACAGAGGCGTGTTCGAAATAACTGTTGCTGCTTAGAGCACAATTGAACCATAATACTTGACTTTTGCCTTTAAAACTTTAATTCAAGCCATTATATAAAAATAATTTTATAAAATCAACAGTAAGTTCTCTACTGTGCAATGTGAAGTACATATGTATGTACAATGTATTGTGACCTACGATACTGCAGGAAGCCATGTGAAGCTTCCTCCTCGTGCACCATGATGGGTCCCCACCTCAAGCAATCAATTAATCGATTTGATTGAAAAATGGGTGGTTTCATCAATTTCAATGACAATAAAATATTGGAGGGTGAAATCTTTAATTCTCATTCATTCCTGGACAACATCGAGTCTCCCTGCTAGTGTTACAAGAACAAGTCGCCTGTTCTTGTAAGTAAGTGAAAATGAGATAGGATAGATCGAGAATTGAACCTGGTAATCTAGGTTTAGAAATAGGTTCTGAATTAAGATTCAGGAGAATTCCGATCATGAGTTTAAAATAAATAATACAGATATGTTATTGAAAATTGAATGTAGAATTACCCATTGTTTAGTTTCACATAAAATAGTTTAGATATGTGGCGTAAAAAGGAATTTGATGATGCAATTCTGTTTATGAAAATGAAATGAAATTAAATTGAGGTTATCTAGATCCGAATAATAGAAAATGTTAAACATTATTGTAAAATAGGTTAGTCGGAAATTAGGTTAGAGAATTCTTCTTTGTAAGCATGTGTGAACGATGCACGTGTTTTGGGCATGCAGTGACGTCATGGCTAAGAGATGAGTTCTCAATATAGTTAGAGCTTTAGGAGACAAACAATCAGAATAGTCAGTCAGTCAGAGAGTGGAGAGAGAGTGCCGAGGCAGTGAGGGTTGGATAGAGCTGACAGGAGTCAGAAGGAACCCACCTTTGGAGGCGAAAGGTTGGAAGTTGAAATAATGTAGAAACTTTGAATTCCTTGATGCGAAACCATTGACCGGTCAAGAAATAAAAGGGCGCCATCATCATTTTGTAACAGCTGTCTTGTGTTATGTTATTCTACAGACAAAGTATTGTGAATTTGTATTATAAGAACTTGTGTATAAAATTCATATAAATAATCTGTCTATCATCTTAAGAATGTTTCCCCCCTCACCTATTATAAGTAATGACTGGTTCCTTCTTTATGATAAAAGAACTGAGAATCATTATCTCAAAAATATATGTGTTAAAGAAAGATAATGTTTATAGAAACACTCCCAGAACTGCGAGAGCTGTATAAATGTCAATCTCTCCATCTCTCTTATATATCTCTCTCATCAGAATTGAACTACATATCTCTATTAAAATGTCCCTGTCTCTGTATTAAATATACCTATCTTTCACCAATATGAACAACAACATATATAATACACGTCATCTCTTCTAATATGAACAGTCACAAATATATAACATACGTCATCTTAATAAGACCACTACATAACACTTGTATTTATATAGATCAAGTTAAACACTCATGAACATGCGTTACATAATCACCAGAAAGTGTATATTATGTTGTACTTCCTTCAAGGGGAACACGGCACTAAATTAACTATATGTTAGATAGCAGTGTCTATATATATGTAAAGAGTGTATGTAATGTACGTGGGTATATAATGAGTTTCTTTGTGTCGTCTAGTGTTTCATAATGTTCGTTGTTAATGTGTGTATAACTGTTCATACATATATACATTACACATATAGATACAGTTTAAGCAGGACATATAACATTTTATAAACAAAGAATTCCTTAAAACAAAAAGAACAGAACATCTTTCTGGCGAATTACATTTTACCAAACAGGAAAACATTACCTTCATTCATCCGGGTTTTGGTTGACGAATCTGCAAACAGCTGCAATGAAAATTTCATTCCAAAGAAAGGACCAGGAATCTCCGGTTATATTTTCTGACAACTTTTATTCCAAATATTTTCTCACTGGAAGATTGCACATGTATTAGATCCTGCTCCCCTGCCATACATGTGCTCTGTCTCCAATGCTCTCCGTCCATCTCCTGTCTCTCTGTCCAACTGACCACCAACTAATTCTGTATATATCTCTGCCATTCATTTGCTACGACGTAATTCAACTCACATCTTTCAACATGTGACTTTGAATCCCGCTTTTGATTCGTCATTTTTGAAGCCCATTTTGTTTGAGTATTTTAACATTCAATTCTCAAGGCCACATTCTCTGCTCTTTTGTTCAATTTTTCTTTGTTCATATCAACAAATAATAATGTTCCCTTATCTAACATTTTAACTTTTAATAATAATAGTCGATTTAGGAATATCGACTATCAGTAGGGTAACCTGATGTTGCCCCGGCACAATCTAACATCTGCATTTTTTCGTGCATTGTTGATGAGTCTTTTCTAATAGGTATATCTATTAATGGTTCACTGATTGAGTATTCACTGATTGATAGTGTAGTTGTTATTTACCTGCCACCTCCCTCAGCATATGTCAAACTTTCATCTGTTCACTGATTGGGTTTTTGTATTCAGCTAATCCATACCTGCACCCTCTCGCACGAGATAGAGGAACTGAATATGACACAAAGTCAAGCTTAATGGGTGTGGTCATTTCTGAACATATGCTACGCTTTGATCATAACCTTAGGAACAAATAAAAATGTAATACATATTGCAGTTACAATGAATTTAAAAAAACCTTTGCTTTAAAAAATCACATAAAAAAAAAAATTTATTTGTACACAGGAAATAAATCACATAAGATTCAAGTAATAAACATTTTTGGCGGGTAAAGAGTACTTTTATTTAAAAAAAATTTTTATAATTGATTTGTATTTGTAAAAATTCCTTCCAAAGATGTCAATTATTAATATTTATGTTTTTTCTCTTCCAGGGAAACATTCAGTTGGATATTGAACTGATAAACAAATATGGAAAAGTTTTAAGGTAAATATGAACTTATTTGAATCAAATGTTTTGTTTTCTTTGCTGTTTACTTTTATGGCATATCAACCCTTTCCTGAGTTATTTAATGTTAAATCATGTAATTTTGGGAAAAGTTTTTATGCTTCAAGTTCTTTATATCTTTAAATATTTATTCATGTTGTTTGGTTTGGTGGTTTTGTAGACGACAATTGTTTTGCCTTTGTAAAACATGATTAAGTTTTGCAAAGGGAAACAAAACAATAACATCAATATTTGGTTCATTTTTTTTTTGTCAGAAAGCCAATATCTTCAGACAGCCTGGTCTGATAGAACCAACATTATTTGAATCAAATGAAAATAGTTAATATGATTTCTTGAATAGGAAACTTTGTTGGTTTGACCATGCTGCACGTCACAACAAAAGAGTTCATCCATGAAGAAATACAGTAGAACCCATGATATCGTGGGCGCCTAGGATACATTTTTTTCAGGTTACGATGTGGAATACAATGTTTTTTCAGCCCCTGGTTCCAGTATTGGCCCCGCTTTATGGTGTTATTGATGTTATTTGATTATATTACATGTGTATTATATACTGTACTGTATTTTGTTACTAATTTTTAATATGTACTGTATAAAATTTTAATTTTTAATATGTACTGTATAAAATTTCGCTTAGGCCCTGCCATACGGCGACTTCTTACAATCCCAACCTCGGAACAGATTAATGCTATATCCCGGGGTTCTACTGTAGCTCCAAAAATCACTCTAAGATGATTGTATGAGTGCTGCTATATAAGTATCTACTTTGTAAGATAATGTTTAGTACGAAATGTACACGAAATGCATTAACTTTCATTAAATAAGGCGAAAGTTTGTTAGAAGGTGTTCTTAGGTCAGGAAATAAACATTAACGTTCTCATTAATCATAATATCGTGGATACAAAGATAGAATGAGAGTAATGTATTTGTTTATCGTTTGTAAAATTATTTCACAAGAGAACGGTTCAGTTCTCACTTGTCGAAGTTGGATAATGCCAAAAGAAAAAGGTGCAGAAGACATATGACTCAGATAAAGATAATATATGTATTGAATTATTAAATTAAACATTAATAAAGAAAAGTATTTACAAAACTGATTGTGTTTGCAGTTTAGAAGTTCAATTATAATAAAAAAATTCTTTTGCGTCCAAGAAAATAGACGACCCTTAGCCATTAGAATGTTCAAAGTTAGGTAGTCGCATTCAACTTAAAAATGAGCAGTATCCTTGTTGATTGGACAGCATCCCATTCAAAAAAAAGAGGAAGATTAAGGAGTTTTTGCATTCAGCCCAACAAAATAGTGTCCACTGATTAATCAAGGAGAATTGCTTTGACCAATCAAACAGTTTTATTCTTTATTTTATTTATTTATTTATTTATTTATATAGTTGAAATTATTAACGTTTCATAGACCAATGATTCTAAAATCTTTGTTTCCTCTCAACGCGACAAAGATGACGTCATTCATCATCTCAACTCATAACCCTTTGTTTTTTACTTTGTTTTTATTCTATTTTGACCTCATACCATACCTTACAGGCCATCTTTTTTAAGGTAGGAGTTACCACTTATCAAGACCCTAAAGCTACTTGACGAGAAGAATTTATAGGTCTCAGGTGGCTGGTGAGACAACACAGTGATTATCGATAATGATAGAACTTGGGTAGTGGTTGTTTCTTTAAGAGAACGACTCAATAGATACTCGTTCATGTTGGTCTTGAAAACAACCATCTTATAGTCAGCAGGAAAGAAACTTTGATCATGGAATTTATGTTTAGTTTTAGGAACACAGAAATAATAATGGAAATTTTTAGCAATCGCTGTAACTAGACAAGTGTTCTAAAAGGTGGGGGAACCATAGATAGAAGCTCGAGCACTTGCCATGAAATAATAATAGAGCAGAGGTAGACCTGCTACATCTCTTCTGTGAAAAAGAGGAAATAGGGTGAAGAAGAGGGCGTTGCCCACTAGATTTTGAAGCCAGTTTTGAAGCTTGTCAAGGCAGAAAAGGACAATCTTAGCATTATCTTCCCAGATGTCGCAACAGTGCTCCATCTTAGGACGTATTTGGCTTTTATAGGAGTATAGGATTCTGTCGGAAATGAGATATCATCTGGGGCAGTAGAATGATCCAACTATTTTACCAGCAACATTGGTAATAGATCTGGTGTACGTCTTCTGATTCAGGTCAGGAGTGAAGGTCAAACCCAGAAGTTTGTCAAGGCAGTGTGCTTCCTCAAGATAACAGCCTTTTATTTCAATTGGAGCTGAGTGAGGATCAGAGCACGGATGGTGAAACTATAGAAGCTTGGTTTTGAGTGCATTAGAAATGATCAGTCATCATTTTCCCCATTGTTCAAGGTGGCCCACTTAAAAGTAGCCCGATCTCTCTAATCTTTTTCCTAACAACCAACAGCACAAGACAAAATGCAATTCTTTTTCCAACAAGATGCCACTACATGCCATACATCTCACAAATCACCGACATGAGTTCATGACATGTTTACGGAAGAGAGAACACTAAGCAAAGGATTATGGTCACCACGTTCCCTGGACTTGTCATCATGTAATTTATATCTTTGGGAGACTTTAAAACAAAAAGTTTATGCAAATAATCCTCACAATCTAGACCAACTAAAAAAGAACATTAATAATGCTATCAGGAGAATCACCAGAGAAGATCTACAGGCAGTATCTGCAAACATTGTTAAACGTGCCCAGAAATGCATAGATGTAAACGAGGAGCACTTTCAGCATTTTTTATAACACTACATTTTTTATAACACTACATTTTTTATAACACTACATTTTTTATAACACTACATGTTTTATAACACTACATGTTTTATAACACTACATTTTTTATCACACTACATTTTTTATAACACTACATTTTTTATAACACTACATGTGATTTAAACAATAGAATAATGTCCCTCCTCTCTACTACATTTTCGGGACTACTTTTAAGTGGCTCACTCTGTACTACATGTGTAGCATTGGGAATCCTAGTTTAATTGCTATCTAGGTAGTTGTAGAAATAGAAAGTTATATAAGCATATTTTGATTTCTCATCAGCGATTTAGCAGGGTCAGAAAGGTTAGGCTTGACAGACATCAAACCAAGTCACTTTGAACGACCTGGATAGAATGTACCGAAGATTAAGGGGTGACATGGGAATTGTAGTTGACGACCACATGGGTGGAGTTGGTTTTAGCAGCAGAGAAATGCAGACGGGAAATTCGGGTCCCTCCCGACAACCAGGGTCCGAGATATTAGGCTTTCCTTGAATAAAAAAGATTGAAGCTTCAAATTCCATCTTGTTGTTCATTGATGAATATGTCTGCAGCAGTGCAGCACCCCACTCTCCAGCAAGATGGAAGTCCAGCGACCAAGAAGGCATCATCCGCTGACCAAGGCAATCAGGTATGTTCGCATTATATTGTTGCACATACACATCTCGGAAACTTCCCAAGGCAAAAGAAACTGTAGAAGAATAGCAAACACACACACACACACACACACACACACACACACACACACACACACACACACACACACACACATAACAGTGAACTGCACGTAAGGACACACGTTTATACGTAAGAACATGCACACCCACACGTATATGTAAGAACATGATGAACACACAGACCCGTAACAGAAATCGTAAAAACAAACGTAAAAGTAAACATTTAGAAATAATAAACAGCAATAAATAAGTAATAAGAAGCACACAACTCTCGTTACGGATACACATGCTCAAAGTCAGAAGAGAGAATAACGTCTGGTCGTGCTGTTAACTATTTGCCGACGTCTGGTCGTGCTGTTAACTATCTGCCGACGTCTGGTCGTGCTGTTAACTATCTGCCGACGTCTGGTCGTGCTGTTAACTATCTGCCGACGTCTGGTCGTGCTGTTAACTATCTGCCGACGTCTGGTCGTGCTGTTCTGACGTCTAGCCATGCTTTTTTCTGGCTGCGCTGTTAACTATCTGCCAATGTCTATATCTCTGTCCATTGACGTGTAACATTTTAGAATAATTTGGAAAACTTATAAAAACAAAAACTTGGTATTTTATTGTTTTTGTCCTTGTTTTTTTGTTTTGTTGTTATTTTTTTTTTTTTTTACTAATACGATGTGTGCTGCAATTTACTTTTATTAAATTTCAGTTTTTTTCTTGGACGATATCCTGGCATCATTGTCGCTGACCCAGAAATGCTAAGGCACATATTGGTCAAAGAATTCTCTGTATTCACAAATAGATCAGTAAGTATACCAAATAATCACTACTCCAGCATCTTTATGAAACGTTTCTTTTTCCATAACTTTAGTTGCCCGATTGTAAGATACGCTTAAATATGATACTATAATTCATGCAGATTACGGATTTATTATTATAGACAATTCTCTATTGATTATTACATTGAACAAAATATATAGAAGTGAGATCAAAATTATATATATATATATATATATATATATATATATATATATATATATATATATATAAGAAAGATATCAAAAAATTAAGAATAATTGAATTTCAACAAGGGTCGTTGATAGTGCTCAATCAAAGAGAGCAAATTATATATTTTTTAAATTTTTTATGTAAATACAGCCATATCTTGCTACGATGTGCAGACCGTTTCAATCATATTTGACTTCATCATGCAAGAAAAATTTAAATACAAAAATTAAAACGGTTCAAGACCCTTTTCAAATTTTGAGGAGAGAAAATATGTCATGACTGGCATAAAGCAAAGTTTTATGGGTTTGAATTAATTACAAAAATCGAATTTCCATTAAAGAAGGCGGGGTTTAAAAGGATAGTTTTAGGGAATAGTTAGAGAGAGTGATAAGAAGGGAAGGGTAATATAAAGATATAGGGGGGGGATACACTAAGAGGAAGAAAAGGAGAAGGGGGGTGACAACAGTTGGCATCTAACTAACGAAGATGTCAACGATATTAACAATATTATAATTTCAGGTCATTCAAAAGTGTTTCAACTGTAGAAAAAAGTTTCACTTAATTGGGTCATATTGTCTATCAATAAAACATGGCGTTTTTTGTTCGATTATTTATTTTTTAATTATCTTTTGTTTTGAAATTAACATTGACTTTTTCTAGTTATGTCCGATTGGATATTTATTTATTTAATTTATATCTTAATAAGTTAGAATATTTAAGCTTATCAAATAATAGTTATTTTAGCTTTTATTTCCATACATAGACATATACATATACATAGATACACACGCACATATAGACACGCACACAAATACACATGTATACAGATATACCTGCACGGACACACGCACATAAGCATATGGACATGTAGAAATTGTATTTGAATTTTTTATTAATGTATTATTATTATTATTTTTCAATATATATTAAGTGCAAAATAATTAAAAAAATATGATAGGAGAAAAACTTTCGAGAGTGGGTATTTATTTTATAGAGATTGTTATGTAACTGGTATTTTAGGTATATATAGTTGTTAGTGGTAAAATTAATTAATTAGATGACGAGCTAAACGAGTGTACTAGGTGTGTGGTTCATACACACACAAAAAAAATCGAGTATACATTGTAGTGGGGGTCAGAAATTTAAGCGAGATTAAATTTTCTCGCTGCAAACAAATAATAAAAAAAAAGAGAGGTGAGAATAAAACGAACGTCACCTCCTTCTGATTTAAATGCACTGCATTTATTTTTTAAACAACAAAAGGTAAATAAATGAACAGACAGGGTTGTTTTCTGTGTGAATGGTGACTGAGGTAAATGTTTTTTTTTATGTAAAGAAGAAAAAAGTTCTTTTTAAGGAAGAAAAGTAAAAAGGGTCAAGAGATTCCATTAGGGTAGCAAGTCCGTATCCATGTGGAGGAATTGTCGGGCGTACGCGTGTTTAACGTCCAACGCGGACGGGTCGACGTTGATGTCTACGCCATGCTGCTCAAAAGGTCGACTTACTCATTTTGGGTGCAAAATGCTCTTTTTATAGACCCAGACCGGCTCCAGAGAGCATTAGCTTCTGCTGATATTTTGGCACTTTAAAAATTCGTTAAAAAGATTATATTCTTAATTTTTTCATTGGCTTATTGTGTCACGTGAACTTCTTTCAGCTACGTCCGCCAAATATGTTATTTTCACTTTTGTTGCTTAGAGAAAAGTGTGTGGGCGTATTTGAAATTGTGCCGTTGCTGAGAGAATATATTTGTTTGCAAAATGCGCGGGGAAAATTGCAATGAATAATGGTTCGTTATTTGTGCGCGAGTGTGTGTGTGTGTCTGTAACTGTACAACATATACACAAACCCATATATATAAAACCACAAAGTATACCAATATTCATGCTTACACTTGCATATACATTTTTTTTTTACATAGGCATCACCACTTATCAAGGCCAAGAGGCCACTCGAGAATAAGGCTTAAAGAGTGTACAGTAGACAATTGGACAAAATAGTAATCGTTAGTAATGGAAATTTGGTAAATTTGTAAACTTACATGGAACAGCTCATCAAAAACTTATTTACGTTAGACTTGAACACAACCATATTGTAGTCAGCTGGAAAGCAGGAAAACAGAAGACAAATCCACAGGCGTGCAGTTCTAAGAAAGAAGCTTTGTTCATGGAATCTACGTTTAGGTTTAGGCACAGACAAAGAGTGGGGGTAATTATAGATAGTGTTTTCTGCTAGAAGGATGTTTCTTGTGAAAGTTTGGCGAGGGGGGACCATAGATTGGAGCTCAGTCAAGCACCTGCCATGAAAATAACGATAAAGCAGAGACAAACTATAATTATAAAAATACATATACATCCAAATCTATACATACTAAAACTATATATGCAATTACCCATACAACACATATACATATATATATATAAATATTAAATACATACATGTGTATATACAAATACACATACAAAACACATATATACATATATGCATATATATAAATACTCAATAAGCATATATATGTATATATGTGTTTTGTATGTGTACATGTGTATATATGTATTTGCCTGTGTATTGATGTTTATATATATGTGTATATGTGTTGTATTAATTTAAGTTTCTAAAAATAAAACACTATAGACGTTTTTTTTTTAGAAAAGACTTTCGAATAGTAAAGATTGCAGATGATTTTAAATGTATTTTAAGTTTCTTTAGAAAACCTTTGAAAATAATTTCGATATCAGAATCTGATAAGAATAAACTCTTTTTATGCATTAAAACATTAATAAACAAAAAATAACAAATAATAATAAGTAAATAATAACAATTATGAATAATAATAAAATGATAAAAAATAAAAATATATACATAGATGCTTAGGTAGATAAATGGTGTTCATAACACAAGATATATACGAACATATGGGTGTTTTTGTATATATGTATGTAATCTATATGTGTGTTTGTGTGTATATATCTAAATATACTAAAAGTTATAATAACTATTATTTAATAAACGTTAATGTATTAACTTATTAGGATACAAATTAATAATTGATTTGATACAACCACTAAGTATATTAAAATCCATAACTTTAATAAAACGATAGAATATCTGCATGCAGTATATTTGTATATTTTCGTATATGTGTATGTTTGTCTGCACATGCATATGCTGTTGCATGTGTGTATATGTATGTCGTATGAATTGATTTATATATATATATATATATATATATGTATGTGTATATGATGTTTGGTTGTATGTGGGTATACACATGTATATATACATGTATGTTCGTTTGTCAGGTCATGTCATATGCTGCTGGTACCATGTAACCCAGTACTACCTGCCTCATGGTCGGGTCACCGGCGACTAAACTGGTTCCCCCACTAGACTTGTTTGGTGAGGAGGGCGGCTAGTCTCCCTGAAGGATTAAAAACAAGACCTTCCAAAGGGCGAATGAACTCTTTTTCTGGGTCAACGGCCAACTAGCACCGTGTATATTTGCGTGTGTGTATATGTGTATTGGGGTGGAGAGGGCTCCCGTAAGCCGTGGTGAAGGCAACCTTTCTAGGAGAAGCAAATCTCTGATTTAAAAAACCATAAAGCGGAAGACCATTACCCGCATTAAGGTGGTCTGCAGTTTAATTTGTTGCTGGCTATCTTGCTCTTGCTTGTTGCTGGATCTCAATATTTTGAACCGAGAGAGAGACTTAGCTGTCGTACAAAGCTAAGACTCTGTAACATCATCTTTGTATAGATACTCTCTCAGGTATTTGGGCTCATGGATTTTAAATGTCTGAGGGAGTGGCACTCGTCTGACAAGACGTTGCAATCATCATGTTCGTTTTGTGTCAATATTTCTATGTATGTTTCTATGTATATGCCACGTGGATATACGTATATGTACGAATAATATAACTAATACTCCCATATAATTAAGTATCCCATTTATTTAAATCTACCACTAACAACTATCAAAGGAGTGAATACTGGCTTACAAGTGTGAGAATAAAATAAAACCACGCACACTCACAAGAGAAAACACAGCCCCATACTTCATGTTCAAACCAGTTGTGCTGTGAGTGTATGTGTTAAAGGACCTCCAAACGTTGTTTTCTGATGGCTGTCTGTCACTTCTTTGGTCTGACTTTTATAAAGCAGCATCTTCATTTCTGCTTAACAAATGGTTGGTTTAGAGTGAGATGATTACTGCTCATCAGATAATTTAAAATTCGTTTTTATGAAGTGAAATCTTTGCTTCCACTTAATATCTTGTAACAGACGTCCTCGCTGTTTGAAACGTAATCTCAAACTAACTTGATTTTAATAATCACCATTTGCACATGGCCTTTTACTCCTACGCTCACCCACACACAAAACGAAAAGATTAATTTGATTGGACATCCATCTGTGAGTGGGTTGGCATTCTAAAAATAATTCAGACTCGCGTTGTTGAAGATTGAACTGTGGCGAAATTGATAAAATCGGAGGTGTGCACACATGCACATTCCAGATGGATTTTGATCTACATTCTTGTGTCCCATAAAAATAACCTGAATTGTAATTATCACTGAAAAGAAAGAGAGGCTTACAATCCAGGTTGGAGAGTTAGAATTACGTAACGTAAAATAAAGAAAACTTAAATCTTTATAAGACACGGATAACATAAACAGAGCTGACCGTCGTCCAGTGTGAGTGACAAATTCTGCCGTCGCCTAACACACACACACACACACACACACACACACACACACACACACACACACACACACATCCTTACTACTAAACACAGTTATTATATTCTGTTCCGTCTCTCTCTTGTCAATGGCTAATAGTGAATATGCAAATAAACTTGTATGTTGACAAAATTTGTCTGTTGTTGTCCTCAAAATCAATAACAAAAGAATTGTCAGGTGTACATATAATTTCACAAGCATTTGAAAAGTGCAAACTAGAAAATTATATATACATTCAATAATGCAACAGCGTGATGCAATCACAACATCTTATCAGCAGGTAATTTGGTATATTGTCCAGGATTAGGAACATTACAATAAACAAAATGTCGTCATCTAATGACAGACAACTAACAAGATCGACTTTTTTTCAAAATAAACCTAAACTTCAATGACGATTTGTTTACATTTAAAAACAAAGATTTTACTTCAAATTTTGTACAAGTAGTCATTTTCAGAATAGATTAAAAAGGATGGACGTGCTTCTACAGAAATTGAACCTAACCAGATCTACTTTCTTACAATTGACCTACATAAAAACAAACTTTCGAATAGTTTAATCAAACTAAAAATTCTTATTCAAACTTTTCCTATTTTATTCTACCTTTTATCACATAAATCTATAAATGAAAAAAAAATGCAGATACAAAATCAGTCACGCAACAGCTTTTCATGCTATTCTGTACTTTCACCTAACAACTTGATCATACTGTTTTTTGTGCTTATGCTAAAGAACAAAAATGCTTTTACAGTTTTATTTGGATGGAAACCTTCTGCTGAATAAAACAATGGAATGCATCTAGTCTGGTGCAAAACAGCATCTGCTGTGGCGATATAGTTCAAAGCTGGAATTGGCTCTCTGGATTAAGGCCTGGGCGGATGATAAGGGAACCTAGGTTTGCCCAGTTACCCAGGTCCCCCTTTTGGTGTTGCAGACAAAATCCAACAACAAGCCAATATGATCGGAGTCAGCGCAGTTGCCAGAAAGGTGTTCATGGCTGACTGAGTGAACAACAGTTGTTAAGACACCCAGTGTTTACTGTGAGTAAACGCCAATAATCGCAAGTAACCACATCAAAGCAGCTGTCACCACCTAAACAGCAGTAATCTACTTGAAACCGCAGTACCTGTCATTGCCTGCCAGCACCTGTCAGTGTCATGAAGTCACAGTAGCCAACTTAAAAGAGCAGTGAACACCATGGATAATAGTGCCTGCCATTCAATGGCAATACCCAACAATTGAAGACAGGCAATTTCATTTCAAAGTGAACAGTGAAATGGGGCTCAACACTGGTCATGATTAATAGTGAACAATAATCAAATGCAAGTGACCATTTAAAAACGCCAATGACTGCCAGTGCTTGCGATTGAAGACAGACAATTTAATTACAGAGCAGTCCAATAGAAGCTGATACTGGGCATGGTCAACAGTGAATGCTAGGAAACAACAATGATAGTTGGAAAAGCAGTCAATGTCTACCAGTAAATGCAATTAACCACCTCAAAACAGCATTAACCTCCAGTAACCATCAGTGACCATCAGTGCCCACCACAGGCGTCCATACCCGGAAGATAAAGATAGACGATTTTGGTACAGACCAGTTCAATGGACGCTGACACTGACCAGTGGTTGCTAGTTGTAAAGGCAGTGAGTACCCACCAGTACCTGCAAGTAATCACCCTAAATCAGCTAGTAACCTCCAGTGCTGATAATTGAAGCTAGTGGCTTCTGTCATTACGCTACCACCCATGGGGTCAAATCCTTGTCATGGCTATCAATGTGAAATGACCTTTGACTCGGTCCCGGGACCAAGTGTGATCTGTCCTTGTTATGAAACGAAATGTGACCCTTTCCTTTGGTTCACACACGGTCAGTCTTCAACAGTGGTCCAGTGTTCTCTTACTCACTTCTTGAATAAAGTAGTGCTGGTCGTTCGCTGAAAAGTTAATAACTCAGGCAACAAGAGACAAAAATTGTTGTTTTTTTTTTTCCTAATCTAATTATTCAGTTCAAAAAATTTTTTACAATTTCTTTTTATAAGTTTTTGATAATTCTTTTCACAGTTTCTCGAAATTTCCAATTTTTCCCCAGTTGACAGGCGGTGACAGGCAGCAGGTAGGGGGAAGCATGACAAACTCAGCTTGGCGACTTCAAAAATTCAAAACTGACTGGCAAAATTTGCTTGCACAATGGCTTAAATAGTTGTGGATGTTGTGGGGTGTGAGGGATGTTGGGTCTCTCTTTTGGCCAATCATTTTGCTTCATCTCTCAATGGGGCTTTCTCTGGTTGGTTAATCAGCCAACATATCCCTGCATATTGATTATGGATCTTTCTCAAAAGAATTGTATGAATCATATTGTTCACACGACTTAGAGGTCAATCCCCACATCTGGCCTTAGATGAAGACAAAACATAACTGGTGTTGTTCTCGCAATTTCCTACACCTGCAATCAGCAAGTGATGGGTCATCATTAAATTTTAACTTGCTTTCGTATTTCATATATTAATTCTCGTCAGGTCATCCGCTGCTGTCTGGGAGAACTTTCACACCAAAAGCTTCAATCCAGTGCCAATTTCAGCTTTTAAGGGTGCTGCCCCCCCCAAAAAAAAGGTTGGGTCACATTCTGCTAGCTGCGACTGCTAGATAATGACTGGCAGTGGAAGTCAGATGATTTCATTTTGACCATAGCTGCTAGTGCCCGCTAATATCCAGGGCTGACAGCCGTAGTTTAATTTGTTTTCAGGGATAGGTCCTTTAACGATTCTGTTCTAGCTTTGTGTCATACTTCCAATGGGAACGCTGGTACACAAGTCTTGCTAGTTTACAATAAAGTAATTGAAAGAAAAAGAAAGTGGGGAGGGTGTAACAATGTGTGAAAGATAAATACATGTAATACATAATTAACTGATGATCCTCAAAATTTTGGAGAAATATGACGTAACTCTGCATTATTGTAATATTTTCTTTTCAGAAACTTTTGCCGGGGGATCAGATAACCTCTTTAATGGTACTTAACGCTCGGGATGCACACTGGAAATTCTTGCGGACTATGCTAACCCCAAACTTTACTGCCAAAAGATTGCGTGGGGTAAGTATGTGTTTGGGCCCAGAAGGATCACTAAGAAAGACTTGAATACAGATATGTTTTTTTTTGTTTTACTATTTTTTCATCCCAAACAAGGCACAGTGCTACTTTGTTGTAAGGGGCTACTATTTGGGACCAAATTTACAGGGACACTGTGTAGGGAGTTGAGCAGCGAGATGTCTGTTCACATTACACTTGAATGTCAGTACAGTTAGGGAAACAGAGACCTTGGAGGGAATTCCAAAGTCTAGCAGTTTGAGAGAAGAAACTATGAGAGTAGAAGGCTTACCAGCATCTAGGGATCTCTACAGTGTAGGGGTGAGATTTTGCTGCTTGTCTGGTTAGTTTAGGGTATTTACTTGTTAAGTGTTTTGTGTTCATCAGAGCACATTCCATTAAAATACTTGTAAAACAGGTACAGAGATGCAACATTTCATCGATGGGACAGAGGTTGAAGTTTGATTGCTAGTGCGGGACTTATTAGGTTGGGGGCTCTTTTTGAACCCTGTCTAAGAGTGAGCGGGTTTCGAAAAATTTAGATTTTCCAATCGATTCCCTTCCGTGCCAGATTAACCTCCAAAAAACCCATATCTCTTTCGTGTGGTAGCATTACTGATGCAATTACTAAATTTGCCAACATTTTCTTTCCTTTTTCGTTAAAGATCATAAAACTATGTTAATTACAGATGATACCTCTTATCCGCATGGCAATTTCGAACTTAGAGAAAAAGTGTGAGGCGTATGCAGAATCTGGTGAAGAAGTAAACATAACGTTGTAAGTATCCAATTCTTATCTAATATATAAACTTAAGTCTGTTGGATTTTCAAACTTAGACCTATATAGCAATGCAGTGGACAAATCGATATTTGATTCTGTTTGGCATTTTTCTTTTGTTGAACATTGGTGCATGTTATTAATAGAATTTTTTTTATTCAATTTATTTCTTTGAAAATACTAATATTTTTTGAGTGGAGGCCATGTTCCTTTTCAGTAGCAAATGTGAATTAAAGATGTAAATTACAGAAGTAAATTACAGAAGTGAATTACAGAAATAAATTACAGAAGTAAATTACAGAAGTAAATTACAGAAGTGAATTACAGAAGTAAATTACAGAAGTGAATTACAGAAGTGAATTACAGAAGTAAATTACAGATGCGAATTAGAGAAACAAATTACAGATGTAATTCATCTTTATGCTTCTTAACATAATTGCATCTAAAACCAAACTCCTATCTTTACATCATCAACTGGCCACTTTTAATGCATCTAAAACCAAGCTTCTATCTTTACATCATCAACGCTCTGATCCCCATCTGGCATCAATTGAAATGGATGGCTCCTGTCTAGGAGAAGCCCGATGTTTTGACAAGCTTCTGGGCTTGACCTTTACTCCTGATCTGAAATGGAACACATACATCAAGTCTGTTTCCAAGGTCGCTGGAAAGATGGTGGGATCCTTCTACCACTCCAGAAGATATCTCACTGCTGATGTAATTCTCTATCTATATAAAAGCCAAGTACGTCCAAGAATGGAATACTGCTGCCATATCTGGGCAGGAGCTGCTAAAAACAGCCTATCCTGCCTTGACAGAGTACAAAATAGACTTCGTGGCTTAGTGGGGGATGCCCTTTTTTCTTCCCTGCAACCTCTCTCCCATAGAAGAGACGTTGCGAGACTATCTTTGTTTTATCGTTATTTCCATGGCAGGTGCTCATCTGAGCTCCAATCTCTGGTCCCCCCTTGCCAATCTTTGAAAATACTAATATTTTTTGAGTGGAAGCCATGTTCCTTTTCAGTGGCAAATGTAAATTACAGATGTGAATTACAGATGTAAATTACAGATGTAATTCATCTTTATATAATTGAAAGTAATGTGAGAAGAATATCGAAAAGCCATAATATGACACCACGAAAGGGATATATATCGTTGAAGTAGCTGAGCCGTCTTGCTTCAGTTTGAGTAATAAATTTAGTAAGTCGTCATACAAGTGTCGAAGCGGGTGTTCCTAGCACGAAGCCTGCGTACCTTTCAACATCTCTCTTAAGCCAGTATTTATAGCTAATTCAGCCAATTACAATCATGCAGATGTACTCATATCCATTGCATCAACTGACAACATGATGAGAGAAGGGAAATCATCTATGCGTAGAAGATGAAGCAAAAATTATAGGCAGACGAACAGTGAAGAGTAAAACGACTGAAAGACTGAAAATAACATGATATATGTATGTATGTATGTATGTATGTATGCATGCATGCATACATACATACATACATACATACATGCATGTATGTATGTATGTATGTATGTATGTATGTATGTATGTATGCATGTAAAATAGCAGTGCATATACTATGTAGACATGTAAAATAGCAGTGCATATACTATGTATGTATGTATGCCTAAAACTTTCGACAACGGCAACGGATTTTCACGAGATTGGTATTATTTTGAAGCTCGACCCTTCGGACGACAAATATAAAAAAATTGGCAAAAAACATTAATTCCTTCACCCTCAACTGGGCACTTTTCTACAAGGAGGGGTTGCTGTTTTCGCCAATGTTTTCGAAAGTCATTCCCTCTTTTCGATTGACTAGCCTTAATTTAAACCTTTGCCACTTCCAGTTTGGCGACGGCTACAATGGAAAAGACGTCACTTTATTTTCACGTCCTTTTCCTCTTTTGCGATACGGGTTTGAGCCTGTCTGCCTACTATCACTTTTTTATTTTGCTGAACACATACCTCCAAACACCCGGGAAACACCGGGCACCCAAGCTAGACTTCTATTATATAAAGGGCAAAATGGGCACAAGCGTTTGTGTTTGTCCACGAAAGCCTTTTTGCGTCGATTAGATTCCACAAGACGTTTTCACATACTTCCCAGATTGTAATATCTCGCATTCGCAAATGGACATTGTTTGTTTGTCTTTTTCGTATAAATAAAGCGAAACTTATTGGAACACAACTGCCTGGCCTTCGGGCTGGGTAGTATCTGTTCTGTAATTGGTCCTTGGTCAATGTAGGAAAAACCCTTCATAGTGAGACAATTACTATTTATTTGGATACTGCCGGAGTGCCCCCTTTTGGGGGGGGGGGCTGGTCCCCCCCCCCCCCACATTAAAAATGACCTAGTGTCTAATTTTTTTTTTTGTGAGAGGTTTGGAAGCAATGTCATTTCTGCAAGTCATCTTGACTATATTAAATTTGAATGCTTTAAACTTCCGGTCGTGTCATGGAGTAGCGGTAAGACGTCAGATTTTCTTTCACTTTCTATTCTGCCTTTGCATCATGGGTTCAAGCCTGCCTGCCTACTACCACTTTTTTTTTTTTTTGCTCAGCACACACCTCCAAACACTTGCGCAACGTGGGCGCCTAGGCTAGTTCATTATAAATAATAGTTAATAATAATCATTAAAAAATATATATACATAAGTGAAAATTTGGAATTAAATTCCTTGAAGTAATCTCCTCCAGCTGCAATACACTTGTTGTACCGTTCCAGCAACTTCTGGAAGGCCCTATGGAAATCCTCTTGTATGAGCATGTCAATGACCCTTGTCACAGCCTCTTTCATCTCCTCAATTGTCTCATAACAAGAGCCTCTAAGATTTTCCTTGAACTTAGACAATAATAAAAACCATAGGGAGCAAGGTGTTGACTATAGGGATGTGAGGAATTGTTTTGATATCCATCTTGGTTAAATAGTCTGTGAACTTCTGTGAACAACCTTCGGACAAACTTTGTATAAATCTTCTGAATCTTCAATTCCTTGTGAATAATTATGTACAGTTCCCACGCTGACATCAAACTGTGCACTTATTGTCTCTATAGATGCACGACGGTCCCTATCCATGAAATTCTTTATTTGGCCAATCAATTCTGATCTTCTGACTTTCTTACTCCTCCCATACTTCTCATAATTTCTCACAGACTCTCTGCCTTTCTTGAATCTCTTATGCCACTCACAAACTGATGCTCGATTCATGCAGGATGGTCCAAAAGCAGTCTGAAGCATTCTATACGTTTCTGTTGCATTGTTGCAAGTTTAAAACAGAATTTTATTGCATATCGTTCTTCTAAACGTCCAGATTGCATTTTTGAAATTCACCAGCTGTTATAATCAGGCTTTAGTAGGGTGTATTCCAATTCCTGCTGTAGCTGTTCATTTGGACCTGAAATCATAAAAATTGGTCAGTCATCTCTAAAGATGTATAGCAATAACATACTTAATTATCAAGAGTCTATGATAATTTTAAATGCCTATACAAAAAAGTCCGAAAACTTATTGAAAATACCTCGTATCATGTGAAGGTTGCCAACATCCCAAAGTGAAAGTGTTTCTGTGGAATTAACTGAATTTGAACTTGGCACATCTAAGTTATAAGTCAGTGTTATTAACCACTTAATCACCATCACCTCCCACCTGTTGATATTTGCATCTTTGGCCACTTTGAACGGCTTTTGTTATTTGTATAGAAATGGCATTACAATTTCAGATCTGATTTCAACTAAATGTAAAAGTAAGCTAACGTGCTTCCTAACTTTTGGCTTAGTGCTACCGGAAGCGGTGACAAGGCAAATCAGTTCCTTCACTTTTATTGCTCTTCAGCATTTCTATTGTGAAACGATTTATTGAAATAAAATGTAAGAAACTGACATCACTGAAAAGTATGCAATAAAAATTAACAAAAACACACATAAAAAATAACACAATTAGTTTTTTTTGCACTTTTAATAACAAATAAAAAAGTAAAACATTTTATTTGAAATTTTATAAGAAATATATTTATGAAATTATAAAAATATATTTTTTTAATTTAAAAAATAAGTTTTTATTTGAATTTATATAATATATATATGTTCATGAAAATATAAACATAAAATTATTGAAATCAAAATAACAAATGAAATTATTGACATTAAAATAACAAATGAAATTATTGACATTAAAATAACAAAATTTCAAACATCATATAAAAATGTTTCCAGTTCTGAAAGTTTTAAAAGATTTAAATTTTTTTTTCAATAATTCTTTAAACAAAATAAAACTAATTTCCATAATTCTTAACTAAAATAAGACTGAAAAAACTTTTCAATGATTATCTAATCTAGAAAAGGCAAAATGGGTGCGCACGTTTGTACATGTTCACAAAAGGGTTTTTTCATCGGGGTTCTTGTGTTGGTTACATTCCAGAAGTTTTCTAATACTTCCGAGAGCATAATATCTTAGATTTGCAAACAGACATCGTCTCTATCTATTTTTGATTGAGTTTTAAAAAATTCCCTTGTTTCGAATGTTTGTTTGTCTTTTTTTTATAAATAAAGCAAAACTAATCGAAACAAGCACAAATGCCTGGCCTTCAGGCTGGGTAGTATCTGTTCTGTAATTGGTCTTTGGTCAATGTAGGGGAAACCCTTCATACTGAGACAATTACTATTTATTTGGATACTGTCAGAATGCTCCCTTTTTGGGAGAAGCTATTTTTACCCCCCACATTAAAAACGACCTTCGTGGGAGGTTTAAAAGCAACGCTATTTCTGCAAGTCATCTTTTAGATTGATGACTTTAAATTTGAATGCTATACACTTCCGGTTGCGTCATGGCATAGGGGTAAGACGTCAGGTTTTCTTTAACTTTTTTTCCACCTTCGAGTTTGAGACTGCCTGCCTACTACCACTTTTTTTTTATTTTTGTACTCAACATGCACCTCCAAACACTCGGGCAACGCCGAGCACCCCCCACTAGTTAAATAATGAAAAAGAACAATCGGAAAAACGTTATAAAAAAGAGGAGATATTGGCGTGAGAGAAAAAAGCGAAGGAACTGATTTGCCTTATCATTGCTTCCAGTAGCAGCCACGCCAGAAGTTAGGAAGTATGTGTTAGCCTACTATAATCCAACTAAATTTCCAGAAACTATTAATGCCATCCTTAGGAAGGTTGTTCATCAATTGACATAAGAAATACCAACTTTTGTGGGTGTTTGCTATGTATTTTTCAAGTTTTAGCTGAATAGTAAGCAAAATAACCTAAATGCAATAGGTAAGTAAAAAATAATACAGTGAAAAATAATGTTTCGGTAGGTAACCTTTCTATATTAAAATGTATATACTATTAAAAATGTATGGTGCTTTGAGAGTTTTCTCATGCACAAATAGAAATGTGTGATTTGTTGACAAAGGAATAGTAAGAGTACACATTACTAATTGTGCATTGAATGCATAGTCCAATGCTTTGTTTGCTGTACCTGATTCTAACAAAGGTCCATGCAAAATTTAAGACAGATCAGTCAGATAAACAAACAAAGACAAATATAATATAAATTTGATCGATTATGCAAATTATTCTAAGACAATCGATAATAAGAGAGCAAGAAAGAGAAAAAGAGACACAGAGGGTTAGGGTTAGAAAAAGAGACACAGAGGGTGTAATTTCAATTAGGATGCTACTTGTTTGGGATATCTAACTTTTATATTTCACTGGCTTTGCAAACTCTAGTTTCCTGATTCAAACAGTCTAACCCAAGCCCTATGCTGACATGTGACATTTTTTCTATTGACCTTTCATAGAAATGTTTATACATGCTATCAAATATGCCATAATACTTAATTCGCTGCATCTTATCATCACAAGAGTCCATACAGAATTTCAGCCAAATCGGCTCAGTAGTTTCCATGAAAAGTGGAACTTAAATACTAATCATTATAAATCCCTATTACTCCCTAATGATGTATCGAACTGATACCATAATACTTAGTTTGCTGCACCTTATGTCCATATAAAATTTCAGCCAGATCGACCTTGTAGTTTTATGATGGCAATACCCAAGTTCGAATCTCACGTAAGTTTAAATGATTTTTTTTTTTTAGCTGTATACGTTTTATAAATCGAAAGAAATTAACATAAACATTGCATAAATAATTTTTTCAACTAAGTGATTTTTTTTTTATGATAATCCGTAAAAAAAATGCGCATGATGTTAAACCAAATACGATAATGCTATTGCTATTACAAATCTTTTTAATTTATTTCAGATTATTTGGAGGTTATACGATGGACGTGATTGCTTCAACTTCATTTGGAATCAAAGTTGATTCACAAAATGATTCGGAAAACATCTTTGCCAAAAATGCCAGAAAAATCTTTCAGACGAACAGGCTAAATATTTTGTTTATGGTAAATTGTGAGTTTTACTCTTCTCTCACTCATAACTATTTTTGGTTCTTCTTGACATTTTTTTTTTATTTATTTTTTTTGTTTATTTTATTTTATTTTTTTTTTTGTGCATTCAAAACGTGTTCTTATACAACAGTTTCCATATTACTTTACACAGTCCTTCATATTATTAAATACTTATTATCACAACCTGTGAATCATGACCCCATTTGGGGGCACAACTCACAGGTTGGGAACTACTACTTTAGACATTCTTTCATATTATTAAACTCTGAAATCTTTTAAGCTGCGTTGGGTTAAGGTTAGTAGAAAAGACAGGGTCGCGTTGTATGGTCATTTTCTTCACATTGTTGACTTGTGGTAACATTTGCACATTCGACAACATAAATTAATGAAAATAGATATTGAGTTAATTTATTTACAACTGTAGACTGTATTTAAAATGAATAAAAAATATTTATACATTTTTATACGGACAGTACCTTTTAGTAGAAAATGTATAAGACCAATATGTGTGTACGTGCACGTTTGTTGATCCTTACGATCATGAGTGGACTGAGATTAACATATTTTGTTTAATGTGGTTACAGAGTTAATTCAGTGATTGTACCATTTAGTTGTTCACAATTTTTGCAATATTTAGCTTACTTCTATAAGGCTGTATTGGTCACAGTAGTTCTTTCATTACCGTGTTGGTTTGCATGTGTAACCAAACTCGGAACGCGTGAGGCACATTCATCAGTGTTGTGTGCCACAGGAAAAAGAAAGAGAGAGAGAGAAAGAAAGAGTGAGGGAGAGAGATGGAAGAGGAAGTTAATATCACCACCTGGGCTGAAACAGGCAACTGCTGAAAATAAGGGGCGATAACCGTATATGTCTCACACTGAAAGTATTGTGCATTGTGTGCATGTGTTCGCTATGCAGGAAACTACAGACTAGTATTTAACTACTGTGTCTCTTCAGACTTGATGTGACATTTACCCAGAATGGGTTGAATTGGCTCCTCCCATAGAACACACATCAGCCAGAACATTGTGCAAATAACTCCCAGGATGAGAATAGTAGTCCGAATAATTCAAATAATACAAGTTCTTTAGCTGCAGATAATTCTTTGCAATTTAGAGATACAAGGTGTTGAGACACTTGTAGTCTGTCTAAACTGTACGAACGAACTGACTAAACCAAGATGGCCGACTCCTATTTATATCACCACAAGCAAGGGAGGTAACCATGTAACTGAAGCAAGTGAGGTAACCAATGTCTACATTAACATTGCTGCTGTCCTCAAGTGAATAATTTATTTCTGATTTAACAAGTCCCTTAGAAGCTCAGACGAAGCTCCTGCCTTGGTCAAACAATCAGAGACCTGATCACAACCCTTGATCCATTCTATCTGTATCTCTCCTCTACTCTTCATTTCCTTCAGCCTTGCTACATCTATTCTCAATCGTCGATCGCTTACCAGATTGTTGGAATTCAATGTCTCCACAAGTGATGCATTATCTGTCTTGCAGAGAACGTCTGGCAATTTAGATAACTGAAATACCTCTTGTATCATAACCGCAGTCAAAACACCAGCATCAGCTCCCTCATTCAGAGCAAGAGTCTCTGAGGCCAATGGGCTTTTTGTCACTCTGTCCAATTTCTTTGACGCCCAACACATGGGGGCCATTTTGTCAGTACTTCCTCCAATAAAGACAACAAAACCACCCTGTGAAGATCCATCTTCCAGACTGGCATAAGAGGCATCAGTATAACACAAAATGTGTAAATCTGAGGGCTTTCCCAATTTTGGAAATGTTATAGAACCCTTCTTGGATTTCAATTTTGATAAGGCTTTATTCGCCTCAAATAAGGCTTTTACTTTGGGATGCTTTCCAGTGTTGCTCATTTTACACACATCAAAAGCTATATCAGGGCGTGTTTGAGTTGAAACCCACATCATCTGACCTGCAAGTCTCTTCAACTCATGCTTTTCTTCTTCATTCAGTTCATCATTTTTCCTCAGTATCCTCCCTTTGCTTATTTCTATTGGAGATATGGAAGATACATATAGATCTTGTTCTACAGTGATCCCATTTTCCTGTTGATTAACATTCAGTCCAACATATTTGAATGTTCCACTTTCATGAGATCCCACCTTAAATTTTTCTTTCAATGTTGCAATCACATCCCTTTCAAACTCTGTGTTTCCACAGAAAACAAAATCATCCACGTGCATAGCAAGAATTCCAGTCAAATTTCCTTTAATATCATGCCACAAAAACAATGCATTATCATAAGCACTTGCTACTCCTTTTAATTCAATCAAAGCCTGAGTAACTCTCTTGTACCATGCCCGTGGAGCATCATTCAATCCATAGATGCATCTTTTTAATTTCCACACTTGAGATTTAGGACAAACATCAGATGGTGGCCTCAGGTACACATCTCTCTCTAAAATACCACCTTGCAAAAAGGCTGAGGTAAAATCTATGGTCTGCAGCATCCAATTCTTTATTGATGCGGTTAGCATGACCATTCGCATAGCTTCACGGCTACATGTTGGGGAGTCCGTTTTCAGATTACTATTTTCTTCATAGCCTCGTGCTACAAGGCGAGCTTTCATTGTTTTCTGATTATCCTTGAATTTTTCAGTAATCACCCATCTTGTGGATATTGTTTTTTGACCTGTGTATGGCACACATTCAAATACTTCATAGGTGTTCATGTTTTTTATTTCTTTATGCTTGGCATCCATTACAGCTTTCGACTGCTCTTGTTCAGCGGTGAGCAGGACTACATTTTCCTGTTCAGTATATTGGGGCACTTCTCTCCAATGATCAATATGATTCCAGTTGATACAAACTTGATCCTCGTTTTCATCCTCAGGTTCTATATTGATCCAATGACTATATTTGCCAGTTGATTTAGGCTGTACTGACATAACCTTTCCTTTCTTCCACTCCCCACTTCCATTTATTTTATAAGTTATGGTCTTATTTCGGCCAGGTTTTTCAGTCTTATCTCTTAAACTGGTAGAACTATCAACAACTTCTTCTCTGTCTATATCTTCACTTTCTACCACTTCATTCTGCAACTCCTCCTCCTCAACTGAAAGGTATTCATTCTTCCCTTCTGTAGTGTTTCCCAGCATTTCAGCTTTTTTTGTTCTTTTTTCGTTGTTTTTATTCACTTTCATCAATTGGCACGGATGCATCCTATAAAATGCTCCGCCATGTCTGATTAAGACAAACTGGCCTTCTCTGCCTAACACTTTTGCTGGACCATGCCATCCTTTAAAACCCTGCCTCCGATAATAGATTTGGTCTCCGGTAGCATAATCTTCATCAGCATAAGTTCTGACATTAGACCTGAGAGCTCTCCTAATTCTCTCACTGGACTCAGCTTCCAAAAAGTTTCTCCTTGCACTATGGAGAGCATTTAAATTTTTTCTCACCATGTCACTTGTAGTAGAGGACTCCATAGCAGGTAACTGGTCTGTCAGAATTGAGGGTGTATTTACATTGAAACCGAATACAAGTTCATTTGGACTGTGTCCAGAGTAATTGAGGAGGGCATTTTTTGCACAAATAGCCCATGCCAAGGCAATTTCAGGTTCACACTTCTCATCGTCAATTGTTTTTTTCATTGCCTCAGCAACTATCAAATTATGACGTTCTACAGTACCGTTGCTGAATGGACTTTCTGCGGCAGTAGTACAGGTCTCTATGTTGAGTTTTTCATTCATCTGTCTATAGTGTTCATTGTTGAATTCACCCCCATTATCACTCAGAAAACGAACAGGAGATCCGAAATAGGTAATCCACATCATAAAGATGTTTTTGATGATCTCCTCCTTCTTCTTTGTTTTGATCAATGTTGCCGCTGAATACCTGGTAGCGGCATCAATGAGATGTAGTATCCACACCTCATTGTGGATGAACTCTTTCAAATCCATGCAAACTGTGTGATTAAATCTATTGCCAAGAGGCAATCCCACAACCGGTCGCGGTGGAGCTTTTTTAAATCTAAGGCAAATTTGACAGTTTTCACAAACCTCCTCAATCGCCTTTATAAATTCCTTGTCATTGAATTTGCCACTTTTTTTAACCAAGGAAACAAGTTTTTCCTTCGAGGCATGAGCAAACTGCCGATGAAGTTTTTCTGCTTTTTTTTTTTTTTCTGTGAAAGAACACTGACCAAAATTCTGAACATGTAATACAATGTTCTTAGTACCACTATGATCCAACAACTTATTTGTTAAGGGGAGACAATAGTGCCCTGAAGTTGTGGTCTTTAGTTCAATACATTTATCAAAAATCCAGCACATATCTTTCCGGAAATCTAGCACTATTCCTGCTGTCTTCATTGATTTGTGACTTAATAGAAGAGGCAAGTCGTTTTTCACAATATCTGCTTCGATATAAACTCTTATACCTCCGAGTGTAACCGGAAATTTAGCAACTTTAATTGCTGTGACAGCCACTCCATCACCAAAACAAAAACTCCGGTCTGAGTTCGTATACTTCACTAGTTGCAGGTCACTTTCATTTAAAGTATCTAAATAAACATCAAGCCACACTTCGCCAGCCAGTGTGCGAGTACAAGCAGAATCCAAGACTGCCATTCCAAATGTTTCCTTTACAAGATTTGAGATTTTTTCATTTGTACTGTTCAAATAAATATTTTCTTGAATGAACAATGTAATGTGTATTTGTTCTGTCGCTTCCGTAAACCTGGGCGTATTTCTAGGACACTCTCTAATTAGATGGTTCGGAGACTGACATTTGTAACACAACAACACGTTTCCACTTCGGTCACATGGATTAGATTGTCCTCGACGAAAACGCCTTTTGTTGTTACCCGGTTTAGAATAATTATAGTTGACGATTTCGGGCTCTGATTTCACTGCCGGTACATTTTCATCACGATAAATGTCACCAAATACTTTCTTTATCGATTCCTTCATGTTTTGATACGTCAAAACAGAACACGTTGTCCGCGCTAATTTTTCGTTCTCTTCCGATATGTTAACCGCGTTCAAAACAAGAAAAGCTTGCACTCCTTCCGGTAGAATAATGTAGAATTTTTTTAATCTTTGGTACAAAAACTCATAACGAACAAGAAAGTCATTTATACTGGTACCTGACGATCTTTTATAAGTGTAAAATTCCTTAAAAGTCATGTAAGCGCGCGTGTGTTCATCCTTTAAATATATGTCATCCAGTTTCTTTATTAAGATCTTCAAGCCATCTCGTCCGCCGATGTCACTTGTTGGCAATTCACGGACACATTCTCTAATATTCGGTGGTAGCGTCAAAAACACTGCTGGCCCTTTTTTTTCCTCAGAAAGATCCGTGAACAACGACCACATTTCAACGTCTTGTTTCCAGTTCTCGTAAACATCCTCCCCCTCCAACAATGGAGGTTGTTTGTTCGAAGTTGCCATATCCGATATCCGATCTGTCTAGTGCTACAGACAAGCTGTACAAAAAAAAAAAAAATTTTTTTTTTTTTTTTTTTTTTTTTTTTTTTCGTTTTGTCGCACACAGAGGGATATCTCTGCTACCATTTGTTGAGACACTTGTAGTCTGTCTAAACTGTACGAACGAGCTGACTAAACCAAGATGGCCGACTTCTATTTATATCACCACAAGCAAGGGAGGTAACCATGTAACTGAAGCAAGGGAGGTAACCAATGTCTACATTAACACAAGGTTCTTGAATTGAAAACCATGTTTAATTTCAGAAGAATTTCTGATAGGTAGCCATGTAGAAGTCTTGGAGATAAAGAGTTTTCGGTGGGTAGCTGTTCTGTATGACACTTTAAAATTTTGCAGGCAAAGAGCAAAAGATCTTTCTCTTGTGGACATGAAAAAATTATGTACAGAAATGCTAAAAGATTCAATATTTTTAGAGAGCAATTCTGGTTTCTGATTGGTTGCTAGCAGAATGTGACTCCATTTGATTGGTTAGTTCCTATCACCAGAGTCTATAAGTAGAACCTTCCAACTTTCTTTAACCACAAAAAAAAAATATTGCAACAGAGGCTTATTGAAGGTGGATTCTTTTCACATCGGACAGGTAAAGTCCCGACATTCATTGAGATTCCGAATATTGCTCTCTATTGGCTCAGTTTTAAGTTGGCAAAAGACAAATCTGACAAAATCCTGGTTTATTTCAAAATGGTCGTCTGCCATCTTTGATTCAATATTTCATAAAACTTGAAAATCTTAAATGAAAAAAAAACTACTTTTGTATTTGGATTCTCCTCACCTTCAGTGTTATTTTCACATTTTGTTTGATATATTCAGGTGTATCTTGTCGAACTTGGGAATCTTTCTGTCATCTCAAAAATTCAGAAATATAAAAAAAAAACTACATGTTTTTATTAAAACTCAAAATATGTAATCTAAAATATGAAATCTCAAACAACTGTTCATTCTGAACGTTTCAATCAAAATCTATTCCAAACTCTATGACTGGCCGACAGATTCCAAGATGCGTGCAAGAAAACATAAAAAAGAAAATTTCTTAAACTTTTTACGAAATGAATTTTAACATCTTGATAATCTTTTTTCATTTTTTTCAGATATCTGTTCTCCTCTCTTCAAATTAATGAGTTTTTTCTTCTATAACTACTTGTATATGCCAAGGAAATTCCTTGTTGACTTTTGTTGGCTTCTTTTGGGTGACAGGAAAAAAGACAATGATACCGTGAGTATTCATTATCTTCTATTATTTAAATTGTTTTCACATGACAGAAAATGATGCTGATTATTAAAATATGAATAAATGTTGATGATTTTTATACCCCCCCCCCCTTCCACATAGGAAATTAACTTTAAAAAAACTGGGGTTTGTATTACTGTACACATAGATTCGAAAAAGTTGTCAAAAAACAAATATATAACAAATAAATGTTATCAAAGGCAAGATAAATTACTTTTCTACCAAACTGGATATATTTTTTGTGTTTTTATTCAGTGTAACATGTTTATTCAGTTCGAAAAACATGCAATGTTTACCGATGTATTGGAAAATTCAAAATGGCAGCCGACTGTCTCTCGGAGAGGGTACGTTTGGGAAAAGGTATTATAAATAATAAACTAGACAAAATACTGTTAGAAATTCGCTCAATATATGTTACCGTGACATAAGTTGACATGTATTCGGTTGTTTTCTAACAGTATTTTGTCTAGTTTATTATTTATAATACCTTTTCCCAAACGTACCCTCTCCGAGAGACAGTCGGCTGCCATTTTGAATTTTCCAATACATCGGTAAACATTGCATGTTTTTCGAGCTGAATAAACATGTTACACTGAATAAAAACACAAAAAATATATCCAGTTAGGTAGAAAAGTAACTTATCTTGCCTTTGGTAACATTTATTTGTTATATATTTGTTTTTTGACAACTTTTTCGAATCTATGTGTACAGTAATACAAACCCAAAAACTGAATTATTTTAAATAATGGTTGTAAAAGCAGTTGTTGAGAAGGAGATGGAGATGAGGGAACACAACCAGTGAATTCCGTTGATGAAGTGCATGAACTGTAGAGATTGAAACTTTTGGAATTCTTTTCTGAACCCAAAACTTTAGTCATGTAAGCTTCATTCCTAGGAGACAGTAAACTTAACTGCTGCATCAACACTGAAACACAGAGTGAATTCTGTTGATGAAGTGGACAAACTGTGGAGATTGAGACAAACACAACATGGAGATCAGAAACAACTCCATCATGGTGCACAAATTAATCATTTTGTGGAAACTTAAAACAAAAAACATTTTTTAATTCAAGTATAAAGATTTTAAATACCAAAAATAATTAAAAACATTTAATTGTTATGAGAATGCGTCATGACTTTTAGAGTTTACAAATTACAATTACGAAATGCTTTATAAAAAAACAAATAGATCTCCAAAGCAACTTTTATGGTCCAATTGTAAGAAAGAAGATAGAAACTTGACTGCCATATTGGCACTGAAATACGACCTGTGAATGCCGTCAGTGTAGTGGACGAACTATGGGGATTGAGAAAAATAACAGCCTCTTACATTCAAGTAGCAATGTGCCTTGTTGGTGGTAGACATGTATAAAAAAAAAAAAAATTAAAAAAAAAAATTAAAAACTCCAAGAGGGCCTGAATATCATGTACCCATCTTGTGAGGTATTGCAATAAGTTTATACTTTTTTGAAAAACAAATGCAGCTCCAAAGGAAGATAAAAAACTTGACTGCCACGTCAGCACTGAAACACGACTAGTGAATTCCATCTGTGCAGTGGACGGGAATTGAGAAAAACACAATGTGGGGATCAAACACAATCTCATCATTGTACACACTGGTTAATCATTTTGTGAACACTTAAAAGATGCAATAAATATCAAACAACACAAGGGAAGGAAGTGGGGGAGAGTTTTTAAACCAAATATATTTTAAATTTAGTTTTGGTCAATCAAAAAAGAAGAATTTTTTTAATTCAAGTATAAAGATTTTAAATACAAATAAAAAATCTATTTATATATTTTAAGTTTTGGTTTCAGTCAATCAAAAAAATTTTTGTTTCAATTTAAGTAAAAATAAAAAACCTTTCGTATTTGTTATCAAAATGTACTATGTTTTTTAGATTATAATTAAAAAAAAACATAGTAAACTGCTGTTTTCATTTGTCATGGTGGTGTGATTGTAAAGTACTATTGTTTCTCTTTTTATTTTTCAATTTTCTCATCATTTTGTTTAAGCTGGAGATGAGGCCTCTTACCAGATGCCAAACTTTCACTCGTTATTCCATATATTCCAATCGAGAGATTTTTTTAAGATTCTAACTGTCCCTTTTAGTGCAATTGATTGAATCTTTTTTGCACTTGGTTGACTGAGTATATTTGCCAGGTCGTTTTTGAAATTCTTTTTCATGAATCATGTTGCTCCTATAATTACTAGGATGATAGAGATTTTCTTAAGATTCCAATTTCTTTGCTTTTATTTATTTTTTTTCAAGTAAATATTTTCTTTTAATTATCAGGAGAACACTGATTTGCTCCAAATGATGATCGATACACAGCAAGAACCCAATTCTTCAGAAGAAACTAATGGCACAGTTGAAACAGAAGCAGAAAATACAAATCAGAAAATGCCAATTTTAAAAAAAAGAAGTAAATTTATCAATTTTGATGTAATCACTTTCTTATTCGATTTCTATCTTTTTAAAAAAAATTTTTTTTTAATCTTTTTTTAATTTTCAATCATTTCTTTGGATTTCTATAATAATTATCATGAAAATAAATGTCTTCAAAATCTTCAGAGTCTTTGAAATTTTAGAGCCAATTATGTAATACCCATGAGTGCATAACTAAAATCTGTCGTATAATTTTTTACTTCCTTAAAAACATAATCATTTGCAACACAGACCCTTTTTTTTTTTTTTATAGACAATGAAGGTTTTTTTTTTATTCAAACTACTAATCGATTATGTTACAATTAATTCTGGCTGTCCTCCTTCAAGAGTTGGGATCGCAACATAGACAAGAAAGAGAGATGGAATGGCAAATATATATAGAAAGTTAATTATGCTAAACACATTGCTGTATTCGTTCAACGATATTCATTGCGTTTTTTATCTTTAGTAATTCATCCATGACTTCTTGAGACACTTTGTCATAGCCAACTATTAATTTCAAAGACTTTTGTTCTTATGATACTGGATTTTACTGACCGTTCATCTACAGTGCATTTAATTGCTAACATGTATAAGTTAATATATCACTAGCCAACTTACCCACATCTATTAGGTTGAAAAGAAAGTTTTTTTGGGGTTTTTTTACACAGTGATCACCACTTATCAAGGCCCGGAAGCCACTCAGGGATAAGGGTTATTGCAAGTACATTACGTTAGTGTGGAGATTTGATGAAGTGTTTACTTAAGGAGGCGGTTCATTAGGAATTTGTTAATGTTGGACTTGAAGACATCCAAGTTGTAGTCCGGTGGGAAGCAGGCAGACGGAACAGAGTTCCACAGGCGTGCAGTTCTAAGAAAGAAGCTTTGTTCATGGAATCCGCGTTTTGATTTAGGCACAGATATAGAGTGGGGGAAATTTTTCACAGTGGATTCAGCTAGACGGGTATTTTTCGTGAAAGATTGGCGAGGGGGGACCAGAGATTGGAGTTCAGACGAGCACCTGCCATGGAAACAACAATAAAACAAGGATATGCTCGCAACGTCTCTTCTGTGGGAGAGAGGTTGCAGGGTAGAGAAAAGGGCATCCCCAACTAAGCCACGAAGTCTATTTTGTACTCTGTCAAGGCAGAATAGGCTGTTTTTAGTAGCTCCTGCCCAGATATGGCAACAGTATTCCATCCTTGTTCTAGCGGAATTTTAATTTTGATTTCAAATCATGTATTTTCAAATAAGACCTTTACTTATATATCATTTTAAAGTGTTTGTCGCTCTATTTAATTGTTTAAATTACAGTCGTTTTAAAACAATTATCAACACAGACCACTTTTAGAAAATAAAGTTTTTTTTTCCAAACTATTCACCATGTTACAATTAATTTATTCTGACTACAATATAACATATATTTAATGCATCTACATTTTTCATGGGAGAGCTTGTATTACATTACAAATATATGTATTTTGGAAAAACTTATAAATGTTATCTTCTTTATCTTCCTCAGAACTTACTGACCAAGAAATTGTTGCCCAATGTTTAATTTTCTTTTTGGCTGGTTACGAAACAACAGCTTCCACGTTATCGTTCATGGTCCACAGTCTGGCTTTAAATCCTGATATTCAGAAAAAGATACAAGATGAAATCAAAGATGTATTAGGAGATGTACGTAACATTCTATTTCTTTTTAATAAAAACAACAGAATTGTTTCTATTTTTTAGCTTTCGACTATTGTTCCTGATGTTGATATGTTATTTATATAATAACTATAAGCAGTTATGGTGATAGGGTCTTGCAGTAGGGGTGGGAAGCTCTCCAAAACTTGGATGTTGGCTCCTCTTCACAATGTGACAATTTTTAAAGTTTCCCAACATTAGGGCCACAAATCCTCCAAGGATAATCGAGAGGAAGTGTACCCCTTTTTATAAGTTTCCAATTTTTGCATTTCACATTAGGGTTAACTGTAGACACACTTCCACAAATTATAAAGATTCCAGTGTAACACTTGGAAAAACGCTCTCAACAAAATAAATCAGAAGAAAGATAAAAGAAAATAGAGAGATAGAAAGAGAGAAAGAGTGTCAATTATGGCAAGCACATTGCTCACTATATTACGGTTTTTGTTAAGACCATATTATGATGTCTTTCATTCTTGTTATTTCAATGTAGATATTTATGTTATTTATGAAATAATAATAGGCATTAATGGTGATAGGGTCTTGGGGGCCTCTTCCGAAACTTGGCTATTGGTTCTGCTCTACAATATGCTAATTTTATTGTTTCCCACCTTGGGGGTGGGGGCACAAGTCCTCAAAAGATAACCGAGAAGGTTAACCCTTTTTATAAATTTCTAATTTTTACATTTCACATTAGGATTCATTGTAGACACCCTTCCATAAAAAATATCCTCATTTTTACAAAGATTCCAGTGCAACATCTGAAAAAAAAACCGTCCTTGATAAACTAAACCAAAACAGAGAGATAAAAGAAAACGAGAGAGAGAGAGAGAGAGAAAGAGAGAGAGAGAGAGAGAGAGAGAGAGTCGATTATGGTAAGTGTATTGCTCATTATATTATGGTTTTTGTTGGACCATATTATCACATCTTTCATCCTTGGTATTTCCTAGAAGCTTTGCCATATCTGACTACCCATTTCAAAGACTTTAGTTTTGGAATGACCCTCATATTAATATTATTATCATTTACATTTTTTATCACTAAATGTACAGATTGAATAAATGCGTCTCATGAATGTTTGTTGTTATCCTATTTTCAGGAACCTGCTGATTATGAGAATGTTCAGAAACTGCCCTACCTTGAGCAGTGTATCTCGGAAACTTTAAGGAAATATCCAATAATAACGAGGTAAAATTTATTCATTTTTTATATTAATATCGATAATATTATGACATTTATTTGCTTCCCCACGAAAGCAAAAATGACACAAGGTAATTTTTAATGTGAGTAGAAAAAACCAGCTCCCCAAAAAGGGGCATTCTTGCAAAAATACAAATTGCTTTAGTATAGAAGGGTTTCCCCTACATTGATTAAAGATAAATTAACTTGAGTGTAGTATCAGAACAGATACTACACTTGGATCTTAGCTCGAATGCCAGATACCTTATTTCTTATTTGTTTCCGAATTTTTGAGATGAGGATTGATAATTTGGATTGTTTAAATTATTTAGACTATTATTCATTCTCACAACGTTTTAGCCGACGTAACCTTCTTAAACAAAGGCTTCCCATAGCTGTGCACCATTCTAGTAGTCAATATTTGACCACTTTTCAGATACTAGATATCACATATGAGATGAAACAGAGGTCTGGATACAGTGGTCTAACGAATAAGAATCACATGTCCTCCCCCAGAGACAACTCACATGATCAGCACGCATTGAAACCATTTTTCTTGTTTTTTTCTATTTCAGGATCCTCAGAGAAGCTAATAGAGACATTACAATAAACAACTGGTATTTTCCAAGACAAACAGAAGTAATCATCCCTATTTACGCCATTCATCACAATCCAGAGTATTGGCCTGAACCAGAGAAATTCGATCCTGAAAGGTAATTTATTTCTTCTTTTTAAAATTTTAACATAGTTAAGATGCATATGCAAATACAAAGAACGTTCCAAAAGTTATTTATTTTTTTTTTTACAAGAGAGTCACCACTTATCAAGGCCTGAAAGTCACTCAAGGATATGCGTTAATGTAAGGTGGTAGTTTAGTAATCATTAATGGTGTAAGTTGGGTAGAATTTGATTATTTAAGGGGACGCTTCAACAAGAACTTGTTTATATTAGACTTGAAGGCTACCATGCTGTAGTCGACTAGAAAGCTACTAACGCCTGAAAGTATCCTGTATCCCTATAAGGCCACCATTCGCCCATGTATAGAGTATTGTTGTCATATTTGGGCCGGTGCATCTGCTACTAGTCTCTTACTCCTAGACAAGGTTCAAAAGAGAGTCGCCAACCTGATAGGTCCTGAACTGTCATCCAAGCTTCAGCCTCTGTCCCATTGACGAAATGTAGCATCTCTCTGCCTGTTCTACAAGTATTTTAACGGTGAATGCTGCGAAGAATTGCAAGCACTTGTACCCCCTCGACGTAAATACCCCCGACAAACCCGACAAGCAGTAAAATCCCACCCCTTCACAGTTGAGCTCCCTAGATGTAAGATAGCCTTCTACTCCAGTACTTTCTTCCCCAGAACCGCTAGACTTTGGAATTCCCACCGAGTTCCTGCTTCCCCAACTGTACTGACATGCAGAAGTTCAAGTGTAACGTGAACTGACGTCTTTCTGCCCAACTCCCCACATAGTATCCCTGTAGCTTGTGTCCCTAATAGTAGCCCCCAGATCAAAGTGGCAATGTGTCTTGTTTGGGGTGAAAATGCAATTAAAAAAAAAGCATTAATGACTTTGCCATCAGAGGTTTTCAAATTTTACCTTTAAACATTTGATACAAAATTTTGTTTATATATTTTTTGCCAGAATGTCTTTCATATAATTTAATATATTGACAAAATATTTTATGCTTTTTCCTTTATAAATATCTTTAAATAAAACTATTTTTATTCTCATATTTATTTTAAAATTTTTGGCATGTGTCATGGTAGTTATGTCCCCTTTTTATAACTCTGAATTTGAGAGTTATCGCCCCTAGTTCTTATTGATTTTCTTGTAATGGCGTTTCGTAAATAGAGTATGTGTTTACCTAGCTCTCATCTTATCTGTGGCATGGTGTCAGAAGTGGAGATTATAAGGATACACTTATACCAAAAATGAAACAAACTTGAATAATGAATTAGCTGTAACATTTTTTTTTTCCATAAGGATTATAATAAAACTGAACATGTGCGTATCTACTAAACACTAAGGTTTTCTTTTTTTACAAGGTAGTCATCACTTATCAAGGCCCGGAAGCCACTCGGGGATAAGGGTTATTGCATGTACAGTAATCAATGGGATAGTATCGTAGTAATCATTAGTATTGGAGATTTGATAAAGTGTCTTACTTAAGGGGGTGATTCATCAGGAATTTGTTTATGTTGGACTTGAAGACATCCAAGTTGTAGTCAGGTGAGAAACAGGCAAACAGAAGAGAGTTCCACAGGCGTACCATAAGATATAATAAGATTTAGCATGGCAGCTTCATCTCAAATACGGTCACCAACAATAGATGGGTCTAGTGCTAACCTTAGCAAATCAATGGACAGATTTATTTGGCAAGTCAAGCTCTATTTTGAAAGTCACCTGCGTGATGTTGATGACGATGTAAAGCTTATATATCTTTCATTATGGGCTAGCGTCAAGGGACAAGAAATTTTGGTATCGGGGGAAAAAGGATTGTTGAAACATACATTAAATACTTTAGACAGTATGTAACCCCAAGGTCAGATTTTTGTGTGACACAACATAAACTGCTGCACTGCAAACAAAATTCAGACAAATCGGCACATTCGTTCTTGAAATGGCTTTGCCAAATAGGCAAATTGTGTGAATCGGATCAAATGGTGGAAGACACTATTATTGTTGATTTCTCCATATTCAGCATTTATCTAAAGTCAGCACAGAAATCTTTAATTAAAGAAGGTAATGATCCGACTATTGCAAGAGTACTACGTGTAGTAAAGACAGAGGAGGCAACTAAGAATAATAACAAGTGAAGCATGCATGGTCCCCTGTGAGTGAACAGGCATAAAAAAGATTTAAGTCCATCATTTGCCCCCCCCCCCATTTAGCCCCAAAAGTCCCCAAGGCCTTAACATATTTAAATTTGAGTTCAGCACCATGCAAAACTGCTAAATAGACATACAGAGAAAATTTTGGACAAATATGGTAAAATAGTCCCCAAAATGGAGTTTTTTTTTATTAGCCCTAAAAGAGCCTCTGGGGCACACCCAAGAGTTATCACGAAGTATAGACACACAAAATTATATAGAAATCAGTTAGTTACAACTTTTCAGAAATTCTTATAAAAGTCCAAGTCATCAATTTTTTTAATAAGCTTTGTGCTTATTAAAAAAATTGATGACTTGGACTTTTATAAGAATTTCTGATAAGTTGTAACTAACTGATTTCTATATAATTTTGTGTGTCTATACTTCGTCAATTTTAGCCATTTTAACCCGAAAGGCACCTCTAGGGGGACAACCGGCGTCTTCCTGAAAATCCGTTTTGTCACTTTTTTACACATATCATGTTTAATGTTTGTACAAAATTTTAAAAAATTCCAGAGCGCAGTTATTGAGAAAAATGTGGACAGACAAACGGAAGAACGGACAAGGGTAAATTTACAGGTTTACCTTCTTTTTGTCGGGGGCCAATTATAATGTTATTATTTAGGAAGCCATTCTTAACATGGAGACGGGAGGCAACTAAGAATAATAAAAATAAAATAAAATTTTGTCAAGTACTTAGATGAGTTCATTCTCAATTGAAGAAAGAAGATGTTGTGGTAGTTATGTCCTCTTGTTTTAACTCTGAAGTTGAGAAGAGTTATTGCCCTTAGTTATTGATTTTCTTGTAATGTCGTTTCATAAATAAACATGTTTTACCTACCTCTTATCCATTCATTATCGCAGCCATTCTATCCGATGAACCCCATTACAACATGCCTAGTGGTAGATCCGCAGTCGGTAGCAGAAGTGACAATATTACGAATAGAAAAAGAAACTAAATATTTGGCATCTCTGATTATAGCTTTTCCATGTTAAAAAGGAAGACCATAATTCTATCCAGCCTCTTTCCATTATCCTCATCCAGATCAATGAATTTTTAAATGAAGAGGAAGTTCACACTCTCGAAGTATAATTGCTGAGAGGCATGATATCCATTTGCCATTAATGATAAAATAATTCTATTTGATATGATGTCATATCTATGGACTCATCCATGGACTTTCAATTTCAAAGCATCTGTTTCAGTGGCTGATTCCAGATCTGGCACAACAGATAATAATGGTCATATTAACAGAAGAACAAAGACATTAAATTACAGATTGATATTTATTTTTGTTGTTTTATCTTTTTGAAACTGTTGCAGGTTTTCCCCTGAGGCACAGAAGAAGCACGTTCCCTTCACTTACCTTCCATTTGGCGGAGGGCCTCGCATCTGCATTGGACTGAGATTGGCTCAGTTAGAACTAAAAATGGCCATCATACAAATTCTACGCAAGTTCAAATTTGTACCTTGTGAAAAAACCGAGGTAAGATATTTAAATTGTATGCTGAACAAATAAACATCATATTTAATTACACAAAATTTGTTTGCATTTTTTCAGATGGTTTAGGACAAATCTGATGCGCATAATCCAAATATCACATTGGTTTTGTTCAATCAAGTCAAGTTTTTGGGTTATGGCCACATGTCGTTTTTTTACATTTTTGTTTACATGTATGGAGTATTTTAGAAGAAACTGGTGAGGTAAAATGCCATGTCATGGCAGGTGCTCGTCTGAACTCCAATCCCTGGTCCCCCCTCGCCAATCTTTCACGGAAAACACCCGTCTAGCTGAATCCACTGTGAAAAATTTCCCCCACTCTATATCTGTGCCTAAATCAAAACGCGGATTCCATGAGCAAAGCTTCTTTCTTAGAACTGCACGCCTGTGGAACTCTGTTCCATCTGCCTGCTTCCCTCCGGACTACAACTTGGATGTCTTCAAGTCTAATGTTAACAAATTCCTAATGAACCGCCCCCCTAATTAAACACTTCATAAATCTCCTCACTAACGTGATGTACTTGCAATAACCCTTATCCCTGAGTGGCTTCCGGGCCTTGATAAGTGGTGATCACTGTGTAAAAAAAAAAAAAAAAAAAAAAAATGCCATGTCGAATAATTTTCTCGATTGGAAATGATTATTTTATTTACAAGAAGTATTTGAGTCTGATGTTGAAAAGCAATCAGTTTGAAGTCATAAACCTTGAAATCTTCCAAAAATTGGTGCTCAACATACACAAAGAAGGACTGATCTGTACAGGAGGAATTGGTGCCTTGCAAAGAAAGGAAGGTGATCAACTTCCTGGTGGACAAAGACAAAATACTCTTTGCACCATTGCACATTAAACTCAGATTAATCAAAAAGTTCACCAAGACTCTGAACAAGGATAGTGACTGCTTCACTTACTTGACCATGGAGAAGATAAAAGCTGGTGTCTTTGATGGTCTTCAGATCCAGCAGTTCATTAGAGTTTGAAAACTCAATGAACAACGTGGAACTGGAAGCATGGAAGACATTTGTTCTGATAGTGAAGAACTCTTTTAGCAACAATGAGGCCAGAAACTATGTGGAACTTGTCAATAACATACTAACTGCTTTCAGAAACCTAGATTGCAATATGAGTGTCAAGATGCACTACCTATTGTCACATATGGATCGGTTTCCTGAGAACCTGGGTTCAATGAGTGATGAGCAGAGGCAGAAATTCCACTGGGACCTGAAAGAGATGGAAACCATGTATCAGGGCTCCTGGGATGGCTGACTATTGTTGGAATCTAAAGAGAGACCTCCCTGCCACTGAGCATTCCAAGAAGTTCAAGCCCTGAAGTTTGAACAATGATGAAGCAACACGCAATTTACGTGTAGTTACCTTTATCAATGTCCATCATTCAGTTTACAGTAATCGATATGTTGTTGGCCAAACATTTTTTCTCTTAGAAACATATTTAGGATGATATGTGTTGACAAAAATCAGCTGATAATGACACAAAAATCTAATCACAAGATCTGATTATTTTTTTCAGATCAACTTAGCATAAAAATCTAATCACAAGATCTGATTATTTTTTTCTGATCAACTTAGCACAAAAATCTAATCACAAGATCTGATTATTTTTAGATGATCTGAAAATCACCCCTGCTAAGGTGCATGCTTGACACTTCAAAAGCATGTGGACCCGATCTCATCCCAGCTGTGCTATTAAAAAAGTGCTCAGCCGAAGTAGCTCCAGTTCACTCCAAACTCTACAACAAATGCCTTAATGAATCTTGCTTTCCGGGCTGTTGGAAAACTGCTTCTGTGGTACCAGTATTCAAGAATTCTGGCGAAAGAACTGACCCAGTAAATTATCGTCCCATTAGCCTCCTCCCACTTTTTGCCAAAATATTTGAGACCTTAATTAACCATGCTCTAGTCCATCACCTTACAGATGCTAAGCTTCTGACTGACCAACAATATGGATTTAGACAAGCCCGTTCCACAGCAGACATCCTAACTGTAATCTCTTAATGTATATACCATTCACTGGACAAAGCGGGGGAGGGCAGAGCAGTAGCTCTAGATATATCTAAGGCTTTTGACAGGGTATGGCATGAGGGTCTCCTCAGGAAGATTAGATCATACGGTATCACTGGTAGAATACTTAACGTAATTAAATCCTTCTTAGATAAGAGAAAAATCCAGGTTGTCTTCGACGTTCGTACATCTAAACAATATGATATAAATGCGGGAGTGCCCCAGGGGTCTTCTTGGACCTCTACTGTTCCTGATATTCATAAATGACCTCCCCGACAAAATTTCCTCTGAGATGGGTATATATGCTGATGACACCACACTCTATAACAGGCACGACAGGAAAACAAATGAACACATATCTAAAGAAATGGCAGAAACACTAGAGGATGACATCCAATCTGTAGTGGAATGGGGACAAAAATGGATGGTCATGTTCAATGTCACCAGGACTAAACTAGTTTCATTCAATAATTACATGAAACCTTCTCTACCACCTATAGCAATGGCCAACGACTCTTTATCTGAGAGTACATCTTTCAAGCTCCTTGGCCTAACGTTCACAAGAAACATGAGTTGGAACAATTACATCGAGGGCATTGCCAGGGCTGCTGCAAGGAAGGTGGGCTCTCTCTACTGTGCTAGAAAACTACTAACACCCGAAAGTATCCTATACCTCTATAAGGCAACCATTCGCCCATGTATGGAGTATTACTGTCATATTTGGGATGGTGCATCGGCTACTAGTCTCTCACTCCTTGACAAGGTTCAAAAGAGAGTCGCAAATCTGATGCCCTGAACTGGCATCTAAGCTTCAGCCTCTGCCCCATCGACGAAACGTTGCATCCCACTGCCTGTTCTACAAGTATTTTAATGGTGAATGCTCTGACGAACTGCAAGCACTTGTGCCCCCACGACGTGAACACTCTCGACAAACCCGACAGGCTGCTAAATCCCACCCCCACACTGTAGAGATCCCTAGATGTAAAAGATCTTTCTACTCCAATAGTTTCTTCCCCAGAACCGCTAGACTTTGGAATTCCATTCCAGGTCACTGCTTCCCCAACTGTACTGACGTGCAGAAGTTCAAGTGCAACGTGAACCAACATCTTGCTGCCCAAATCTCTACATAGTACCCCAGTAGTTGTTGCCCTTGATAGTAGCCCCCTACACCAAAGTGGCAATGTGCCTTGTTTGGGGTGAAAATGTAATAAAAAAAAAAAATTTAAAAAAAAAGATCAACTTAGCACAAAAATCTAATCACAAGATCTGATTATATTTTTTCAGATCAACTTAGCACAAAAACCTAATCTGATGGAACGAAGTGTATGCCATTTCGTGATTCAGCAGTGCTAAAATATCCTAAATCAGTTGTAGAAATCTAGAAAACATTAAATATAAAAAATTGTTGCCCAGGGAATCAAATCGAAATATTGGTAAATCCAACGATCAAAGGGACATAACTCCTTATTAACAATAAGCTGCTGATAATCTTTTTTTTTCTTTTCAATAGTTTTGTAAAACATGCATTTTATTGTTTCACCGATGTGATTATTGGCAGTTTGCTAAGGGAGAAACACAAATTTTTATGAATGGAACATGCTAAGTGCAAAGTTGGTGAACAGTAGATGGCTGCACAAACTCTTTTAATGATTGCAAAGAATGAACTAAACAACTTCTATGTGAATAATTTGTGTCACCTAATGATTTTCTTAAAAGGAGACAAAGTGTCACCTATTGACTTTTTTATAAAGGGGACAAAGTGTCACATGATAATTTTTATTATTTTTTATAATTGAAAAAAAGAGAAAAATAACTCATTTTTTTTTTTTTTTTTTTTTTTAATTTCTTTTCTTTTTCTACTGCAGTATCCAATACAGTTCCGGAAAAGTTCATTGTTGGGAGCCATAAATGGAATTACCTTGAAAATTGAGAAGCTGTAACAAACGTATTTTGTAGAAAAAAAAATTTCAAAAGAAATCAACATTATGTAAAAAAAAAAAAAAAAAAGAAAGGAAAGAGGATTTTTGTTATTAAGTTTAATTTGATCATACGCATCGTACGATCGATTTAAAATTTAATATTATAAAAAATTAATTAAAAAAAAAAATTAATTTGGAATAAAAATAAAAAAAAATATTTCATTATTCACAAATGTAAAATTCTCCACAAACTTTTGATGAAATAAAATTGAAAATTATATATTTTTATTCGTTTATTAAAAATACTAGCACAATAACCCAATGTTATCTGGGGAAGGGTATGCACAATAAAAAAAGTAAAGCCTCCTATTTTTTTTTTAGCTATAAAAGTTGAAGAGCTATGAAGACGGGAGTGATACCATTAAAACAAGCAACCTTTTTTTTTTTTTTTTTTATTACACAGTGATCACCACTTATGAAGAACATATGCCGTAATAGCATTTATAGAAAAGATTGAAACTAGCAACATCATGTCTGTGAGAGAAAGAGAGCTTACGGAGAAGATAGGGTGGGGCTAATTAAGTTGCAGATACGTTTCTGCATTTTAATCAAAAACCTTCAAATGGGACACAGATTCACCAGCCCAAATATGACAACAAATCTACTATCAGATGGGTACTCAGAGAGGGTGTTATTTGTCATGGCAATGAGTGGTTGAAAAGGTTTTTTTGTAGTTGTTAAAGGAAAGAAGCTTAGTCTTAGTAGCATTAAATGTTGTCATCCACTTGCATCCCCATTCTACGACTGACTGAAGATTGTTTTCTAGGGTTTCAGTCATTACCTTCAATATGTATACATCCGTTTTCCCCTCATGTCTATAGTGTGGTGTCATCATCAAATGTATCCATCTCGGACACAATTTTATCAGGAGGTTATTTTTGTTTTTGTCAAACCAACTTTGCTATTGGCAATATATCTTTGGAAGTTGTCTCCATCTTCTCTTATCTTGGTGTCATGGTAGCCAACAATGAAGGATGTACAGATGCTATCACAACCACATGGAATAGATTCAAAGAAAGAAAGAAAGAAATACCGTTTGAGCAAACGTCTGCTCCATAAAGGAAGAACGCAAATCTATTTCCATAATCAAACGTTATTTCTTTCTTTCTATATACAGATTTATACATCTTTTTTCTTTCTTTTTTTTTTTTTTTTTTTTTTTTTACACAGTGATCACCACTTATCAAGGCCCGGAAGCCACTCAGGGATAAGGGTTATTGCAAGTACATCACATTAGTGAGGAGATTTTATGAAGTGTTTAATTAGGGGGGGCGGTTCATAAGGAATTTGTTAACATTAGACTTGAAGACATCCAAGTTGTAGACCGGAGGGAAGCAGGCAGACGGAACAGAGTTCCACAGGCGTGCAGTTCTAAGAAAGAAGCTTTGCTCATGAAATCCGCGTTTTGATTTAGGCACAGATATAGAGTGGGGGAAATTTTTCACAGTGGATTCAGCTAGACGGGTGATTTTCGTGAAAGTTTGGCGAGGGGGGACCAGAGATTGGAGTTCAGACGAGCACCTGCCATGAAAATAACGATAAAACAAGGATAGGCTCGCAACGTCTCTTCTGTGGGAGAGGGGTTGCAGGGTAGAGAAAAGGGCATCCCCCACTAAACCACAAAGTCTATTTTGTACTCTGTCAAGGCATGATAGGCTGTTTTTGGCAGCTCCTGCCCAGATATGGCAACAGTATTCCATCCTTGGCCGTACTTGGCTTTTATATAGATAGAGAATTGCATCAGTAGTGAGATATCTTCTGGAGCGGTAGAAGGATCCCACCATCTTTCCTGCGACCTTGGCAACAGACTTGATGTACGTGTTCCATTTCAGATCAGGAGTAAAGGTCAAACCCAGAAGCTTGTCAAAACACGGGGCCTCACCCAGACGAGAGCCATCCATCACAATTGATGCCAGCTGGGGATCAGAGCGTTGATGATGTAAGGATAGGAGTTTGCTTTCTATTTCTTAAATGTTTTTTTTTCTTTTTTTCCACTTTTTTTTAAACGACTCAGGGTGGAATTTTTCTTTCTTTACTTTTCTCTGTGTTCTATACAAATTTATACAAATTTCTTTCTATTTTTAAAAAAAATGTCTGGGTTTTTTTTCTTTTGTTCTTTCTGTTTTTTAAAAACGTCTCGATCTTTCTTTTTTTTCTTTCCTTCTTAATTATTTAATGATTGTATTCTTTCAATTTCATTTCTAAACGCTAACGTCTTTAATGTTATGGTACTTATGTATATATATATATATATATATATATATATATATATATATATATATATATGCATGTATATGTGTGTGTATATATGCATATATATATATATATATATATATATATATATATATATATATATATATATATATAATTCTTAACTTTTATTAAAAACATATTATTATAACCTTATATTTAAACAAAATTCAGATTTATAATTTTATTCTATTTTTTATTCTCAACCCATATTACTTTTCTTATCAAGTAAATATTTTCTTTTTTATTAGAATTTTTTCCAGATATATCTGCCTTACTTAAAAAATGCTAAGTTTATTTATGGTGTCTTTTACATATAAAAAAAACCCACCCAATACTTTTGCTGATGAGGAGACTTTGTTTAAAAAAACTATATGTAAAAATTATTGTCCGTGGCCTAATGTCTACCACAATAAAAACATCGTTTCCGAAACGATCGTACAAATTATTGACTTTGTTGTTGGTCCTTCTTATGAAACAGATTTTTAATTTTAAATTGTCAATCACATTACTAAATATTAAAGAAGCTCTAGGATATTTGCCTATCGAGCTTATTATATATCTGAATTACAACGGGCACTGTTCTTTTCTTGTATTTTAATTAAATTAGTAATTTTACTATCACATTAAAATACATACACTCTGCCTTTAGACTACTGTTCTAACCCCCTTTAAATTTATATATATATATATATATATATATATATATATATATTATTCTTTATGTAAATACAGTCATATCTTGCTGTGATCTGCAGACCGTTTCAATCATAATTGATCTCATCAGGCAAGATTTAAAAATTCAATTTTAGAAGAAAGAAAATATACTTTGTCATAACTGGCGTGAAAATGCCATCGCCTAAAGAGGTTTTTCTTCATTTTCATCTTCGTTATTGATCTGCTGAGTTAATAAAGTTATTTTTTATTCAATTGAATTCTCATCTCTTATTATATATGGATGGATATATAAGGAGGAGGGGTATTTATAAAGTAATGCCTCATAATTTTTATTCCGCCCAAGTGAATTAGAGGGGGATTGCAAATTGCATTGTTATGATGACTGAACTAATGAATTCGTGACCTGAAAGTTTAATCTCTCTGTTGCAGATAGCAACCCCTGTACGTTAGAAGCAGAGATATGTCATTGAATTCCTGGCAAAAGTGCATTGAAAATGGTGATGACTATGTAGAAAAAATTTTTTTCGTTTTAATCTGTCTTCATAGTTCTTCAAATTTTTTAGTTAAAAAAAATAGGAGGCTTTACTTTTTGGAACGACCATTGTATGACAACGCATGCTTCAGGTGCCAATACACAGCTATCGTTCATCGCTAGCAAAATATGCATTGAGAATGCTGGTTATTATGTAGAAAATGAATTCTGGAGCAGAAAATGTTGCTCGTTTTAATGGTATCACTCTCGTTTTGTATCTCTTCAACGTTTTGAGTTAAAAAAAAAAGAAAAAAAAAAAAGGAAGGTTTAACTTATGGTACGACCCTCATACAACAAAATGGCAGACCTAATTGGATCCAGTGGTTACTGTAAAAAAAAAATCCAACCCTGAAAACAGAAAGGAAGCTGTCACGGTTATACTCAGCTAATGTACTTCCTAATTTTCTGCAGAGCACTACCGGAAGTGGTGGCAAGGCAAATCAGTTCCTTCACTTTTATTCTTCAGTATTTCTATTGTGAAGTGATTTATTGAAATATAAGAAAAGGACATTTTTAAAAAGTATACAGTAAAAATGAACAAAATTATAAAAAAAAATACAATTAGTCTTTATTTGCACTTACAAAATGAAAAAAAAAAGTTTTTATTTTATTTGAAATTTTATAAGAAATATATGCTTACTAGCAAAGATATCTGTGCTTTGCGTGGGACTTTGCTGTACACTTGGGTACCCGAACCTACAACAAATCCCGACCTTAAGCTTTGACCTTAACCTTGAAAAATAGTGTGCCCCATCCCCAGCTCAGAGACCATCATCATGTCAGGTTTGGTCATGATCGGTCCACATTATATAATAACTATGTTTATGAAATTATAAAAATAGAAGTTTTTTTTTTTTTAAACTTAAAAAATTAAAGTATTTTCTTTGAATTTATATAATAACTATATATGTTTATGAAATTCTAAAAATGAAATTATTGAAATTATACTAGAAATAATGAAGAACATTATGTAGAGGTGGTGCAAATTAGGAATAATGAATTGTCTCGAGGAAGAAACGAACAATGTGTTAAACTGAATTAAATGAACTAGGATTTATTTCTTGAAGAAACAAGTGAAAGAAAAGGGTACTACACGTGTTTAGTTTCGCGTGCGTCTCTTGCTGTTTACTGGTGAGAAGGAAAGTCTATTATCGTAAAGAGAGAAAGAGAGAAAGTCAATCCAGTTTGGTGTGCATCTCTCGCTGTTAGCTGGTGAGGAGGAAAGTCTATTGTAGTATAGAGAGAGAATGAGAAAAAGTCAATCCAGGCCATGGAGATAGTACGTACACCTTACACGTTTTCTGTCTGTTAACTTTTGCCCCCACACATACAGTAGCAGGGGATGTGACGTGCACGGGCGCGCGCCTCCCGAAAGGGAGATGGCTAGTTCGTCAAACCTCTCAGCACAAGAGCTGGTCCGAAAAGAAAGATGCTGCTTATTGTTTCCGGTGGTCTTTTACGCATGTGTGGATTTCCTTTGAAAGGGGAAGTGATGTTGCCCATGTGTGCGCGTATGTGAGTACATGTGTGTACGTTAGCGTGTGTGTGTATACACGTGAATGTGAGTGTATGTACGCGAACGTGAATATATGTACGTGTGTGGATGTGCGCGCGTATGTTTGTGTGTGCGTATGTATATGACAAGTAATATAGCTTGAGATGTGAACGCGTGTTTTTGTGTGAGACTAGGAAAGGCTCCCACAATTAAAAACGAAGGAACTGATTTGCTTTGCCACTACTTCCGGTAGTGCTCTGCAGAAAATTAGGAAGTACGTTAGCTGACTATAAACGCTGTCACAGATCCTTAGTAAGAACAAGGATCTCCTATCACTGTAGAAATATGCAAAATACACAACCAACCAAGTCCATCCATGCATGATATATCAATTTTATTTACTTGTAGACCAGCAAAAAGAAAAGAGTTAAGAAATATTCAAAGTTGTAGAGAAAGAAAGGGTTGTTAGGGTTAGTGTTTGTTTTTTTATGGAAATCGCTTGAAACAAGGAGTGAAGCCACTTGATGTAAGGAGTTAACAAGAATGAAAGATGATTATCGCAAAAACAGAAAATGCCTATTGACCTTAGTTTTGAAAAGACCAAGGCTACAGGTAGGAGGAAAACAGTCAACATGAAGAGACCTCCACAACCTTGGAATTCTTGGAAAGAAGCTGCTGGAATAAGCTGTATTACAACGAGGCATCAAAACAGTGAACAGATGGAGACCAACAGACCAACAAATCAGTGTTGAAATGATTACTCAGAATCGAAATTGGTAATCAGAAAAATCAAAACTTTAAGGGCATTGGCATCGATATTGAAATTGAAAAAATTGTGTTTATTTTCCGATGCCAAAAACGATTCTTTTTTTTTTTTTTTTTTTTTTTTTGCACTTATGCATTACTATCATGCAACAACGTTTTTTGTTTTCATTTTGAAAATCTCAGATTAGGGAAAGACAATCAAATCTCAGAACAGGAGAAGACAATCAAATCTCAGAACGGAAACAATTGAACATTTATTGAATTAAAATAAAGTTAAGAAAATTCTAATCACACAAAACAAATGTTTTTGTTTTTACAATTTAAAAAAACTTTTTGTAACAAAGTCAACATTCTGAAATGAATGAAAGTTGTCATAATATGAAAATGCATAAGTAATGTAAAGTCACACATTTTAGAAAACATTTTTTTATGAATTTAAACGAGAAAATTAGAAAACCTGAAAATGTTGTGAAATGATAAAGCATTGGACTTTAACAAAAAAAAAAAAGTAAACAAAAATGATTTTATCATTTCACATTTTCAGGTTTTCAAATTTTCTCATTTAAATATGAAAATGTATGTTTTTTTAATTATAGTTTTGAATAGTCATTATTGGAATGCGTGGGACCTGTTTTTTGTTTTGAGAAAACAATTTTTTTTTACAAAATTTACATTTTCATAACAAAGCCAAAATTCTGAGGTTTTGTAACAAATAAAATAAAAAAAAATCATTAGAATTTATAGTTTGAACAGTCATTAATGGAATGCATGTGACTGTTTTGTTTTGACAAATTTTTTCTCTACAGAGAATCCTGTTTTCTTATCAAATTGAACAGTTCTTGTGTGAGATTGGATTATCTCCCCCTGATCTTCAAAATGAAGATAAATATTGTTTCATAACAGTCATGCTCAAGTGCGTTTTTTTTTCCTTTTCGTTTAAAATTTAATTTTCTTTTCCTAGTACTAATGATAAAATGATAAATATTTATTAATTTTAAACCTATTAGTAAAATCTATATGTCAACCCCTAAGATTGCATTTTTATGTTTGTGAAAATATATGCACATTACATAAGTTTTTACGGGAATCCAAAAATTAAAAACAAAACAAAATTACTCTTTAACTAAATATCTAGAGATTTTTTTAAAATTGGTAATTGTATCAGAATCTGGAAAAATATTGGAATTGTCTCTAGTCTGTATGCATGTGTCCTTGTAAGCCTGTGGCAAGCTGTCATTATATGTAGAATTCTGGGACCGTGACTTGTGTTGTTTGAAATAGGGGGGTGGGGGGGGCTATGGCCAGAGTTTATTTACTTGCCAAGAATTTGTGTAGAAGTTAATAACACCATGGTGTGAATGAGATCGGTTCCTGTGGCAAGTTGGGACTCTCACTGTATCATATGCATAGTGCTTGGGCACTCACTTATACAGATAGCACTTCAATTGCAGAGAATGACTCTTTTTGATTGGTTAAAATCTGATATAGACAACCAATTGAGATTGAGTATTTTAATCCAAACACTATTAAGTATTTCAAACCAGGCACCACCAAGAACCCTGCTGAGAGAGGAGGAGGTATGGTTAAGGGGGTTTATGCTGACACTTGTTCAAGTAAAAACAGATGTCCATAAAATTTAATCCATCAGGAAGATTTAGGCGAGCTTTGAGTTGATAAATGTAGAAACGACATCAGTTTGTTTTGGCAACTTGATAATGGAATTTCTTTAAAACAAGAGAAATAAGGGAAGAGATTGGTTTTTCTAGAAAGTTTTTTTTTTTTTTTTTTTGCAAGATAATTAATAAAATCAAAAACAGTTACAAGAACTTGGATTCAGAGGAGCCGGACTCTTGTCACCAAAGTGGTTTGCAAAGGACCATAAACTCCCCGTATTTCCTCCTATAACAGACAAAACGCTATGTAACATACAAATATCTGTGCGTGAGGTCGCCAAGCTAATCAAGAACCTGGATTCTAGTAAAGCAACTGGCCCAGACGGCATTCTAGTTATAGTGCTAAAAAAGCTCCAACCAGAACTTGCCCCCATACTTACTAAACTGTTTAAGCGTTGCCTTAAGGAGAAGTGCTTTCCAACACCCTGGAAAACCTCATCAGTATGCCCTGTATTTAAGAATTCAGGTAAAAAGTCATCTCCCTCTCGGAACAGACCAATAAGTCTCCTGTGTGTCATGAGTAAGTTGTTGGAATCCATATTAAATAAAGTAGTCAACCACCTCAGCAGAAACAACCTTCTTAGTGACATGCAATATGGTTTCCACTCCGCAAGATCTACCGCAGATGTCCTAACGGTTATATCTCATAGGACTAGTGAATCTCTTGACAAAGGCTTCCTTTCAAGGGCAATCGCTCTTGACATATCAAAGGCCTTCGATAAGGTATGGCATAAGGGCCTACTTCACAAGATTTCCAGCTATGGTATCACTAGAAATGTTTTCTCAATCTTAATGATTCTCTCCAATAGGTTCATAAGAGTAATGGTTGATGGGTAGAAATCAGAGGCCCACAGTATTAATGCTGGAGTTCCTCAGGGGTCCATCCTTGGGCCAACTCTCTTCCTGATCTACATCAATGATCTCCCTAAACACATACTTAAAATCATTCGTTGACATCTATGCTGATGACATGACCATCTGTGGCAACACATCAAAGGCCGTAAATGACAAAGTTCTCTCTAATTCTCTTTCCTCTGATCTTGAGCGCGTGGTACAGTAGGGGAAGAGGTGGCTGATTACTTTTAATGCATCTAAAACCAAGCTTCTATCTTTACATCATCAACGCTCTGATCTCCATCTGACATCAATTGAAATGGATGGCTCTCGTCTTGTGGAGGCTCCATGTTTTGACAAGCTACTGGGTTTGACTTTTACTCCTGATCTGAAATGGAACACGTACATCAGGTCTGTTGCCAAGGACGCTGGGAAAATGGTGGGATCCTTCTACCGCTCCAGAAGATATCTCACTACTGATGCAATTCTCTATCTGTATAAAAGCCAAGTACGTCCAAGGATGGAGTACTGCTGCCACATCTGGGCAGGAGCTGCTAACAACAGCCTATCCTGCCTTGACAGAGTACAAAATAGACTTCATAGCTTAGTGGGGGATGCCTTTTTCTCTTCCCTGCAGCCTCTCTCCCACAGAAGAGACATTGCAAGCCTGTCTTTGTTTTATCGTTATTTCCATGGCAGGTGCTCATCTGAGCTCTAATTTCTTGTCCCCCCTCGCCAATCTTTCACGAAAAACACCCGTCTGGCTGAAAGTACTGTTAATAATTTTCCCCACTCTTTATCTGTGCCTAAATCCAAACGTAGATTCCATGAGCAGAGCTTCTTTCTCAAAAGTGCACGCCAGTGGAACTCTCTTCCATTTGCTTATTTCCCATCTGACTACAACTTGAATGTCTTCAAGTCCAACATAAACAAATTCCTGCCAAACCGCCCTCTTATGTAAGACACTCTATCAAATCTCTAATACTAATGATTACTACAATACTATCTCATTGATTACTGTACACGCAATAACCCTTATCCCTGAGTGGCCTTCGGGCCTTGATAAGTGGTGACCTCCATGTAAAAAAACAAAAACAAAAAAACCCAAACCCCCCCCCATAAATCAAAGGAGAGGTGACTTTGATCTTCCAGCTGTTGCGTATCTAGACGATTGGCCACCCAGGCAGTTATGGATGGTGATAAATCCCAATCGGGAAAGAATCGGTATTGATTTCACAAAGAACCTTTAGAATATATAGGGAGATGGATAGACAGATAAATAAATAAATTGACTTACTATATATTTGGAGAGAAAAGAGAGAGAAAGATACAGATTGAGAGAGAGAGAGGGAGAGAATAGAGAGGAAAACAGAATGATCTCAAAAAGATGGGAGGAGAGGGAACCAATTTCATAAAAAACAGATGTTCTGGCCAAATCGAAGTTGTTTTTCATCTGGCCAGCAGAGATACAGTTCCTTAGACTTGTAAGTTAACTTTGAAAGAAAAAGCCCTGAGAACTAGCCCAAAATTGCCAAGTGGAAGAAAGCTATTAGAAAAAACAATCTGGTTGAGATTTTATTTTCATCTTCTTAAAAAAAAAGCACCAGAAACTACATTGCTTAAGTTTAGAAACAAACTCAAAGATCTGAACTCTTTTTTTGTACAAGATATATACTGAATTCTTTTTTTTTTTTTTTTTTTTTGTCAAATAAGTTTGTTATATGAAAATCATCGCCAGCGGTGTTCATTATTGATACCTGTGCTTGTGGAGAAGGACCAATTGATTTTCAGCTCTGCTCTGAACCCTGATATTCCAGCTGCAACTGTGAGAAGCATCCATCTACCAACACCAGTACACCTGCAGGAGAAATTCAACCACAGAGGCTATGTCAGACGACCACCCAACAGTAACACAGGTATTGCGCCCAGACTTGGAGTTGTGCGTGTTGTACACTCTGAGCATCAGAGTGCTATTTTCTAATGGCCAGAGAGTGCCTGGTTGCATTTTGAAGGGTCCAGTACTCGATGGAGTAAAAGTGCTGCCACATGGACTTAGGGTTAGGGCACATTTTCCTGCCTGTGTGTGCAACCTGACCCCTGCTGAGTTACAAACCAAATAAACTTTCATTATTTTAAAGATCATTTCTCTGGTTTTGTTGTTTTTGTTATTATAGTTGGAAGAAAGGTTCCACACCAGCAAAATACAGACAGTTTTTTCATGTAGGTTTTTGATTTAATTAATTTGGCACAAATTAAAAAAAAAGATCATACTTTAAATGCCATGTATGGAAAGGGTGATAGAAATTTATGCAGAAGAGGACACAGTAGTCCAGCATCAGTCCAAATTCTATTATTATTATGTTATGGTAGAAAGACAAGTTCTTGCTGTGAATGCTATACAAAGAGAAACGAGAAATTGGAGCTCAGTTGAGAATCTTCTATTAACTAATATTCGGATGTTTAGTGAAATTCAAAAAAGCAACAATTCAATTCAATTAATTTGACACAAAATAAAACAATCATGTTTCAAATGCCATGTAGTTAAAAGGTAATAGAAATTATCTCAAAAGAGGATACGGTAGCCCAAAACTTGTGCAAATTAACCTTGAATTGTTGGATTATTGATTCCTTTATTACTTATTGCCAAGGTATAGGGATCCTGATTGAGAAAACGGCCCTCCGATTTAATCAAAATCGTCAGTGAAATAGGTTTTTGTAGTTTCTATCTGAGCTCCAATCTATGGTTCCCCCCTTGCCAAACTTTCATGAAAAACACTCGTCTAGCTTAAACCACTATCAATAATTTCCCGCACTCTTTATATGTGCCTAAACCTAAACAGATTTCATGAACAAAGCTTCTTTTTTAGAACTGCATGCCTATGGAACTCTTTTCCATTGGCCTGCTTTCCAGCTGACTACAATTTGGTAGTCTTCAAGTCCAACGTAAAAAAATTCTTGATGAACCGTCCTCTTAAGTAATCCAACTTACCAAATTTCCACTACTAACGATTACTACAATATTATCCCATTGGCTACTGCACATTCATTAACTATTATCCTCGAGTGGCCTCATGGCCTTGATAAGTGGTGATTCCTATGTCCAAAAACAAAAAAAGACCTTTTTCTAATGCAGGAGTAAATAATCAGTTCCCAAGTATAATGACCATTGATTAGATTGTAGGCCAAAATAAGATGACAGTGTAATTGTTGGCGCTCAAGGGAGTAAAGTCTTGAGTCAGCTTTCATGGGGCAGATCCGATAGCCCTTCACCATTCAAGTAGCCTACTGTTGATAGTCACGGTCTGTATCAGACCACTGCTTCCACTCAAACAAAAACGAACAATGGCTAGCTTGTTGGCAGAAACAATCACGTGACTGACACATCATGAGCATGCGTACTGACGGCTTTCTTTCATCTTAACTGCAAGCGAAAGGAAAACTTTTCCAAAATAAACAATAATAGCAGACTTTTGAGTTCAAGCTGAGATTGTAGGTCGTCGGTTCTCAAAGGAGAAAGGTTGAAGCTTCTTGAGTCAGCTTTCATGGGGCAGATCCGATAGCCCTGTCACCATTCGAGTAACCTATTGTTGAACTTTCTCCAGATGATGGAGATCACATATTAGATATGGCTTCAACATCATATACAATCAGTGATCTGATGAAGAAGTATTCCAGGAGTGAGTGGTTGCAGAAAGAACATGGAATGAGATATAGAATGTTCCTTGCTTTGTTAGCAGCTTTAATGCAAGATTCCTAAGTTCGACTATTAATACTATTTGAATTCTTTGGACTAATGTTCTCATCTTGAGTGTTATTTTTACAACGTTTTGGTCGACCTTCTTGTCGAACTCAGGAGGGATTTGCACAGAATTTCGAACGGAACTCTTTATTTAATTCATATTTATTTAATGCTCTCGTTGCATCAGCCATGATAGTGTAGGAGTCCTAAGTAATTCGTAATTGTATTGAGTGTCGCCGGCACTGAGGATTGGACCTTTAACTACTAGAAGAGTGTACCTTAACAACTGAATTTTACTAAATACTTTATCCACCATGCCAACGGGTCCTTGCGCACATTCGTTTATTAGGTTCCAAAGTTCAAAATGATGCACCTAATCAAGGTCGGGATTAACCCAAATAATAGGGATAAAAACGGGGTCTAAGTATGTCTGATTATTAGGAAACCATGGTTGGGCGGGTATTCCAACCGGTATAATGATCACCTCTCCTCCTCCCCCCTCCTTCATTATATACCTCCTACCCTCAGCATCCGGATAATCTCCCTTGCTTTAACTGCACGCAGAAATGGCGTTTACGTTTGCGGCCTTTTGCTACATCCTTGCGCTAATTCTCACCGCCGTGCTTATTTTCTTCGTCATTTTTCACGTAAGTTTTGACATTCGATTACATTAAAACACGTTCGATATTTCTTATGTAAAATTTCGTTATTTCCTTCCGCTTTTTTCTATATTGATCTGATATCGAAATAAAAATTCCTTCCTCAACTACAAAACAACATAAAAAAAAATGTCCACGTTTTTTTTTTTTTTTTTTTTCATTTAGGACGTTTTTACTTAAATTAATCTTAGCATTTTAAACAAATAATTAAATTTAATATTTTATAATGATGAACTTTGTAGCTATTCCTTGTTTCGTGTGGCTTCTTTTTCTTGTGTGTTTATTTTGTAATTACATCACAAGGTTTGACAAATAAAACTATTTTTCATTTATAAAATGCTTTTTTTTTGTATAAAAAAATCCGTTTATTAAAATATAAATTCACATTTTTGTAGATTTTAGTATTAGTTTCAAATATGTTGTTATATGAATTAATTGAAATAAAAATGTTATAGTTTTAATCGTTACGTTTTTTTTTTACCTACACTAAGAATGACATTAATAATTAATTTTTGTTATTAATCCTTCCGATACAATTTTACAAAATTAAATCATTTAAATTCAATTTTTACGGTGTCTTTTTATTAAATGGTTAAGTGAAAGTAAAAATGGTTCCCCCCACCTTCTCATGTTAAGAACTGGTTTCGGTACTCATCCGTGCTGAAATAATAACGTTATTATTTAAAAAGCCATTCTTAACATGGGGAGGGAAGGGTGTTTTGTACCTATTCTGTACTTTAACCTTACAATTGAATAATAAAAAAAACTGGTGCTAATGCACTTACGGATCCGCGCTATTTTTTAAATCGTATTTCCAAGTTTAATTAAAGTTTTATGATATGTTGTTTTATTCAATTGTAAAGTTAAAGTACAGAATAGGTACAAAACACCCTCCCGATGTTAAGAACGGCTTTTTGAATAATAACGTTATTATTTCAGCACGGATCAATAAGTGCATGAGTACCAAGTTAAAAAAAAATAATAGAAATATTATTAAAAAAAAAAAGTGTTTACAAAGTGCCTGCGCACGCTCATGCAGCCAATTTTTCTACGTAATGAAATGAATTGAATTTTACGAGTTAAAATTTTTTTTCAATTTTTCAATTTAAGAATCTATCAAAATTTTTCTATTGGTTCAATTTTTAAGATATTTTGAGGCTTAATGTGAAATTTTATGCTCTTTCCAATAAACCGAATATAATATTCTAGACAAACATTAAAAAGAAAATAATTTTTTCACCTAAGGTTTATATATCACAAATTGAAGATAAAAGATCAATAAATAAATCTAATTGAAAACAAATACAAAAGAATAGTTTGCAAATTTACCTGTAAAGTCAAAAAGTTTAAAGCCTTCAAAAAGCAAAAAAAACAAAAACACGTTGATTTTTTTTTTAAGTGAAACCTCACATTATGAAAATATTGTCCTGTAAAAATTGAACACCTACATCAATTTTTCTATTTCATTCAATGTTTTTTTTTTTTTTTTTTTTTTTTTTTTTTTTTTTTTTTTTGCATAAAGAAGAAATAAAATATTTTAAATCAAAAACTCATGTAGAATAAAAAAAATGGAAAATTTGTCGACGGGTTTTCTTTTTTAAAAAGTAAATTTTGATGAGTGAAATGTGATCATTTTTCAAATACGGTGACCCATAATTGACTAATTTGCTTGTTGACAACAAACACATGTCAGAAATTCAAAGAGAAAATAAAACACATATCAACACTTCAAATGTTTGTTTCTTTATAGTTACTACCGGCAAATATATTTAGTCTAATGTGTTGTTTTTACGTTTTTGAAATAATTAATTATAGCGCTTTTCGACCTCCGTATTTGTCAACTGGAAGAAAGGGAGGCAACTCTGCTCTGTGAACACGTTATTAGATTTTAAAATAGCGGTCTTTTCGGATGCTTGCTTAAAAAATTCTTTTATTTAAAATGTACATGGAATATAAAATATAAATATTGACAAATTCTTATAAATTAAATGTCTTTGGAGCTGAATAAACATGTTACACTGAATAAAAACACAAACAAAATTATCCAGTTAGGTAGAAAAGTAACTTATCTTGCCTTTGATAACATTCATTTGTTATATATGTTCTTTGACGACTTTTTCGAATCTATGTGTATAGTAATACAAACCCTGGACCGTGCTGAAATAATGACGTTATTCGGAAACCCATTCTTAACATGAGGGAAAGGGGTTAACTATTCGTATTTGGATACTTGTTAAGAAAGAGTCGACAGATTGTTTTTAATAAGGTTTTAAGCAAAAACAACCGTACGTCGAAAATAGTAATATTTTTTTTTATTACATTTTCACCCCAAACAAGGCACATTGCCACTTTGTTGTAGGGGGCTACTATTGGGGACATAAGCATCAGGGGTACTGTGTAGGAAGTTGGGCAGCAAGATGTCGGTTCACATTGCACTTGGACTTCTGCATGTCAGTGCAGTCGGGGAAGCAGGGACCCGGAAGGAAATTCCAAAGTCTAGCTGTTCTGTGGAAGAAACTACTGGAGTAGAGGGCTCTCTTGCATCTAGGGATCCCTACTGTGAAGAGGTGGGATTTAGCTGCTTGTCGGGTTTGTCGGGGGTATTTACGTCGTGGGGGCACAAGTGCTTGCAGTTCGTTAGAGCATTCTCAGTTAAAGTACTTGTAGAACAGGCAGAGGGATGTAACATTTCATCGATGGGACAGAGGTTGAAGTTTAGCTGACAGTTCAGGACCTATCAGATTTGCGACTCTCTTTTGAACCTTGTCTAGAAGCAAGAGACTAGAGGCAGATGCACCAGCCCAAATATGACAACAATACTTCATACATGAGCGAATGGTGGCCTTATAGAGGTATAGGATACTTTCAGGCGTTAGTAGCTTTCTAGCACGGTAGAGAGAACCCACCTTCTTCGCAGTGGCCCTGGCAATGTTCTCAATGTAATTGTTCCAACTTGTGTTTCCTGTGAACGTTAGGCCAAGGAGTTTAAAAGATGTACTTTCAGATAGTCTTTGGCCATTGCTATTTGTGGTAGGGAAGGGTTCTTGTAATTATTGAAGGAAACAAGTTTAGTCTTGGCAACATTGAAGGTGACCATCCATTTTGTCCCCATTCCACTACGGATCGGAGGTCATTCTCTAGTGTTTCTGCCATTTCTTTAGATGTGTTCATTTGTTTTCCTGTCGTGTCTGTTATAGAGCGTGGTGTCATCAGCATATATACCCATCTCACAGACAATTTTGTCAGGGAGGTCATTTATGAATATTAGGAATAGCAGAGGTCCAAGGATAGACCCCTGAGGCACTCCCGCATTTATATCATATTGTTTAGATGTACGATCATCAAGGGCAACCTGGATTTTTCTCTTATCCAAAAAGGATCTAATTATGTTATGTATTCTTCCAGTGATACTGTATGATCTAATTTTCTTGAAGACCCTCATGCCATACCCTGTCAAAAGCCTTAGATATATCTAGAGCTACCGCTCTACCCAGTGACTGGTATATACGTTCTGAGATTACAGTTAGGATGTCTGCTGTGGAACGGGCTTGCCTAAATCCATATTGTTTGTCAGTCAGAAGTTCAGCATCTATAAGGTGATGGACTAGAGCTTGGTTAATTATGGTCTCAAATATTTTGGCGAAAAGTTGGAGGAGGCTAATGGGGCGATAATTTAATGGGTCAGTTCTTTCCCAGAATTCTTGAAAACTAGCACTACAGAAGCAGTTTTCCAGCAGGCAGGAAAGCAAGATTCATTAAGGCATTTGTTGTAAAGTTTGGAGAGAACTGGAGCTACTTCGGCGGTGCACTTTTTTAATAGCACAGCCGGGATGAGATCAGGTCCACATGCTTTTGCAGTGTCAAGCTTTCTTATGATAGTATGCACCTGAGAAGGGGTGATTTTCAGATCATCTAGTGTGGCGTCTGTCTGCAAAGGAAAGTCAGGCAGGGGGTGGTTAGCAGAGTCCAGTGTGGAGTTGGAGGCAAACCGTCTGGCAAGCAAGTTAGCCTTCTCAGTTGCTGAGCAAACAACCTCATGATTGTTGGATAGTAGGGAAATTGTTGATTGCCCATTATTTACTACACTGTTGTAGATTTTCCAGAAGTCACGGGTTCCTAATTTCTGTGCTTCGATGTGGTTTTGGGTGGTTTCAGTAAATTCCCTCTTAGCTGTCGCTATTTCTTTCTTACAGTTTTTTCTGGCTTCTATGTACTTCTGTCTGTTCGAACTGGACTTATGTCGGTTAAATCTGCGTATGCATGCTGCCTTTGCGCTATGGCAGCTGCAAACCATTGGGGAGAGTGGGGTTTGCTATAGAATTTGCGTGTGGGAACATGTGCTTCAATTGCCGTTTTGAACCATTCAGTGGTCTCATTAGCGCAATGTTCAGCAGGAAGTGAAAAGATATTTTGCCATGGAGCATCCCTGATGAGGTCCTTGATGGCTTCCCAGTCAGCCTTTTTATAATATCTCGTTGTTTTGAGCAGTGGCTCTTCAGTTTTGGGCGATTTCAACCATTACCACTGCATGATCGGCGTTCCCAAGAGGGCTCTGGGCATTCGTTACACAGTCATCGGGAACTGTGGTCAGAAACAGGTCTAGAATTGATGCATGTTGTTCTTGCTGGTCTGGGAAACTGGTTGGAAACGTAACCATCTGTGATAGAGAATGAGATACGTGTTGTGATACCAGCTGCGTCTGTGTAAGTAGAAAATCCAAGCCAGTTGCTGTGGTGGACATTGAAGTCACCAAATACATGAACTTGTGCACTAGTGTCGAAGGAAAGTGCTGTATCTATGCTATCAGAGATTTTGTTTATTAGGGCACAGTCCTGGGTTGAGGGAGAGCGGTAAAGAAAATAAAAGTAGCTAAATATATCCCAAAATTACAAAAATGCATCGAGTAGAAAATTATATATAGTTAAAAATAATTTGGCTAACGTACACGAGTGAGACCCCCATATCGAAATACGCATCGGCTCCAATGTTGTACGCAGCGCGTTTGACGGAGCATTCATTATTCTGAAAAGGAAAGAATTTTGGCATGTGTGGCCTTTTTATTATTATTATTATTATTTTGGCTTGAACTTTGCACTTTTCAGATTTTTTTTTTTTTTTTTTTTTTTTTTTGCCAGAGATTATAATTATGGATAATTATTAACAGAAAATTGGTGCAAGTTCAGATTAGCGTTTGTGGCTATAAACAAAAACCTTTATCGTGTATCTACCTGTCACGGAATCCCATTGGTGTTTTTTCTGATATCGAAAAACAGTGAAATTTTATTTGGTGCTAGTGCACTTATTGATCCACGCTATTATTTAAGTGTAATTAAAGTTTTACGATATCTGTTTTTATTAAATTGTTAGCTGAAAGTACAGAATAGGTACACAACCATCTCTGGCCAAAAAATATCCATCCAAAAAAAAAATATCCGAAAAGCGCAATGTTTAAGCCAAAATTAAAAAAAAAGAAAAACAGGCTACACACACGAAAATTCTTTCCTTTTCAGAATAATGCGCTGCATACCATATCGGAGCCTATGCATATTTCGTAGGTATGGGTAATTTAATGGCTGCTTTGGTAGGGGGACATGGTTTTCAACGCCGGTTAATCATAATTTTTTAAATTTTCGATTACTTTTTTATTGTATTTGAAAGATTATAGTTTAAAGTTAATTTCTCAAAGAAAAAAGTGTGTGAAATAAAAAATAGATAGAATAATTTTATCTCAAATCTGAAAAACCCTACATTTCACGTAAGAATTCATTATGACAAAAATCGCGTTTACATTTTTCTGGCAAGAAAAATAAAAAATTTTCTGGAATTATTTCCAAGTTAAGTATTAAGTTAAAGCCTTAAGATAATGAATTAATATGATAAATGGACTTAACTTTTGCAAAAAAAAAGTAATAATTATCCAAAAATGTGACACTGGTAGCAACGAGACTTGTTTATCGTATAAAAAAAAAAACTCTTGCAGAATAATTCAAATATGGATGGAAGGACAAATTAGACATAATTTATGTCTTTATTTAACATTATTCTGGCATATCGAGCGACTTTCTTTTTACTTTTTTTTTTTTTTTTTTAGTCGCAGACCCTCCTTCCTTCATTTAAAAATGCATAAAAATTAAATTCATTAATTATATTACTGACAATTCATTAAAAAAAAAAAATGTTCGCACCATTATTATTAATATTAATACAGAATTACTATTGCTTAAGAAAATTTATAATTATTGAAAAAATTACACACTAAAAAAAATACAGACTTATGTTAAAATTTATAATGTTTACGTGAAATTTAAAGTTGATAAACACAAACAGGTGGGTAGTTGAAGAAAGGAGGAGGATGGGCAAAACAGACTGTTTTTTTTTTTTCAACTCTGTACATCCGTACTTATCGACATGGAACGTTTGTATAATTTTTGCCATTTTTTAATTAAATTATTTTTCTATGTTCCTGTTTTTCAATTTAATTTTTTTTACAAGATTATATGAACATTATATTACGTTGATAATTATACGTTCTTGCGTACAATGGAAATATTAGAATCATACATGTAAAGATTGCGTTAAAAATGTAAGCGTAAAAAAAAAAGTAGAAATAATTTTTGCAATTATAATTTTTTTGTGTGAAAATATTAGATAACCAATGCTTAATTTAATGATAATATTAGTAGTTTGAGAAATAAATTTTTCTTAGAGTTATTTTGATTTCGTTATTATGGACTTCAGGGTTTTTTTTTCGTAATATGCCTGTAAAAATTATTTTATTTTTATTTTATTGTTACAAATTACGATGCTTTATTTGCATAAAAAAAGCAAAAATAAATTCTTGCATTTTTTATTTACTACTGAAAACCATAACTTTAGTAAAGGTATTTTTTGTTTAAACAAAATAATAGATTTTCACTCAGATTTAAATAAAAATGATTAATTTATCATATTCCGTGACCATTATTTGATAAATAATGAAAATTTCATTAAAATTAATTAATCCCCTGATTTTTGGTTAATTTTTAAGTAAAGGGAGGGGTCAAAATGTTTATACATTTTGAGCGTCGGCATTCATTTTGCTCGTACCTAGTATTTTGCTATGGGGGCCTCACTCGTGCACGTCCGCCACTAATTTTTACAGAAAATGGGGAGAAATTGCATTTTCCCTAGATGTGAACATCTTGAAGATTGCGAATACAGGGGACATATCTCCCTTTTCACCACTTTAATGACTGACGTACTGTTTCATCCCATATGATTGGCTTTTTTAAATTTTTTTTTTTTTTTTTTTTTACTAAAAACACAATAATAGTTCTACTCGATGGATTTTCCTATTTTTTTGGATATATTACTATTTTCGACATGCATGTGTGTATGTTTATGGATATGTATGTGTATATGCCAAGGACCGTCTTCAATGTCATGTCTGCTTGAGCGTGTGAATTCGCTGGCAGGACTTAAAAAAAAAAAAAAAAAAAAAGGTTATCTTCGGGCTCATGGACTTTTAGTGACTGAGGGAGTGGCACTCGTCTAACAAGACGTTGCAATCATCATCATCATACATGCATTAGTATATAGTTTTATATTATCGTTTTCTTATTTTATTGATATTTTGTATGAGCTCCAAAACAGTTTATTGAGCTTTGCATTATTCTGATATTATCTCTTAAAGAATCAATGTTATTCTTTTAATCCCCCCATATATCATTCAAACCGGTTGTGAATGATATATGGTTGTGGTAGTTTTACTCATTTAGAACTGCTTTAAAGCTTCATCGCTCACTCATTTTGCGACTAAATTTCAAACAATTTTTGCAGTTCATAAGTCAACTCCTCAGATATATTTTAAAATAAAAATTTCCAATTTTCGGTCAGTAAAACAAAAGGTATAAAATTACTGGCGTTCAAAAGTTCTCGGAATATAAAAGGAATGAAGAGACGATTTGGGTTTGTATCACTGTACACATAGATTCGAAAAAGTTGTCAAAAAATAAATATATAACAAATAAATGTTATCAAAGGCAAGATAAGTTACTTTTCTACCTAACTGGATAATTTTGTTTGTGTTTTTATTCAATGTAACATGTTTATTCAGCTCGAAAAACATAGTGTTTACCGATGTATTCGAAAATTCAAGATGGCGTCTCACACCCTCTTTAACACCGTAAGTATGGAAAAAGGTGTTATAAATAAAAAACTATACAAAATACTATTAAAAACCCGCCGAATATATGTCAACCTATGTCACGGTAACATATATTGAGCGAGTTTTTAACAGTATTTTATCCGGTTTTTTATTTATAACACCTTTTCCCACACTTACCGTGTTAAAGAGAGAATAAGACGCCATCTTGAATGTTCCAATACATCGGTAAACACTGTATGTTTTTCGAGCTGAATAAACATGTTACATTGAATAAAAACACAAAAAATATATCCAGTTTGGTAGAAAAGTAACTTATCTTGCCTTTGATAACATTTATTTGTTATATATTTGTTTTTTGACAACTTTTTCGAATCTGTGTACAGTAATACAAACCCAAGGATTTTTTCTGATTGGCTGTTGATTACCATAGCAACTAAATGTTTGCCCTCCTTACAATATTTACATTCGTTACGCACCCGTGTTGTTCACCCAGTTGCCACAATTACGTTGATTCAGCTACTACTGTCGCTAATAATTCACTGCTGTCCTGATCTGCCGCTGATAATTCACCATCGCTATGCTCAATCGCTAACCGACTTTTCTCTTTGGCTCGCCAGCCAAAACTGACTGTTGACTATTTATTTACTTAATTACGTCTTCTGATTTTTTTATTTAGTCAGTTTAAGAAGTTTGTAATAATTTTTTTTTTTTTTTTTTTATGGATTGTTGACAAAGCAGAGCCTGGAAAAATCATGGATTACATCAAAAAATGCAAGCATGAAAAGTAATATGGTTAAGATTAAACTTAGAAAAGTAAAAGGACTAATTGTTAAAACTGAAAAAGACAAGATATTCTAGTAAAAAATGTTGAGAGTTGAGTTGCCCTTACACACCTTCTCAGTTTTTATATATATATATATATATATAATGTGCAAATAAATGTTACCAGAGGCAAGATAAGTTATTCTTATACCTACCATTTAAACCAAACAAACAAAAAAACTTATGACTTAGTAAAATGTTACTTTGTTAAAACATGAAGAAATATATTGTTAAAACATGAAACCCGACATCAACATTCCTTCCCAATTTTAGTAAGTTTTTACTTTCTTTTGCATCTTAATATTCACATGGAAAATGACGACTTTTTTAGGTATGCTGAAAGTAAATATCACATTCAGATTTGTAGCTTTCTGGATATTAAGATATTTTTTCAACATATTACGTAATGGTATTTGTTATTCTCAACATGAGGAGGAGGAGGGGGTGTTTTGTAACACGCATGTGCTTTAGTACTTTTCAGTTGGAAAAAAAACATGGCCTTCAGTACCTATTTACAATGCCTCCCCACGGGACAGAGTTAGACACCAGGGTCGTTTTTTAACGTGGAGAAAAGGTACAAAAATAAAAATTGTCTCAGTCGTGAAAAACAAAGAAAGAGAACAAGAAATGGAAGGGCAGCATCTGAAGAAAGATACTACACTTTGATCTTGGCCAAAAGGCAAAGTCAGTAAAAACAATGGATTACTGGATAGTGCATAATAAAGGTCTTAATAGAAAAGAGGCTTGCCTTTTTTCTATTGTTCTTGGCCTTTTTTTCTTTTTCTTTCCCCCCCCCGCCCTCGACACAAATGAATTATTGTACTATTTTATTATCTTTTTTGTTTTTACACGTCAATAAAAAATGTTTTAAAAACTGGGAGTTAAGTAGGACGTCCCCCAATATGAAAGGGTGAATGCGGTATTATGGTGAAAGAAGATACTAGCTGGGAGAAACCTTTGATTTTGTTTAGTTCTGGAGTGACAAGGATGACCAATGACCCCAAAATCCCCCCTTTTGAGTTGGCCATGTGCCTAAGTTTATTGTTCATCGTTGATTTTGACTATTTTTAACATGAATAAAAGATTTAATATCTCAAAGTGTAGTATCTGTTCCGGCAGATACTGCAAGCAAGACCATATGTTGGGGAAACCCCACATATAAGTCCTTGGTCAATGTAGGGGCAACCAATTGTCACTATCCAGATCCCCTACTCCCCGGGGAGTTGGTCCCCATTTCCCCTTCATTTCTCACTTTAAAAATCGGCCTTGTGCCTAATTTGCTCGGTTTGGGGAGCAAATAAATACCTTGGCCTTCGGGCCGGGATCAAAGTGTAATATCTGTTCTGCAGATGCTGCACTTAAGATAATTTGTACCAGTCAATGGAGGGGAAACCCTCTGTACTGGGACAATTATTTTTGGTAACCAGAGTGCCCCCTTTTTGCCTACTTTTAGGGGAGCTGCTTTTTATCCCACATTAAAAACGGCCTTGCACCTAATTTGCTTTGGTGAGGAAGCAAATAAATGCAATAAAGGTCTTAATATACAGAAAACTACTTGTCTCTGCCAAATGTAAATGTGATATTCGTTTTCAGCATACCCGAAAACATTCAATTTAACGGTGAACTGCTGAGGTGGAAAGAAAGAAAAAAATATCCCAATTTCTTTATTTAGTGACTAACTAGATGTAAAATATTTTGTTTATATCTGTTTATTTTAAGAAAAGGATAATTTGGTGCAACTTAATCTACCTAGACTTGTATTTAATTTAGCTTTTAAGATACTATAATTCAGTTAAAAAGACAAAACGAAACAAAAACAAATCTTTTTAGCTCGGTTTTGACAGTTTATTTTTACAGAATTTAACACAGTAGACAAGAACGATGAACCATCTACCACTGACCCTACCTACTTATCAACGACCTTATAAGCTACTTATTACTAATAATAAAACGGCTTTTGATGTTATCGCACCGTTTTCAGTATTCCAGATCCAGATACAAGAAAAAATAAAGCCTAACCTTTGTGTGTGGGGTTAAAAAAACGGGCACGTTTTACTATAGACAACAAACTGAAAAAGTGGTAAAAAAAATTTTTTTTTACATAAGAGTCACCACTTATCACGGCCTAGAGGCCACTCGAGGATAAGGGTTAATGAGTGTACGTTAGTCAATGTTGTAGTAATCGTTAAGTGGAAATTTAGTAAATTGGATTACCTAAGAGGATGGCTCATCAAGAACTTGTTCACATTGGACTTGAAGATAACCATATTGTAGTCGGTTAGAAAGCAGGGAAACGGAAAAGTTCCGCAGGCGTGCAGTTCTAAGAAAAAAAGCTTTGTTCATGGAATTTATGTTTAGGTTTAGACCCAGATAAAGAGTATGTACGGCACAATCACATTCACACACTGGTTCTCGCCAGATCGTTGAAGTTAAGCAACGTTGAGCCTGGCCAATACCAGATGGGTGACCATTTGGGAAGGCTAGGTGCTGTATATACCTTCTGGGCAGGTTGAGCCAGCACCCTCACCCTGTAAAAATCTCCTCGCTACAAAAACATCTACAAAAGTTGTAGATGGCCTATGCCCTTCCAGGGGCTCAAGGGCTATGGACAGATAAAGAGTGGGGGAAATTATTGATAGTGGTTTCAGCTTGACTAATGTTTTTCATGAAAATTTGGCGAGGGGAAACCGTAGATTGGAGCTCAGATGAACACTTGCCATAAAATTAACGATAAAGCAGAGACACGTTCGCAAGATCTCTTCTGTGGGGAAAGAGGTTGCAAGGAAGAGAAAAAGGCATCCCCCACTAGCCTATGAAGTCTATTTTGAACTTTGTCAAGGCAGGATAAGTTGCTTCTAGCAGATATGGCAACAGTACTCCATCTTTGGACATACTTGGCTCTTATACAGGTAGAGAATGTTACCAATGGCAAGATAAGCTACTCTTCTACCTACCTGGATAAGTTTTTGGTATTTTAACTTATTTTAAAGTATTTTTTTAAAGCTCAAAACACCAGTAATGCTGAACGATAAAGTTAAAATGAAAACAAAGTTAGCAACATGATGCTGTCAACTTTTGCAGTCTCAAGAATCGCTCAAATTTAAAAAAAAAGAAATACACCATTTCTATCGGCATTTCATTTTATTTTAGAGTTTAGAGCGATTCTCAGGACTTCGAAGATAGTAGCTTCATTTTGCTATCTTTGTTTTCATTTTAACTTAAGCGCTCAGCACTAGTTGTGTTTCAAACTTAAAAAAATTTTTTTTTTAAATAAGTTAAAGCACCAAAAACTTGTCCAGGTAGGTAGAAGAGTAACTTTTGTTTTTAGTAACATTTATTTGTTATATATATTTTTTATTTTATTTATTTTTTTACCTTTTTGGTTTGTTTCCTATAGTAAAATATGCCCCAACCTGCCTAACATTTATAATTATGGACCACTTAAAATAAACTATTTCTCGGTCTCTTAGGAGTAGCCCAGATATTAAATCTGCAGTGACAATGCAGATTCAGTTGTAGAATATAAAAAAAAAATGTTAACAATAGCTAATGTTAAAAACTCACTATGAACTCAGCAATCATGTTTTGTCACTGATAATGCTCTTGGGGAAAGGAGGTAAGGTAGGCGAATTTCCTCCACATTAATAATGGACCTTTGCCCTTTCAAGGAGAGGCATGTCAATAAGGCTAGTTCCTCACTAAACACCGATACTTTAACTGCAACTGAACATTCACTGTTAAATTGATGACTTTTATAGGTTTTCGGGTATGCTGAAAACAAATATCACATTTAAATTTGTGCCAGACAAGTAGTTTTCCAGATATTTAGACCTTTATTATCCAATGTAATCCCTTATGTTTTCACTGTCGGCCATGATTTTTTCCCAACTGAACAAGTCCTAATGCGTGTTACAACCCCGACGGCCACTAAAATTCATTAAGTAATACATTGAAAAAAATGTGTTAACATCCAGAAAACTACTTGTTTGCCACAAATTTGAATGTGATACTCGTTTTCAGCATACCTGAAAATCTATAAAAGTTGTCAATTTAAAAGTGAGTGTTAAGTTGCAGTTAAAGTAAAAATTTACCTTAATAAATTTCGAAGCAGAACAGAAAATAATTCTTGATAATCAAGAAATATATATATATATATATATATATATATTGAGGGGTACTTCTGCAGTTTCCGATCTATGCTACTTTTTAGATATGATTTTCAAGTTACTAAATTCAATTTTTACAGTATCTTTTGTGTATTAAATTGATAGTGAAAATACAAAATAGTTAACAACGTCCCCACCTCCCCATGTTAAAAATGGTTTTCTAAATAAGAATATTATTTCAGCACGGTCGTAAATTATCAAGTACCCTTTGTGTACCTGCACCAGAAAGTAAGGATTCATATTTACATTCGATTTGTGCTGTAAACAAAACCTCTAGTATAAAATCATAGCAAATTAGTATTTTTTTCTTTTCGATTCAGACAAATTGGCTAAGAGCAAAGTGTAATATCTGTTTTGGTAGCATACCTTTGTGTCCTGTCATTGAACGAGAAATTCTTCTAAATTGGGACAATTTTAATTTTTGTTTAGATCCAGAGTATCCATTTTTTAATTTTTTATTTCTTTTGGGGGAGGGGAGGCGAATTTTCCCCACATTAAGAATTATGTTTAACTCTGTCCTCCTGGAGAAGTAAGTGAATAGGGTCAGAAAAAACACAGGAAACTCATGGATGTAACACTGAATCAGCTAACCTGAAACTGATTACAGCTTAATAAGATAAGTAATCTCCAGAAATTAATGAAATAGAAAAAAAAAAAAAAACGCTATGACCAGGAATTGAATTTAATTTTTTATTTTTTCATGTCCATCAACCATTTAAAACTTCATGGCAATCCTGACTGGTTTGAAACTACATTTTGGCATTGTAAAACTTCTACTGTAAATAGAACCATTTCATGAAATAACTTGAGTTGCCATCAAAGTGTCTCCGAGGTTCCCACCCCCTATATTTGTTTTGTCCACACCCAATGTGGCAACTATTTCAAAAGACCCCCCCCTCACTTTCTCATGTATTTTGAAGTTCACTCTGTGTATGTTTATATATATATATATATATATATATATATATATATAAGCAGTAATTTGTTGCTTCAGTCATGAGCATATTTCGGTCTTCTAATATTTAGTAACTAGTGACCTCTTCAGACAACAACGCTTATCCGCTTTTGATTATAAACGTTGTTGCCTGAAAAGGTATCTGGTTACTAAATACTAGAAGACTGAAACATGCTCATGACTGTGTAGTAACAAATTACTGCTTATGTAAAGACAAATTGAACATGTAACTTGCTCTACTTCCATATTAAGCACTCTTGTATTAACCTCGTTATATTTTACTGGTTACCTTACTTTTGAAAAATAGCAACCTCAAACTAATATATGTATATGGTGATTCTTTGAAGCTACATTTTGGTGTTGTAAAACTACCATTGCCAATGGAGTTAAATAAATGCCTTCCTACAAGAGACAAGTTAAACAGCAGTCATGCTGCATATAACTACTAGCTTTTGCTGTCATGAAATCTTGACAGATGGGCTCTTCCACAGGAACAATACACACGGTCAGGCTTAAATGTTTCTGGGATGTTAGACTTGTGCTGCTTCTGCAAAATGCATCTCCAGATTGACTGTTTTAATCGCTTTGTGCTTCCACATTCATACTGACGGCCTTAAGGTTGTCTTTATTAACATGCTTGAAACATCTGTTTGGCTTGTGTCTCTCACATTTACCTTATGGAGTAGTGTAGCAAAGCAGTACACTCGGCAGGACACTTGTCTAGGATGGAAGACACTTCCTAAATAGCCGTTCTAGTGTCTGGTTTGAGAGATTGTTAATTAATGTTTAGGATTTTCCTAAAGTCTATTTGTTGAAAATTGTGTTGATAATGTGTGGCCAATGTTTCTGAGGAATACAGGAATATAGACAAGATGTATCATCCATGCTTAACTTTGTTTTGATGCTGATTGAACTGATTGAGCGCACATTTTGTTTTTGCTTTTTCTTAGCCTATCTGACTTTTTTGATCTCCAGTTATTTTAGAGTTGAGGGATGCATCTCGGAATAGTGCTGCCAAGTTTTGTTTGTGTGGATTTTGAGCCCTCTTTTCTGGTTTTTGATTTGTTTTATTAAAAAAAATGTCTGAAATATGAAATTTTCTGAGAGTTCAAATGGAACCTTAAACTGATCTTATATACAAAATCATTTATTAAAAAAAAAAATAAATAAATTTCCTCTAAGATTTGTTTAATTTGGTCACTTGAGAAGGCGATTCAATAATGGTAGTCGACTGTTGATTGAAGTGTCTCCCACCTGTAACTTACCGTGTAATTTAGTGTGGCAGCTGCTGGAGTAATACAATGACTACTGCTAACTAACCGTCGTCGTAGTAATATATCAATCATCTCAAAAGTCCAGCTGTACTAAATAATTTGTTTAGAGGAAACCTGTTTGACAAGATGAGACCTTGACGCAACCCCTAATCAGATTAACCGATTAAAAACAAATGTTTTTTTTTTTTTGCCATCTTTATGATGAAGAGCAAAAATGCTTCCAACCAAGAACATAGTTTTATGCTTTGTACCCCCCCCTTCATTTCTAATTCAGACATCGATGTAATGTATTTCTCTTGTAGTATTGAACTTGAGTTTCTTATATTTTTGTCTTTTATGTACTAATGAGTACATAGGCCACTTGAGAATAAAGGTTAAGCCAACATTTCGTTAGAAAATTGACAGTCATGATTTTTTGCATATTCAAAGGAAAATTAAACAAATTGTAAAAAAAACAAAAACAAAAATTTAGTTTCAAATTCATGATAAAAAAGTGTTTAAATATTTAGATCGCTGTCAGGGACAGATTTTTCAAAAATTATGTATAAACAATATTTTTTTTCTTTTGAGATTATAACATGATGAACATTTTGAAATTAAAATCAATTTAGCATTATGGGAGTTGGGTGTCCCCTCCTGTTCTAACACTTTTTCATCATAAGCGATAACAAAAAAACTATCATTTTGCATACTGCCATCTTGGAAATCTGTTGATTATACTAGCATATTTCCTCATTTCAAAAGTGATTTTTTTCAGATTTCATGCGTAATAGTAAATTATATTTTAACTCCAAAAAGTTTATCATATCATACCTTAAAAAAATCATTTTTATTGCCTATACACAATTTTTTTTTATTTTTTTAATTGCAATCTGTCCTCGATGTGAATTTCTACATTAGCACAAATTTTCCAGTAATTGTCTACGTAAGTTTTTGAAGCCTATGAACGTTCGCTCCGAACCGCTAGACGTCAAAACTGAAATAATTTCCTTTTTATTTAATTTTCATAATCATGTTAGAAAAATTAGATGAAGTTCACGATTTTTAGTGTTGCCTTTATAAGTAATACACCTATAATGCACTTTATAAGTAATACACCTATAATGCACTAAACCTTGATGTTATTTTTTTCTGTTCCTTTTGCAAAACACATTATCCAAAGTCAAAAGCAGAAACAATTTTCTTTGTAAAACAACCAAACCAAACACAGTGAATAAATATTTGAAGGTTTTGAAGTATAAAAATTGTTCCAAAATGACTGGATTTGGCATTAAATAATTGGAAAAAGGTTGATGTGCTATAAAACAACCAAACTATTATACTAGTATACATGGGGTGGGAGTGGGGGATAAATATTTGGTATAAATAAACTTCAATCTCTATCTTGTCCACCAATTTTCAGTTGTGAATTTCCAACAGTCTTTATTTCGTCACTGTTCAATGATCTGCTCCAAATGTGCACCTTTACATTGCAAGCATACCTGTGTACGCGATTGTCAATAATTTTAGCGCATTTCTCTCTTGACACTGAATGAGCGTTTCCATTGCCATTAGTGAGTTTAAGATTTTATGAACCAACTTGTATAAGTTTTGACGCAATATTAATGACCCCAAAATTTTGTCTTGGAGCTTTTTCTGAACTAAGGTTTTTTGCAAATTTCCTTGCAAGAATTCTTCATAAACCTGTAATATTATCGTAATTGCACACAATTATTTTGTGCTCATAGATGGCATTTTTAGGTATTTTTAGAATTTTATGGTTCTTACTTTTGTATGTAACAACTCCCTTTCTGCCTGGAGTGATTTTTAAATTTCACACAAATGTACTTAAATGTGTCTGGGAGTGTTCTTGACTAGGTTTTGTATCAAAATGTCTTTGATAATGTATCGATAATCAAAAAAATCTGATTAAAGAAGGAACAGTCCGATTTCCACTACAGTTAACACCCTTATACAACCTAACATCACAAGTGCATTTGAGAAGTTTTATCATTGCACAAGCAGAATGGTCCAGCATATAAAATCAACAGTAGGTTCTTTGATAAGATAGGAGCACTTTCGAAATATTTGTTTAGAGCACAGTTGAACCATGATTTTTGCATTTCAAACTTTAATTCAAGCCCTTATATATAAAATATATTTTTATAAAATGAACAGTAGGTTCTCTACAGTGCAATCTAAACTACAATGTATTGTGGACTGTCACTGTGGGGATGCATGTGAAGCTTCCTCATGGTGTATCACATAGGTCCTTGACTAGAGCGGGCAACCAATCGATTTGATTGAAAAATGGGCAGTTTCAGTTATTTTGATGAAAATAAAAGTATTGCAAATGTGAAACCTTCATTGGTCCTCATCCAATCCGAACAACATCGGGTTTCCCTGCTAGTGAATAATAAAATCGTTTTATAATAATCACAAACTAAAAATTGCTTTGTAGATACTTGCCTACTCATTCACATGAAAAGTTTTTTGGCTAAATTTGGAATAATAAAACCTATTTTAATGATTGAATAATTTATTGAAGTAAACAAGAAAAGCTACAAAAATTAATAATAAATCAATTAAATATGTTTAATGTGGGCACAAGTCAGAGAGGGGGGGAGCTATGATGAATTAATGAATGGCCCATTAAAATCTACGGCTGTGAAACTATAGTCCGTCATCCCATATATATGTTCCACTTGTAGTTCAACTTTCATATGTGTTCAGCAACGTTTAACATTTCGTTGTTACTAATGCAGTTTCACACACACACGCATACGCACACACACGTGTCTGGTCAGCATTCGTTCAAGTACGGGAAATTTTCTGGATAGAACTGGCCCAACCACTCCAGAGTGAATGCCGAAACACACACATTAATTAAATCTTTTTTTCTTTTTTTTTTTTTTTATTGCATTTTCACTCCAAACAAGGCACAGTGTCATTTTGATATAATTTGAAGCGATACTATGTAGGGAGTTAAGCAGCAAGATGTCTGTTTACGTTACACTTTAACTTCTGCATGTCAATACAGTCAGAAAAGCAGGAACCTGGAAGGGAATTCCAAAGTCTAGCAGTCGTATGGAAGAAACTAATAGTAGAAGGCTTTCTTACATCTGGGGATTTTTACTGTGTAGGGGTGTGATTTTGCTGCTTGTCGAGTTTGTCAGGGGTATTTAAGTCAGGGGTGCATGTAGTTCATCAGTGCACCTACCATTAACATACTTGTAAAACAGGCAGAAAGATGCAACATTTCGTCGATGGGACAGAGGTTGAAGCCTAGCTGATAGTGTGGGACCTATTAGGTTGGCGACTCTCTTTTGAATCTTGTCTAAGAGTGAGAGACTAACAGCAGATGTGCCAGCCCAAGTATAGCAATAATACATACATGGGCGAATGGTGGCCCTTGTAAAGGTATAGGATACTTTCGGGCATAAGTAACTTTCTAGCATGGTAAAGAGAGCCCACCTTCTTTGCAGCAGCCTTGGCAATGCACTCAATGTATCTGTTTTAACTCATATTCCTGTGAACGTTAAACCGAGGAGTTTAAACAAAGTACTTTCAGGTAATATATCATTAGCCATGGCTATTAGTAGTTGAGAAGGTTTCTTGTAATTATTAAAGGAAACAAGCTTAGTCTTGGCAGCATTGAATGTCACCATCCAGTTTTATCCCCATTCCACCACAGAAAGAGGTTTTCAGCATTTGCCTTGGATAAGTGTTCATTTGTTTTTTCCTCATGTCTGTTATTGTCAGCAAATATACCCATCTCAGAGACTATTTTATCAGGGAGGTCATTTATGAATATCAGTAATAATAAAGATCCAAGGATCGACCGGTGAGGCACACCTGCATTTATATCATATTGTTTTGACGTACGACCATCTAGGGCAATTTGGATTCTTCTCTTACGTAAGAAGGATTTAATTATGTTAAATATGTGTCCAGTAATACCATAGGATCTGATTTTCATGAGAAGACCATTGTGTCATACCCTGTCAAAAGCCTTAGATATATCTACGGCAAATACCTAGCTACCCCTGCTTTATCCAGTGCATGATATATACGTTCAGAGATTACAGTTAGAATATCTGCAGTAAAATGGGCTTGTCTAAACCCATACTGTCAGTCGGACAGACGTTTAGCATCTGTGAGGTGATGGACTAGAGCTTGATTAATTATGGACTCAAATATTTTGGTAAAAAGAGGGAGGAGGCTAATGGGGGCGATAATTTGATGGGTTAGTTTTTCTGCCAGAATTCTTGTAAACTGGTACCATAGAAACGGTTTTCCAGCAGTCAGGAAAGCAAGATTCATTAAGGAATTGTTTGGAGAGAACTGGAGCAACCTCAATGGAGCATTTTTTTAATAGTACAGCCGGAATGAGATCAAGTCCACATTTTTGAGGTGTCTAGGTTTTTTATGATATCATGTACTTGAGAAGGAGTGATTTTCAAATCATCTCGTGTGGTTTCTGTCCACAAAGGAAAATCAGGGAGGGTATGGTTTGCTGGGTCCAAAGTAGAGTTGCAGGCAAACTGACGGGCAAGCAGATTAGCCTTCTCGGTTGCTGTGCAAACAACTTCAAGATTGTTGGATAGTAGTGAAATTGTTGATTGCCTATTATTTACTACAATGTGTTTTCTGGTAGTTTGGTATATTCTCTCTTAGCTGTCACTACTTCTTTCTTACAATTACTTCTAACTTCTATAAACTTTTTGTCTATTCTGGATTTATGTTGCATAAATCTGTGATCTGCATGCTGCCTTTGAGCAATGGCAACTGCACAAGTACCTATTTACAATGCCTCGCCACGGGACAGAGTTAGACACCAGGGTCGTTTTTTAACATGGAAAAAAGTACAAAAATAAAAATTGTCTCAGTCGTGAAGGATTTCTTTTCCACTGAAAGGGAACGAGAAATGGAAGTGCCACATCTGAAGAACAGATACTACACTTCGATCTTTACCAAAAGTAGAAGTAAACCATTAGGGAGAGTGGGGTTTGCTATAAAACTTACGTGTGAGAACATGTGCTTCAATTGCTGCTTCAAACCATTAAGTGGTTTCATTTGCGCACTATTCAGCAGGAAAAGAAAAGATATTTCCCCATGGAGCATCTCTGATGTGATCCCCGATAGCATCTCAGTCAGCCTTATTGTAGTTCCTTGCCATTTTGAGCAGTGGCTCTTCAATTTCGGTTGAGAGTTTAGGCTGATGTCTATCATTATCACAGTGTGATCAGCATTTCCAAGAGGGTAATGGACATTTGTTATACAATCCTCAGGAACTGTTGTCAGAAATAGGTCCAGAAGTGAGGCTTGCTGTGTGAATGTAAACGTAGATTCCATGAACAAACGTTACTGTCTGTGTGAATGTAAACGTAGATTCCATGAACAAAGCTTCTTTCTTAGAACTGCACGCCTGTGGAATTGTCTTCCGTTTTCCTGCTTTCCAGCTGACTACAATATGGTTGTGTTCAAGTCTAACGTAAATAAGTTCTTGATGAGCCGTTCTATATAAGTTATCAAATTTACCAAATTTTCATTACTAATGATTACTATGTTGTCCAATTTCTACTGTACACTCTTTAACCCTTATCCTTGAGTGGCTTCTTGGCCTTGAAGTGGTGATGCCTATGTAAAAAAAAAAAAAAAAAAAATATAGACAAGTTACGTGATGCTACCAACTGTGTCAGTGTAGTTAGAGAAGCTAAGCCAATTACTGTGGTGGACATTAAAGTGACCAAGTACTTGTATTTGGGTGCTAGTGTCATAGAAGAGTGCTACATCTATACTGACAGAGACGTGAGTACAGTCTTGGGTCGAGAGAGAGCGATAAAGAAAATATAAGTAGCTAACTCTGTATTGTAAAATTAGTTGAAAGTACATGAAGGCCTGGTCATCTGATTCTAGGTTAGATTCCATAGTGATAGGGCGGGTGTTATGAATATAGGCTCCAAGTCTGTACATGTGTCTATCAGAGCCCTTACGACAAAGTGGAAGATAACCAGACATGTTAAAGTGGTTAGAAGGGATGGAGGAATGGAAGTTAGTTTCACTTAATGCTAAGATATCTGCAAAGTTTGCTAGGAGAAATGATTCTGCCTCATCTAAGTTAATTCTAAGTCATATTTGTAAATGTGAGCCTCAAGGGAGGAGGCGATGCGTTGTTCAAATGTGTGTCTGGTTTGATTGTTATTTTGGATCGAGCTGTCAGGGATGCTAAGCAAAATGGGTGTGCATTGCCACCATCATGCAACCTAAGTAGACCATCAGGCGACTCCTTGTCCTTATATTTATAACTTAAGGGCTCACCTACTTTACCTATAATTTATGCTTTACCTATAATTTATGCTTTACCTATAATTTATGCTTTACCTATAATTTATGCTTTACCTATAAATTATGCTTTACCTATAATTTATGCTTTACCTATAATTTATGCTTTACCTATAATTTATGCTTTACCTATAATTTATGCTTTACCTATAAATTATGCTTTACCTATAATTTATGCTTTACCTATAATTTATGCTTTACCTATAATTTATGCTTTACCTATAATTCTAATTTCCAAACTGCTCATCTACATGTTTCACTACTGACATAACTAACACAAAAAACAGTTTCCTAGACACCTTTTGATAAAGAGACAATGCCTGAAAATATAAGGATTGCGCTGATAAAAAATAAGTGATAAAATAAAATTGTCCAAACACCATATATTGTTGTAATGTTTTATTTCCTTTTATTTACCCCTCCGCCCAACGTCCACATCTTCCACATAGTCACAGTCTTCTAAATTATAAAAATCTCTCGATTTCATTGTGACATTTTAAATCAGTTGTCGTTGATTTTTTTGTTTTTGTTTGTTCAACAGCTGTTCATTTGAAACCATATGTCACTAAATCTGCAATATTGTTTAGCTTTCAAAATAAGTTGTCTTCTCATATTTTTTTTATTGCTTTTTTTATAGTGTGTGTATATATATACACACGCGCACACTAACAGATGTATCTGGCGTTGCCCGGTATTAAATGTAACATTAAATTCCTTAAAAAAAAAAAAAAATGGAAAGAAACTGAGACATGTACATGTAAATATGTTTTTCTAAACAGTTCATTTCTTGTAAGTAAAAAAAAACAAACTTTAGCTGAGATTGAAACTAAAACCTAAAGACTGTGAGTCAAGTATGATAACCATTAGGCTAGCTTGCAATGATCTTAAAACAGTGTTTTAAAACCTACTTATTCTTAACATAGGGAAGCTGTCGTGTGAATAATTCGCACATGCATTGTTGTGAAACAGTTGACCGATAAAACTCTGATGACCACCAAGTAACAATTTTTTAATTTTGACCCCATAGCAGCTCTTTTTTTTTTTTCGGATGAAAACCGATTAAAAAGTTTTCCACACATTTGAATACCCTACATACCAAATTTCAAGTCTTTCAATCAAAAATTCATTGAGTATATAGGTTGAGAAGTGCCCTCATACACACATATTCTCACTTTTCTAGATAGTTAACAGCAAAACCAATCTTGCTATTGTCACATAAAATAGATTTTATCATTGAATAATCCGTGCAATAAATAAGCTGTTTTGTAAAAAACACTTGAAACTATGGAAGTTGTAAACTTGTTCTATGTCGACCATGGAAGGTAAAAAAATGAAAATCTGTTGAATTGTAGAGAGACAAGTAAATAAAGGTATTGTTTACGAAATATTTCAGAGTGACCCCCCCCCCCACATGGGCGGGTTGGGGAAACTTAATAATTAATTCATCTGGTTCTATTATTGACATTGGTTCTCCCTCTCTCTTTCTAGTATGAATTCTTTCTAGAAAGACATTAGGTACTTACAGGAGAGACCACATGAAAGTTGCCAACATCCCAAATGAAAGTTTCAGTGTAATGAACTGGATTTTAACTTCGTACACCCAGGTTGTCAATCTGTGTCGTTAACTATTTAGCCACCATCAAATCTTTATAATAATACTGTAGCATATGACATGTAATCATTGACAAAAAACAACCAAATCTCTTGTTACTAGTAGTTGGCTTATTGAATAGTGATATCTCTGGGGTTTTTTTTCTCTTATTTTCCATTAAGTCATAATCATAGTTGTTGCAAAGAAATAGTTTCTGTCTTCCTCTTTTCTTCAGTTCTGCAATAGGGTAACAAACAATAACAAAAAACATCATCTTCGCTTGATGATATCATGTTATTTGAGGTGTTATTCTTTTAAAACATTGTAAAGTTACATCTTCCCCTTGTCCGCTCCGAGCAAAGACTGCTTCAAATGAAGACCACTTCAAAAAACCAATCAAATTCTACCATCTCGTCTGCCAAAGTGAGTGAAAGAAAGTGAGACCTTTCACTCTTGTTTACAATGTTTCACTTTGAACACGTTGTAGGCTTCATTCAAATCTTTTAACTTCAAATGGAATTTTAAACTTTTCTGCTTAATTTACCCTCACGCAGAAAATTCCGTTTTTAACACCATTTTTACACACACAATTTAAATATCACTACTAAAATATTTAAAAGGCATTGGACCTTAGAATGAAAGCAGCCTACCTTATAGTTTAAAGGTGCCAGAGAGTTACTGAATACATAACAAAAGGACAAAGAGTACAACAGCCAAAATGTTGTGAATGTGACAACCAGAATGAAGGTAAGTTTTAATCTTCTAAGTAAATAAAGCTCTTGGAAATATTGCCAAGTTGTCCATTTTTATTTTTTCAGCTTTTATTACAAAAAAGTGAAAGTAAATATATTTATTAAAAAGTTATTTAACTTTGTAAAGCAAATGCATTGAACGAGAAAAATTCAAATATGTTTATTCAAATAAAAATTGTATATAACCAGAATTTATTTCAAAATTAACTTTTAATTTTGAATGTATATATATATGTATATGTATATATATATATATGTATATATATATATAGTAATTTATAAAATATGTATGGCGATTAAGCTACACTGAGTATTCTGCGTTTCATCCACTATAGGATTCATCAGGCTTATGCCATAATGCATAAGCCTGACGAATCCTATAGTGGATGAAACGCAGAATACTCAGTGTAGCTTAATCGCCATATATATTTTATAAATTACTAACTAGCTTTACCTACGTATTGAGCACTTTTGAAGTAAATACTTAAAGTTTACGCATAAATCTATGCTTTCGTATGTTAGATTTATGTGAGAAATTGAAGTAGTTATATATATATATATATATATATATATATATATATATACTAGCAAAAGTACCCGTCGTTGACTGGGTTCAAAAACAGCCTACAGAAAATGGACTCTGATTTATGAAAGTATGATAAGTTATGAAAAGGAAGGGTTGTAAATTTGGGTTAAATTTGGGGGTATCAAAACCAAAGCAAAATATGATGAAAGTAAAAATAAAATAGATAAACCCCATAATTTATTATACCATACCTGTTCACACTGAAACACTTATCACAATATTCTGTGGATATATATTAAAAAAACCTTGTTAAACTTTGTGACATATTTCCATTCTATAGAGGTCAGGTGCAAACGAACACCCCATAATTTTATTATACCATATTTCTTCAAACAGAAACATAATTATCAAAGTATACATACACAAATAGATATGAAAAGTCTTTATTAAAGTTTGTGCCTATTTCCATTCTATGGAGGCCAGGCACGAACGCAGACCCCACAATTTTATTATACCATCCCTATTTAAGTTAAAACATACTTATCAATATATTCTTATGTACATCTATATCAAAAACACTTGTATACGTTTTTTTTTTTTTTTTAAATTTTTAAATTTTTTATTTCCATACTTTGTGGACCAGGCGCGAATGCAGACCCCACAATTTTAATGAACCACCGTTCTGCCAGATCAAACATACCCATTCCTGTGTCTCGATACATCTTCTATCATATGTAATCAGTTTTTTAAAATAGTCAACCATATAGGAGCCTATTCGTGACCAGACACACACACACACACACACACAGACATTCAGCTTTATATATATATATATATATATATATATATATATATATATATATACACACACACACACACTCACACACAATATGCCAATGGCATTCATTTTAGGTGGATTGAACTGGGTTCCTCCAAAGGAGGAAGTATCAAAGAAATATTAAATTCACAAGCGGTCTCTTGTCTCTTAATTAAAATAAATAATAAATTCATTTTCTTTTTGATATGTTTTATTGAAATATCCTTTCAACCTTTTTCCTTTTGACATTTTGTCAAATTTTCATGCATTTATGATTTTTTTCCCCCAAAGTTTTAATATTCAATTCATGTGCTAATTAGCAAAATTTATAGACTGTATCTGAATTTCATTTTGCTAAATGTTTCCTTTGATGACATAAACCATTTATTGAAACTCCATGGAATAAGGAAACATTTTATTTTCTTTGTACTCTCTTTGATGAAAAATAAATTGTAAAATCTAATTTACTGAATTTAAATCTAATTGTTCTTATATAGCTTGTTTGAAGGGATTGGTCATGCCTTATTTGATCAACCTTTATGAAAGTTTTTTTTTTTTCAAGTTGGCTTGTTTTGAATTAGTTTTTTATTTATTATTTTTATTTATTTTTTGTCAGATCATTGCCTTTGATGAGTTGAAGACGGAATATAAAAATCCTATAGACCAATGTAACAGTTTGAACCCTGTAAGTATTGTTTTAATAATAAGCTGGACCCTTCTAAATTATAGTATTTAAAACTATATTGCTTTTTGAAATTTGTGGGAGGTACTAAAGCCACCCTGAGCCTCCACTATGGTCGCCAGGCAGAACCTGAACCTTAAGCACAAAGCCGTCACTGTCTTTTGAGAGATGTCTGAACACCAGTTTGATCCTGTCAATCAGCTTGTCCTTGATTTTGCAGTTGGTATCTTTCTCAGCTGCACTCCGTACATAATAGACCATGCGAGGTGAGGGTGGGGGGGGGGAAAGATCTTTGCACTGATGAAATCATGGAAGTTTGACATGGAGTTGAATCTTATTGCCACATGTGTGGCCTTTCTACAGCCTTTCTCTCTCTCTCTCTCTACTTAATGCTTGACAACAATGGACATCAACTCAACAGAACTATCTGAATTGAGTTTGAGTCCCTTTTTAAAGATGTGGACTAGCATAATGTGGTCTTCGCTAGAAACATCCCAAAAGATCACCACAGTTTGAGGAAATTTTGTTTTCATCATGGACTATAGGCCAGCCACCTGTTGTTTTATGTGTTTGTGAAAATAGTCCTGAGAATGAACAAAGCATCATCTCGACTGAATGTTTGATCTTGTTGATGAGTTTCTTGGGCTTTAGCAGTGAGTACTTGACCTTTGCAATTCTTGTATAAGGAGTAGTATTTAGCCTGAAATAAAATTACTCTTCAGAAATATTTGTTTACTCCAAAATATTTCACTGATAAAATTAAATTCATTTGAGTACATTTTTTTTTTTTTTTTAACTGATTAAAAAATTTCTGTATCATTAGTATCAGCAATGGAAAATTGAGTTTAACATTTAAAAAACAAAAAAAATGATTATTTTTGGAATTAGAAATTTGACTCGAATCTTTTTGATTCTTTTTTTTCTCTTGTCTAAAAATTCATATTTTTATATTTTTTTCTTGTATTCCAGCTTGTTCTTCCTGAATACCTCCTCCACATTTTCTTTAACATTCTCTTTTTGTTTGCAAGAGAATGGTTTTCAATTCTACTGAATGCTCCGCTTATTGCATATCATGTGCGCAGGTCAGTAACACTCAATTGCAATCACTTTTTCTTGCTTCTTTAGAGACAAAAACGGGTGCTCTTTAGCTGGCATCTCAAATATATGGGCTCTCGTGTGTGTGGCCAGCATAAAAGAATATTGTATTTCATCATTTAATGCAAAAAATTACTGTCTTTATAATTTAAGCAAGATTGTTCACTGGAATGCACTTTTCTTTATTTAGAATTAGCGAGGGGTACCCGGGGTTGCCCGGGTGGTTGGGGGGGGGGGTAAAAAAAAAAAAAGTAAGTATGAGGATCGAACCCGAACCGTTGAGGCAAAGTTGTAAATTAAAGTGTGAAAAGAAAAAAACGTGCGATGTTAACCATTGCCCCACCGTGAGATGCTTACGGAAACACGTTTGAATTTATTTAATTAGTTGGATTTAGCAGGTGCCCGTTTTAATGAGTTAATGAGGTCAACTGCGGGATAGTATTCATTTACTGCTGAATGCTTTTTTTTTTCCCATCCCCAAGATGTTATAGGAAAAAGACTAACCCACATGTGGCGAGCGACAAATATTGAATATTTATCTTCCTGAAATCGAGCAAATTAAATAGACAGGCGAGCTTCGTTGTTAACTGTGAAATATTACGATTTGTATGTGATATAAAAAGTTTTAAAAAGTTGTTAAGCGAGCGACCGCTTCTCTGAAAGAAGCCTTTTGTAGACACACAGAAAAAGCGAACGCACATACATACATTTTCGCTTTTATATTTATAGATGTCTTCTCTTTTATTCTTGCAAACACATTTTTGTTTAAAATTTGTTTCTTTGGTATTTATGTAAAATAAGGCCTATTCTATTGTCAGAATTTTACATAAAATGCTGAAAGGTACTGAATAAAAGTTTTTTTTTTTTTTTTTTAATGCACATGCTGGTTAATTTTTTTAAATGAAATTTCTGTTATAAAAGTAATTCTAAGAAAAATAAATTGAAAAAAAAAAACTAGTTTTGTTATGAAGAAAATACAATGAGTAATTATTGGACAATTTTGACAAAAGAAAATTCAAATTAGAAAACATTTATTGTAAGGTAAGTTTCATGAATAAATAGTTATTTTTTGAATAATAAAAACTGATCGCAAACGAAAGTTTTTAGAATTTTTTTCATTTGATTTTTTTTTTCTTTTACAATTTTTTTCCTATGATCTTTTTTGTTCAAATCAAAATAAATATGTATTTTTGAAAACCAGTGATAGCAAATGTTTTCTTAAATGATGTTGACTATTGCAATTTCATTGACTTAGCATTTAGCCACTTTTCAGTATTTTATGTACACTTCCTTGAAAATTCCAACAATAACACAGACCTTATTTTGCATGATTAATTTTATTAAGCTATTTTGTTACTTTTTTATCCCTGAATTATTTCTTTGTGATTATCGTGTTTCTAATTTTAAGTCACAAAAATATTCCACAATTTTATTAAATGACTTAATTGCGTGTGGCCCTGATAACACAGATGGACCCCTATTGTCCTCGGAGTATCCTGAGTTTGACATACCTTCTGTTGACGCATCCATTCAATGTATGTTTAGAAATTAAACATGTAATTTCAAACTTCGACATGACAGATGGACCAACGGATTAATAAAGCTACGTGAAGGGATTTAAGTGCATTTCGATGAGGAATAAGTTGCATTTCTTCAAATTTTTTTTTTTTGTTTTTCTTAAAATTCTTCTGACAAGAATTTATTCATGCAAATTAGGCTTTTAGTTATAGAAGTCTTGTATAATTTTGTACATTTCTTCTGAACCCTAACCCGATGGTCTAACAATGTGAAACGAATAGTAATAATAGCTTGCTGAACATCCCTAGCATCATAAATTTGAAATATCTTTACAAACGTCAAAAGTTTATTTGGCACTTATCCAATTTTATCCCATTACTAGCATGTTACCTGGTATTACCTGGTTGTGGAAGCTTCTGTTCAGTCTCAAGAGACAATACTGGATAACCCCCCCCCCCCCCCCGTAAGGATAGCTGCATGTGAAATTGTGAGGCAGGGGTTGCGCAATCCTCAACAACACCTCTCCTGAATCAGCAATGCTTGAGTTCAGTGGCAAGGACAGGATGACTGGAAACAATGCTGAGATAAGCGGAGAGCATTCCCAAATGGTCACTCATTTCAGTGCTGACCATGCTCAATGTTGCTTAACTGCGGTGATCTAACAGGAACTAGTGCGTCAATGTGATTATGCCATATACACGGTTGTGAAATATGCTTACTATGATATTTTAATGGATGCAGATTTTGTATTTATTATAGTTCTCTGTCGATTATTATTTTGTGTACCTAATAATAATAGTCATTTCAAAAGTAAAGATCAAAAAAAAAAAAAATGACTTTGGTGCATCAGCTAGAATTGAAACCAAAACATATAGCTCACCAGCCTTATTCGTTACCCTCTGAGCCACGTCCATACTTGTATAAAAAGTTAAAAAAGAATGTTGTTTACCATATAAATCTATATTTGCACATGCGTAGATAAGCACTTTAAGTTGATTTGTGCCTTTCAAGTTCCTATTTTTCTCAATTTTGACTCCTTAGCGGCTATTTTTACCAGCTAAAAACCAAATTGAATTTATTCCACAGGTACAAATCCCCTATATATATATCAAGTTTCAAGTCTATAGACCAGAAATTGACAGAGTAGTTTGGTAGAGATCGTTCCTCAGACAGATAAGCTCACTTATATATAGTAGCAGACTTCCCTGGCATTGCCCGATCATAAAATACACTTAAATATGATATTTTAATTTATGCAGATTTTGTATTATTATAAAGCCAATAATCTATTGATTATTATATTGGACCCAATATGTAATAGTGATTATTTCAAAAGTTAAAAAAAAAAAATGACTTAAATGCCATTAGCTGAAATCAAGGCTGAAACATTCAGTGCTCAGGCCATAGGCATTCAGTGTTTCAGCCTTTATTATTAAGTTGTCACCAGAGAGATAAGAAAAGCTAAAAATGAAGCAAATTCAAGCTAAAAATGTATGTATATGCACACTCAGAAGTTAGTCAATTTACTACTGCCAAGCTCCACTGTTTTTTTTTTCTTTTCCAATTTTGACCCCTTACTAACTATTTTTACAGGCGAAGTAAAAGCCAAATAAAGTGTTCCTGAAACCTCAAATTTGAAATTTGTAAACAAAAGAGAGGAACTTGGTAGACATTTCTCTCACACACACACACACACACACACACCAACAAGGTCATTTATATAAAATAGATATTTTTCTTTATTTTTCAATAAATTGGGGAATTCTAGATAAGAATCGAAAAATCAGTCATATAAAATGCATTTACATTTTATTTGTAGATACATGAACCGTCCATCTTATATGAGTGGCCATGGTTTATATGATCCAACCACGATAATGAATGCGGATGAATTGTCCAGAGCCATGAGGGAAGGATGGGTCAAATTGGCCTTCTATTTGCTCTCTTTTTTCTACTATCTCTACAGGTAAAAGCGACCTTTTCTCTTTCCCTTTTTTTCTCTTTCCCTTTTCTTCTCTTTCCCTTTTCTTCTCTTTCCCTTTTCTTCTCTTTCCCTTTTCTTCTCTTTCCCTTTTCTTCTCTTTCCCTTTTCTTCATTTTTTCCTTTTCTTCTCTTTCCCTTTTCTTCTCTTTCCCTTTTCTTCTCTTTCCCTTTTCTTCATTTTTTCCTTTCTATCTTTTTCTTTGTTTTTTTCTCTTTTTGCTTTCTTTTCTTTTTCCTTTTTCTTTTTTTCCCTTTTTTTTCCTTTTTTTTCCTTTTTTTTCTTTTTTTTTGGTTTTGTGAATTTATATTGAATTTTTGAATACAGGTTTTTTTTACTGATCATTTTATCTGCATTTTTTTTTCAGCAGTAAAGATTGTATTTTGCATTCAATCATTTCATATGGTATTCACCAAATATTTTCAGGTTGCCATTAATATGATAAAAATAAGCCGTCCGATATTCAACTCCAATTTCAAACCATAAAATAAATATTGTTAAGATATGTTATCTTTTCTAATAAAGTTTTCTGTCTGTGTTCACAAATTCTCAGGGTTTTGGAGATAAACCTTCATAACTATATATATCCTGATGAATCCTCACAAAGATGAACCTGAGCAAATTCTGTGTAGCTTAATTGCCATATTGTGTCACTTTCAGACATAATAAAAGGCTCCTATCGCTCTTGGGATTTGTACACAACTGGCCAGCTAGTAGTTTTTATCAAACAGAAATGGAATCATGTCTTTTCTAGAGCAACAGTTATATCGTTCCACTCTTTATATGGTGCCACCAGATTAGTAGCATTACAAGTTGATTTTTTTCTTTTTAGATAATTGTTTTATCAACTTGCATGAAAAGAGCTATGTAAAAGATACTTAAAACCATTTGAATATTCAAATACCATGAGTGGTTCAAAAGTTATGAGAATTTTAAGTGCCAAAATTTATGCTTTTCTGTGGACATTTTTCTTTAGAAAAAATGGGCTAAATTACGGACCTCAACATTTCAAAAAATTCGGTAATTTCGCCACCATTTATTTATTTTTCAAGCTATTCTCATGAAACTTGGCACTTTTATGTAAAATTGTGTGCTCTTTCTGATTATGCAGTCAAATTTGATGTATCTCTTTATCATAAGCCATGAATTATAAATTCAGATGTACAAATTTCAATTTTTTTAAAACTGGCACATGGTATCATACAGTGGGTGTCTATTCATGAATAAAATTAAGTATTATAGTGGTATTTAAATATAGCTTTATTGTGAATAGGAATTTTCCTGCCTCCCCACCAAAGGAGAGCTTAATCTGGGGTGTAGCCATTGAATACCTAAAGAGCATTCATGGCCGGTATTTACTACTCCCCTCAAAGAAAAAAAAATTGAGTAGATATGAATTAATCTTAGAAATATATCAAAGAAAAATTTTCGTATAGATTTTGGATTTCTGTAAAAGATGGAAATTCCCATAGTCGACCAGAATTTATGCATTTTGGGACCAGTCCAATTGTTAATTTTGTTAATCCTCTCTATCTGGCCCAAAATATATACCTATTTTTTGCGATGCAACCCTAAATTGTACTTTACATGAATCCTCAATGTAACTTTCACCGTACCAGAATACCAGGAATCCTGATAAGCAACAACTATATATTCACCAGTTGATGGTAATTTTTGTCATTTCTATTCTGTTGTTTTACTGAAAATTCAATTATCTAAACAAAGAAATAAAATCCTAATTTTTTTACCTTGTTTCTACCTTAACATTTAAAATTACTTCTATAGGTTTTAAGGTATGCTGAAAACGAATATCGCATTTAAATTTCTGCAAATAAATAAGGATATTAAGCAATGTCATTTCTTATGTTATCGCTGGTGGCCATCTTGATACAGGCAAGCGCAACCCGAGAAACTATGCACAAACGCGCATACCAAGATGGCCATCAGCAACAACATAAGAAATGACATTGCTTAATATCCGGAAAGCTACTTATTTGCGGAAAATTTAAATGCGATATTCGTTTTCAGTATACTCGAAAACCTATAAAGGTAGTCATTTTAAAGAAAAATGTTAAGGTGGAAACAAGGTAAAAATTTACAAAATGCATCACAATGAAATTCTTTATCGAACCGCCTAATTATTCGTATTATTATTATTATTAAGATATCCTCAGTTAAAAAAAACTGGGTTGTTTTACAGATTTGAAAAAATAGTATTGACAATGAATTAGAAATAAATTCAAGTTTCACAATATCTTTTTTTATTTAATTGTTAAGTAAAAGTACAGAATAGTTAACAAAAAACACCCTTCCTTCCCAATGTTAAGAATGGGTTTCTAAATAATGTTATTATTTCAGCATGGTAGCATAAGTGCATAAATACCTTTTATTTGTTATGCTTTTTTGTTTTTTTGACCGCTAAAAAACAATTCTACCTGAAGTACAAATAAGTAGTTAAACGCATGTACTTAGTTTTAACGCTTTTAGTGCACGTGTACTGAAAGCGTTAAAAACAACAAAATAGTATTGTTTGGAAATCAAATTTGAAAAACTTGAAAATAATTTTTTTAAATTGACGAACTCAGAATTTTTCATTTTTAACTTGGAGCATAAAAACATTGAACACATAAAAGAAAAATAAATTAACATCATTGGAATGCTTATTTTATTCTCTTTCCATCAATGTAATTCTTTTAAAAACTGACCAACTAATAAAAAAAGATGACTTGTTGAAGCACATTAGGTAATTAGGTATGTAATATTGCCGATGTCCACGAAAATACAGTATCCGCTTGTAATGCTAAGATTAGGCCATCTGGAGATATCGGCTTTCTGATATAAAATGCACTATTATTGTTTTTTTTTGTTTTTTTTCCCCCCTCCATTCTCATTGTAAAACTAAATTATATTCTGCAATGCTTAAATCAACATTTTTTTTTCAAAAACAAACAAAATAATTGGATCTGAAAAGGCTTGATATGCCTCAAACAAAATAATTGGATCTGAAAAGGCTTGATATGCCTCAAACAAAATAATTGGATCTGAAAAGGCTTGATATGTCTCAAACAAAATAATTGGATCTGAAAAGGCTTGATATGTCTCAAACAAAATAATTGGATCTGAAAAGGCTTGATATGTCTCAAACAAAATAATTTGATCTGAAAAGGCTTGATATGCCTCAAACAAAATAATTTGATCTGAAAAGGCTTGATATGCCTCAAACAAAATAATTGGATCTGAAAAGGCTTGATATGCCTCAAACAAAATAATTGGATCTGAAAAGGCTTGATATGCCTCAAACAAAATAATTGGATCTGAAAAGGCTTGATATGTCTCAAACAAAATAATTGGATCTGAAAAGGCTTGATATGTCTCAAACAAAATAATTTGATCTGAAAAGGCTTGATATGCCTCAAACAAAATAATTGGATCTGAAAAGGCTTGATATGTCTCAAACAAAATAATTTGATCTGAAAAGGCTTGATATGTCTCAAACAAAATAATTGGATCTGAAAAGGCTTGATATGTCTCAAACAAAATAATTGGATCTGAAAAGGCTTGATATGTCTCAAACAAAATAATTGGATCTGAAAAGGCTTGATATGTCTCAAACAAAATAATTGGATCTGAAAAGGCTTGATATGTCTCAAACAAAATAATTTGATCTGAAAATGCTTGATATGTCTCAAACAAAATAATTTGATCTGAAAAGGCTTGATATGCCTCAAACAAAATAATTGGATCTGAAAAGGCTTGATATGCCTCAAACAAAATAATTGGATCTGAAAAGGCTTGATATGTCTCAAACAAAATAATTGGATCTGAAAAGGCTTGATATGCCTCAAACAAAATAATTGGATCTGAAAAGGCTTGATATGCCTCAAACAAAATAATTGGATCTGAAAAGGCTTGATATGCCTCAAACAAAATAATTTGATCTGAAAAGGCTTGATATGCCTCAAACAAAATAATTTGATCTGAAAAGGCTTGATATGCCTCAAACAAAATAATTTGATCTGAAAAGGCTTGATATGCCTCAAACAAAATAATTGGATCTGAAAAGGCTTGATATGTCTCAAACAAAATAATTGGATCTGAAAAGGCTTGATATGCCTCAAACAAAATAATTGGATCTGAAAAGGCTTGATATGCCTCAAACAAAATAATTGGATCTGAAAAGGCTTGATATGCCTCAAACAAAATAATTTGATCTGAAAAGGCTTGATATGCCTCAAACAAAATAATTTGATCTGAAAAGGCTTGATATGCCTCAAACAAAATAATTGGATCTGAAAAGGCTTGATATGCCTCAAACAAAATAATTGGATCTGAAAAGGCTTGATATGCCTCAAACAAAATAATTGGATCTGAAAAGGCTTGATATGCCTCAAACAAAATAATTTGATCTGAAAAGGCTTGATATGCCTCAAACAAAATAATTGGATCTGAAAAGGCTTGATATGTCTCAAACAAAATAATTGGATCTGAAAAGGCTTGATATGTCTCAAACAAAATAATTGGATCTGAAAAGGCTTGATATGTCTCAAACAAAATAATTGGATCTGAAAAGGCTTGATATGCCTCAAACAAAATAATTTGATCTGAAAAGGCTTGATATGCCTCAAACAAAATAATTTGATCTGAAAAGGCTTGATATGCCTCAAACAAAATAATTGGATCTGAAAAGGCTTGATATGTCTCAAACAAAATAATTGGATCTGAAAAGGCTTGATATGCCTCAAACAAAATAATTGGATCTGAAAAGGCTTGATATGCCTCAAACAAAATAATTGGATCTGAAAAGGCTTGATATGCCTCAAACAAAATAATTTGATCTGAAAAGGCTTGATATGTCTCAAACAAAATAATTTGATCTGAAAAGGCTTGATATGCCTCAAACAAAATAATTTGATCTGAAAAGGCTTGATATGCCTCAAACAAAATAATTGGATCTGAAAAGGCTTGATATGTCTCAAACAAAATAATTGGATCTGAAAAGGCTTGATATGCCTCAAACAAAATAATTTGATCTGAAAAGGCTTGATATGCCTCAAACAAAATAATTTGATCTGAAAAGGCTTGATATGCCTCAAACAAAATAATTGGATCTGAAAAGGCTTGATATGTCTCAAACAAAATAATTGGATCTGAAAAGGCTTGATATGCCTCAAACAAAATAATTGGATCTGAAAAGGCTTGATATGCCTCAAACAAAATAATTGGATCTGAAAAGGCTTGATATGCCTCAAACAAAATAATTTGATCTGAAAAGGCTTGATATGCCTCAAACAAAATAATTTGATCTGAAAAGGCTTGATATGCCTCAAACAAAATAATTTGATCTGAAAAGGCTTGATATGCCTCAAACAAAATAATTGGATCTGAAAAGGCTTGATATGTCTCAAACAAAATAATTGGATCTGAAAAGGCTTGATATGCCTCAAACAAAATAATTGGATCTGAAAAGGCTTGATATGCCTCAAACAAAATAATTGGATCTGAAAAGGCTTGATATGCCTCAAACAAAATAATTTGATCTGAAAAGGCTTGATATGCCTCAAACAAAATAATTTGATCTGAAAAGGCTTGATATGCCTCAAACAAAATAATTGGATCTGAAAAGGCTTGATATGCCTCAAACAAAATAATTTGATCTGAAAAGGCTTGATATGCCTCAAACAAAATAATTGGATCTGAAAAGGCTTGATATGCCTCAAACAAAATAATTTGATCTGAAAAGGCTTGATATGCCTCAAACAAAATAATTGGATCTGAAAAGGCTTGATATGTCTCAAACAAAATAATTGGATCTGAAAAGGCTTGATATGTCTCAAACAAAATAATTGGATCTGAAAAGGCTTGATATGTCTCAAACAAAATAATTGGATCTGAAAAGGCTTGATATGCCTCAAACAAAATAATTTGATCTGAAAAGGCTTGATATGCCTCAAACAAAATAATTTGATCTGAAAAGGCTTGATATGCCTCAAACAAAATAATTGGATCTGAAAAGGCTTGATATGTCTCAAACAAAATAATTGGATCTGAAAAGGCTTGATATGCCTCAAACAAAATAATTGGATCTGAAAAGGCTTGATATGCCTCAAACAAAATAATTGGATCTGAAAAGGCTTGATATGCCTCAAACAAAATAATTTGATCTGAAAAGGCTTGATATGTCTCAAACAAAATAATTTGATCTGAAAAGGCTTGATATGCCTCAAACAAAATAATTTGATCTGAAAAGGCTTGATATGCCTCAAACAAAATAATTGGATCTGAAAAGGCTTGATATGTCTCAAACAAAATAATTGGATCTGAAAAGGCTTGATATGCCTCAAACAAAATAATTTGATCTGAAAAGGCTTGATATGCCTCAAACAAAATAATTTGATCTGAAAAGGCTTGATATGCCTCAAACAAAATAATTGGATCTGAAAAGGCTTGATATGTCTCAAACAAAATAATTGGATCTGAAAAGGCTTGATATGCCTCAAACAAAATAATTGGATCTGAAAAGGCTTGATATGCCTCAAACAAAATAATTGGATCTGAAAAGGCTTGATATGCCTCAAACAAAATAATTGGATCTGAAAAGGCTTGATATGCCTCAAACAAAATAATTTGATCTGAAAAGGCTTGATATGCCTCAAACAAAATAATTTGATCTGAAAAGGCTTGATATGCCTCAAACAAAATAATTGGATCTGAAAAGGCTTGATATGCCTCAAACAAAATAATTGGATCTGAAAAGGCTTGATATGTCTCAAACAAAATAATTTGATCTGAAAAGGCTTGATATGCCTCAAACAAAATAATTTGATCTGAAAAGGCTTGATATGCCTCAAACAAAATAATTGGATCTGAAAAGGCTTGATATGCCTCAAACAAAATAATTTGATCTGAAAAGGCTTGATATGCCTCAAACAAAATAATTGGATCTGAAAAGGCTTGATATGTCTCAAACAAAATAATTTGATTTGAAAAGGCTTGATATGCCTCAAACAAAATAATTGGATCTGAAAAGGCTTGATATGCCTCAAACAAAATAATTGGATCTGAAAAGGCTTGATATGCCTCAAACAAAATAATTGGATCTGAAAAGGCTTGATATGCCTCAAACAAAATAATTGGATCTGAAAAGGCTTGATATGCCTCAAACAAAATAATTTGATCTGAAAAGGCTTGATATGCCTCAAACAAAATAATTGGATCTGAAAAGGCTTGATATGCCTCAAACAAAATAATTTGATCTGAAAAGGCTTGATATGCCTCAAACAAAATAATTGGATCTTAAAAGGCTTGATATGTCTCAAACAAAATAATTGGATCTGAAAAGGCTTGATATGCCTCAAACAAAATAATTGGATCTGAAAAGGCTTGATATGCCTCAAACAAAATAATTTGATCTGAAAAGGCTTGATATGCCTCAAACAAAATAATTTGATCTGAAAAGGCTTGATATGCCTCAAACAAAATAATTTGATCTGAAAAGGCTTGATATGCCTCAAACAAAATAATTGGATCTGAAAAGGCTTGATATGTCTCAAACAAAATAATTGGATCTGAAAAGGCTTGATATGCCTCAAACAAAATAATTGGATCTGAAAAGGCTTGATATGCCTCAAACAAAATAATTGGATCTGAAAAGGCTTGATATGCCTCAAACAAAATAATTTGATCTGAAAAGGCTTGATATGCCTCAAACAAAATAATTGGATCTGAAAAGGCTTGATATGCCTCAAACAAAATAATTTGATCTGAAAAGGCTTGATATGCCTCAAACAAAATAATTGGATCTGAAAAGGCTTGATATGCCTCAAACAAAATAATTGGATCTGAAAAGGCTTGATATGCCTCAAACAAAATAATTGGATCTGAAAAGGCTTGATATGCCTCAAACAAAATAATTTGATCTGAAAAGGCTTGATATGCCTCAAACAAAATAATTTGATCTGAAAAGGCTTGATATGCCTCAAACAAAATAATTTGATCTGAAAAGGCTTGATATGCCTCAAACAAAATAATTGGATCTGAAAAGGCTTGATATGCCTCAAACAAAATAATTTGATCTGAAAAAGCTTGATATGCCTCAAACAAAATAATTTGATCTGAAAAGGCTTGATATGCCTCAAACAAAATAATTGGATCTGAAAAGGCTTGATATGCCTCAAACAAAATAATTTGATCTGAAAAGGCTTGATATGCCTCAAACAAAATAATTGGATCTGAAAAGGCTTGATATGCCTCAAACAAAATAATTTGATCTGAAAAAGCTTGATATGCCTCAAACAAAATAATTTGATCTGAAAAGGCTTGATATGCCTCAAACAAAATAATTGGATCTGAAAAGGCTTGATATGCCTCAAACAAAATAATTGGATCTGAAAAGGCTTGATATGCCTCAAACAAAATAATTTGATCTGAAAAGGCTTGATATGCCTCAAACAAAATAATTGGATCTGAAAAAGCTTGATATGCCTCAAACAAAATAATTGGATCTGAAAAGGCTTGATATGCCTCAAACAAAATAATTTGATCTGAAAAGGCTTGATATGTCTCCAGCAAAATAATTGGATCTGAAAAGGCTTGATATGCCTCAAACAAAATAATTGGATCTGAAAAGGCTTGATATGCCTCAAACAAAATAATTGGATCTGAAAAGGCTTGATATGCCTCAAACAAAATAATTTGATCTGAAAAGGCTTGATATGCCTCAAACAAAATAATTGGATCTGAAAAGGCTTGATATGCCTCAAACAAAATAATTGGATCTGAAAAGGCTTGATATGCCTCAAACAAAATAATTGGATCTGAAAAGGCTTGATATGCCTCAAACAAAATAATTGGATCTGAAAAGGCTTGATATGCCTCAAACAAAATAATTTGATCTGAAAAGGCTTGATATGCCTCAAACAAAATAATTGGATCTGAAAAGGCTTGATATGCCTCAAACAAAATAATTGGATCTGAAAAAGCTTGATATGCCTCAAACAAAATAATTGGATCTGAAAAGGCTTGATATGCCTCAAACAAAATAATTGGATCTGAAAAGGCTTGATATGCCTCAAACAAAATAATTGGATCTGAAAAGGCTTGATATGCCTCAAACAAAATAATTTGATCTGAAAAGGCTTGATATGCCTCAAACAAAATAATTGGATCTGAAAAGGCTTGATATGCCTCAAACAAAATAATTGGATCTGAAAAGGCTTGATATGCCTCAAACAAAATAATTGGATCTGAAAAGGCTTGATATGCCTCAAACAAAATAATTGGATCTGAAAAGGCTTGATATGCCTCAAACAAAATAATTGGATCTGAAAAGGCTTGATATGCCTCAAACAAAATAATTGGATCTGAAAAGGCTTGATATGCCTCAAACAAAATAATTGGATCTGAAAAGGCTTGATATGTCTCAAACAAAATAATGGGATCTGAAAAGGCTTGATATGGCTCAAACAAAATAATTGGATTTGAAAAGGCTTGATATGTCTTAAACAAAATAATTGGATCTGAAAAGGCTTGATATGCCTCAAAAAAAATAATTGGATCTGAAAAGGCTTGATATGCCTCAAAAAAAATAATTGGATCTGAAAAGGCTTGATATGCCTCAAACAAAATAATTGGATCTGAAAAGGCTTGATATGCCTCAAACAAAATAATTGGATCTGAAAAAGCTTGATATGCCTCAAAAAAAAAAATTGGATCTGAAAAGGCTTGATATGTCTCAAAAAAAACAACCAAACCATTTAAAGGAAGTACAGCATTAACATGGGATCCCTGTTTGTGTTAAAGCAAAACACATTTTACTTTATTTCATTTATAATTTTAATACAATTTAAAAAAAAAAAATGAATTGGAAATTCAGGTCTGTTGGAACAGCAATGCACTGGGATCCCCACTGATTCCTGGGAAATGTTGAGTGTGCTGCATGCGATTTAAAAACTATAAACTTACTGAAATTTATTTCAATTGATAACCTCTTCTCGCATAATGAGAAGTACATCCATGCCCCCCCCCCCCCTTACAAAATACGTCTATATATAAAATATTTAAATAGCTAAACAAAAAATTATGGGAATTTGGCTGTTTCATCGATTAAATAAAGGATTCTTTCCAGATTCTATGCAGAAAACAAGATACACCTGAAGTAGGTTGGAGTTTACATTGACCAAAATATTATGTGAATAGCATTCAAGTTGAGAACAGTAGTTTGAATAATTCAAATAATATCTTTTTTTTTTATTGCTTTTTTAACTTAAAATTATTTTTTTCTTCCAGCATGATTTATGTGTTGGTATCGTCCTGAGCATCGGTTATCGAAATAAAGTCGAACATGAATTCCAAAGATGACAATGACAGCAGCAGCAACAGACACTGTCATTACGAGTGATGTGAAAAAAAGAAAAGAAAAAAAGGGGTGTTCCCCCTTCCCCTCTCTCATCCCCTTTGCCACCCTGAAATCAATTTAAAATGCTTCCTTGCTCCTTCCTTCTTTTTCACACCTCCATTTCTTTTGTAGAAACTAGGATTCTTTGCTTTTTTTCTGCTTTTTTTTTTCTTTAACTCTGGCCATTTTGAACAACTGCCCAATCCACCTGAATGAAACAAAAGCATCTTACATACACCAAAAAAAAAAAAAAAAAAAAAAGCAATAGCTCTTGGGATGCTAAAAATAAAATACTAATCTACTATGCAACCCCACTCTCCCCAGCCCCACATGAACAAAGGAGCATTCATTGTTTGCAACTATCAATTATTACGTCAGCCACGGTTATCTTTTTAACTATATTAGATAAACTTCTTTTCAATTTCCATTTTCTTTTCCTGCAACCTACATTAATGTCTCATTTTTCTACTGGAATAAATTAAACATTGTTTAGTGCATTCGTAAATGTCTAAAGTTATTGAATTATCACTTAATTCGTTTAATAATTTTAGAAATGGACGCTAATTCTGTTAATAATTTTACAAAGTTATTTCATGTCTATATCTAGATTACACTTATATTAAGTACTAAAAAAATAAAAATAAACCCTACTTATGCAAAGTGTGTCTTAAATAGGTTGGTGTTGTTAGTCAGAAAAATCCAGTGAGAGTGCTCGATTTTAAATTAAAGAGCAGAATATTTTAAATTTGATATCAATAAATCTGATGTGACAAGTTATAAGGCTGACCCAAATCATTGGTAAAATATTGTTCTATTTATTTTGCATATAGAAACCCCTGTTTTTCACTACAAATAAAGAATTTTTTTATAAAATGCTTGAAAAGGCTGTTTGTGATAAATTATGTATATTGTATGTATTGAATTCAGAAGTGCTCAATACCACGAAAAGTAGAGCCGTTATAAGATGTGGCTTACATTGACACTGCCAATGTTTCAACCTAGTGGTCTCTTCAGATCCAAATAACCTAAACATAACAAAATAAACCTATTTATTTAAATTGTTCACTTCTCAAAATTTAAATATTTTTTTACAATTAGGTTGCAATAAGCTATCCAATTTATTCTACTTAATAGAAAATAATTTCCCCAAAACTCATCTCAATCTGTATTTAAAATGACATAAAAAGCAAATCACTTGACAAGATCCAAAGGTTCTTGTCCACAATTCCCCTTATATTAAAAAACAAAATAAAGAAAATTCCATGATTTATATACGCATGACAAGATAAAAATATCATATTCTAAATATCGCATACATTTGATCAAGTAGTTTTATTTTTCTAAAGAAAATCATTTTGAAGCAATTAATGGGAATTCGTAGGCATTACAACATAAATCTTGCAAATATTGAATTATTGTTGAATTATGTCCCCTTTTTAGATTTTTTTTTTTCTTTTTAGAATGGCAAGTGAGATAGTCCTGTCTTGGATATACATAAAATTTGATTTGCTTATTTAAAAATTAAACTATTTGATCAATTTATGTCGTTTTTGGAAAATATTTTTGTTTCGTCATGAGTATGTACATCTTACAGATTGTTCTGTATTTTTGTTTTTTTTAATATAGTGAATTTTGGACAAGAACCGGTCATAAGCAGCATTTCATCCTCCCTGAAATAATGGAGTGATGAAAGAGGGTAACAACCAATCTATGACAAGGGATAAATATTTTATATTAAAATTGTTTTTCTCAGTAGAGAACTTGACTTGTAAAAGGATAATGCGTCATTTCTTAATTTCTTATAAAACAAAAAAATGTTGGTTATTTCTTTTTTTCAAACATTTTTGAGGAAAACAAATGCAAGACGAAATGTACAGACATTGGCTTTAAATAAGAATGTAAGAAATATTGAGATTAATCAAAATTCAATTTTTTTAATCTAAGATGGTGTTACAGCAATTAGCCGTCGCTTGTCATCCATCTAGTTTCAAGGTTTCCACTTTTAAGTGCGCATTAATCCAATCAAAGAAGTCAATTTTATTCATTTCAAAATTAGTTGGAAATGTTCCACTAAAAAAAATGATTTTATTTGGATTTTTTTTGTCAAAACTAATTTCATAGATTGTTTATGCAGCCATACACCTATATATATATATATATATATATATATATATATATATATAACAAATGGCAAAATGATTTATGGAAAAATCATTTAGATACCAAGAATTCAACATTACCAACCAATCAATGTATAAGTGTTTCTGAAATGATACGATTTTGTTTTATTTGAATGAAGTCTCATCATCAACACTGAGATCAGACATCAAATAGAAAGCTTAAATATATTGTCAACACCAAAATGAGAAAATAGAAATATTACACAGCAAATAATGGTTATATTCATTAAAAAGATAAAATAATCTACTTAAAGAAATGCTCATATGGACTATATCAGGCAATTATAAATACCATATAAATAGAAGACATTTAAGTAAAGATAGCAAAATATTTGACATCAGATAGAAATCGTTATAAGGACTATATCAGGCAAGTAGGTATATTTAAACAAAGGGTTACAATAAAACTTTTTCCATAAGTATCAAAAAAAATTTTTTCTTTTTATTGGATATACATTAATATATCTTTATTCTACAACAGTTAATATATTTTCTAAATTATGTCGGCTAAAGAGAAATATCAAGTTTAAAACAAGGGATTGAAATATTTTGTCTGAATTATGTTTTTTATTTATGTTTAATTCACTTAAACATGGCTTCAATTTTTGTTTTCACCATCCATTGTTTGTGTCACGAATATTTCTCGTAGTATATTAACATAAGAATTCTTGGCAAAATCTTTTGATTTGGTTCATCCGTTTCAGATATTTTCATACAAACCTGCATTTAAAAAGCAACTTTTTTTTGTTTGTTTTTCTTACTTGACCACACTGAAATTATTTGACCTTAAAACACTTAAAAATAAAATTGAGCACATACTGTGGTACATTCTTCCCTCCCAAAATAATCCCTTCTGCAACACTAAAACTTTTTCTCTATGCAAAATTCATTTGAGATGATTCTTTTCCCCCCACATAATCCCCCCCCCCCAAAAAAAAACTGAATAAAACTTTTTCTTGTATTTTTTTTTCTTTTTTCTTTTTTTGTTTTTCTTTGTTTCTATATCGATTGTCAAAGTCAAGCTGAGGTCATCCAGAGGTGAGAAGATTATGACTTTTTTTTTAGAGATGATATCATCAGTGGTGGTGCAATGGATAACAGTACAGAGTAACAATTCTCTGCTCAAGATGAGAACAGTACCTCGAAGAATCCAAATATGAATAATCATGATCTCAAAAATTACTTATATATTATTACATTTATTTACACGATTCCTCTTATTCACTTATATGGAATGATGAAATTAGTTTAACTAGCAGGGAGACTCGCCGTTACCCAGGATTGAATGATGATCAAATGTTTCACACTCCCATATTTTTATTGTCCTTGAAATCGATGAAATAGGCGATTTTTCAATCAAATCGGTTGATTGTCTGCTCAAATTGGGGACGCATCATGATACACCTAAAGGAAGCTTCACATGCCTCTCGAAGTGACTAAGTTCACAATATATTATAGTTTATATTGCACTGTAGAGAATCTACTGTTGATTTTATAAAATTATTTTTTAGATATAACTAGCTTAGGTGCCCGGCATTACCTGGGTGTGTGTTGAGCAAAAAAAAAAAAAAAAAAGTGGTAGTAGGCAGGCAAACTCGAACCCGTACGCGAAGGAAGAAAAAGAATTTGAAAAGAAAAAGTGACGTCTTTGCTGTTGCGTCCATTGCCAAACCGAAAGTGGCAAAGGTTTAAATTAAAGCTAGTCAATCAAAAAGAGGGGATGACTTTCGAAAATATTGGCGAAAAAAAGCGACCCATTCCCTGTAGAAAAGTGCCCAGTTGAGGGTGAATGAATTAATGTTTTAGCCAATTTTTCGATATTTGTATGAAGGGTCGAGTTTCAAACTAATACTAATCTCGTGAAAATCCGTTGCCTCTGTCGAAAGTTTTAGGCATACATACATACATACATACATTTAAACAGACAGGTGAGATTTATATAATAGATAGCTTGAATTTAAGTTTAAAATGAAAAAGTCAAGTATCATGGTGCAATTGTCCTTTAAACAGAAACCTTCATTTCAAACATGCCCTTGTCATATCAAAGAACTTACTGTTGATTTTATATGTCGAACCTTTCGGCTTGTGTGGTAATAAAACTTCTCAAATGTATTCATGATGTTAGGCTTTGTAAGGTGTTAATTTTCGTCAAAATCACCTGTTCCTTCTTTCATCGGATTTTTTCAATTATCGACACTTATCGAAGATATGTTGACGCAAAACCCGTCTAAGAACACTGCTAGGCACATAAAGTACCTTCGTGTGAAATTTCATAAAAATCGACCCAGCCGTTTTGGATCCCATAGGAAACTAACTCGGACACACAGAAAGTTCCTTTTTATATAATTGTAGAGATTACAAAAAATATCCATTAGACGTACTAGACATATTTTTAACAAAAAACTATTCACAATTACATTCTGTTTAAAAATGGCAGGTACTTTAATCCAGAGATAAGTCGGTTTGTCATACTGAATTGGTTGCATAACTCTTCCACATTAAAACATTTGATAAAACTCAATTTGATAAAGTTTATTTTTACTTGTAATTTTTTTTTTTTTTTTTTTTTTTTTTTTTGCAGGATCATTTTTTCATAATTTTGGAATTTATACAAATTTCAACATCACATTTAAATCTGTAATGATGATTTCACCTGAACTGCGTTTTTTTTTTTTTTTTTTTAATTTTTTATAAATTACCCATGTAACAGCACTGTTGTTGGGTGGTTAACCAATGTCAACAAAGGATGTGTATACTTCAAAAAGTTCTAGTTTTAAAACTTGATTATACTTCTTTACATTGTAGTTCTTTCTGTCTCTAGAGACAATGGATACCTTCTGAAAGGATGTCAGCACAATGTTTAGAATGTGCAATTAGTTACTGCATTTCTGGTTAATTTTATTAAGTTTCTTTACTTTCGTTGGGAACAATTTATGGACATTCTAGAGTTTGTGACAGTTGAGGGTTTTCTAGTTTGACACTATGGAAAGCAGATTATGGCTTGAAGCAGATGTAGACATGAATTGATCAAACAACTGATGAAGACTGCTTCGACAGACAACTAAGATGTGGATAATAATGTTCCAATGGTTGACAGTATTACACGTGTACTTAGGGTACAACGGATATATGTGTTGTCTTTTGTTTTGAGTTTCTAAATTTTTGAGATGATGATTATTCATATTTGGATTCTTCGGGGTACTGTTCTCATCTTGAGTGTTATTTTCACAAAGTTTCGGTCGATGTAACTGCATACTTTCTTCAGCTGTATCTTGTCAAACTCGGGAATTTGGATGGAATTTTGAGCGGAACCCTTTATTTACTTCATGAGGGTAGTATGCTCTTGTTCCGTCAGCCATGACTGAATAGAAGTCCTAAGTAATTAGCAATTGTATTTTTCGGTCGCCCACACTGAGAATTGAATCTTCAACCTTCAGATGAATATAACTAACTATTGCGCCACGAGTCGTTGCGGACTATTTTGAGTTGTTTTCCTATATATGTGAACCCGTGTGCGAAAGATAACACAACCAGAAGAGGAGACCATGGCACACAGTGTTGGGGGCTGGCAATTGTTGTTGAGCAGGGAGAGCATGTGGTTGCACAGTAATTCATTTCTTTAACATTTTCAAATATGTGACTATTTTTCTAAGATCAAATGTGTACAGTTCTATCCAGTTTATAATCAATTGAAATCACCCAATTCATTTATTTTTTTGTATTACTCCGATTACTGTTCTCATTTTAAGTGTTATTTTCATAATGTTTCGGTCAATATAGCCTCAAACCTTCTTTAGGGGTATCTTGTTGAACTTCTATCAAGCTTTTGCAGTGATGGGGCAGAGGTTGGATCTATTAGATTGGAGACCCATTTTTGAAGCCTGTTAGACTAGTAGAAGATGTAGCAGACCAGATGCAGCAACAACATTCTATGCATTTGCTTTTGTAGAGGTACAGTGCACTCAGTAATTTCAGTAGATCATTCGTGGCTATTCAATATATAAAAAGGAAAATGTGTTTGTGTGGTTGACAGACGCATCGAACTGTGACAAAATTGGTATTGTTAGAAAGATTGATTTCTCGGACGACAAATATTGAAAAATTGGCCAAGAAAATTAATTCTTTGACCGTCAACTGGGCTGTTCTTCACAATGAGTGGTCAGTTTTTAGTGTCAACATTTTTGCAAAGTCATGCGCCTACCGATCTTGACGTACATATAAAAAACATTATTTCGAAGGCTGTGACGTTTCAAGTGCGCCGCGGGTCAGACAACTAACGCGTTTGCTTTTTTCACCTGTTCCTCTTTCACTTTTTAGGGTGTTTGTTGCTCAATACCCTTACTATACCACCTCTCCACATCCAGCCAACGCCGGGTACCCCTGGTAGTTTGATATAAAACTTAAAGTACAGGAAGAAATTAATAAAAATTGCAAGTTTACCGAAATAATAACAAAAAGTATTTAGCAGGGAAGATAACTGCATTTAATCAGATTTCAAAATAATCGTGGGTCACTTGATCATGAAATTAAATTTTTCGATTTTCATTTATTCTGAACAAGCACTTAATTTTGTGACAATCATTACATGAATCAACATTTTCTTTTTCTATTTTTTCTGGAAATACTAAGAAAAAAAAACGTCCCATGGTTGCTTGTAGGCAGGCATACATAGGTGAAATATGGCAGTTAAAAATAAATCAAGAAAACTTTTTTTTTATTACACAGTGGTCACCACTTATCAAGGCCCTGAAGCCACTCAGGGATAAGGGTTATTGCAAGTACATTACGTTAGTGTGGAGATTTAATGAAGTGTTTACTTAAGAGGGCGGTTCATCAGGAATTTCTTAACGTTGGACTTGAAGACACCCAAGTTGTAGTCAGGTGGGAAGCAGGCAGACGGAACAGAGTTCCACAGGCGTGCAGTTCTAAGAAAGAAGCTTTGTTCATGGAATCCACGTTTTGATTTAGGCACAGATAAAGAGTGGGGGAAATTTTTCACAGTGGATTCAGCTAGACGGGTGTTTTTCGTGAAAGATTGGCGAGGGATGACCAGAAATTGGAGCTCAGACGAGCACCTGCCATGGAAATAACGATAAAACAAGGATAGGCTCGCAACGTCTCTTCTGTGGGAGAGAGGTTGTAGGGTAGAGAAAAGGGCATCCCCCACTAAGCCTCGAAGTCTATTTTGTACTCTGTCAAGGCATGATAGGCTGTTTTTAGCAGCTCCTGCCCAGATATGGCAGCAGTATTCCATCCTTGGATGTACTTGGCTTTTATATAGATAGAGAATTGCATCAGTAGTGAGATATCTTCTGGAACAGTAGAAGGATTTGCTATACTTATGCATCAGACAACAGGTGCTACACTAAAAATTACGGAAAATCATTGAATAAAATTTAATATAAATATAAATCAGTTTTGTCATATTTTTGTAATTTAGAATAGTTACGTAAAATGGAGAAGAGAGGAGATAAGTCAGTCTGTTATTTCTTATTAAAGATGTAAAATGTGTCTTTGCCAATCGGAATTATACAAACAAATTGCGTGTTATGCCGAAATTAGTATAAATTTTTTAAATTACGAAAAGTGATCTAGTAGATGTGCTAGATGTATTTTTAATAAAAAAAAATCCCTCACAATTGTTCTGACATTTTGTGTTTAAAAAAACCCAAAAAACAAAAAAAACTGGACTCTCGATTCAAGTCAAGGGAGATAAGTCAGTTCGTCATACAAACTGGTCTCACAAAACTTCCACATTAAAACATACAATAAATCTCAATAATTTGATAAATTTTATTTTTACTTGCAATTATTTTTCTACTGGATCATTTTTGTAATTTATACAAATTTTGACATGACACGTAATTACATAATAATGTTTTCACCTGAAATGCGTTAGTTTAAAAGATCACTAATCAACACAAGTACTGGGTGGGGGTTATCTATTATAAAACTAAAATCATTTTGCTTGGGCGTTGATACCGTCCATCCGGTTTACAGGTTCCGGTTTGAAAAATTCTGCGCATGCGTAATTAAATAAAAACAAAGCCATGAAAGCTTTTTTTTTTTTTTTTTTTTTTTAATTGATAATTTTTTTTATGTTTAAAATATGGAAATCCAATTTATAAAACTCACTATGTCTGTCTGTCTCCATATTTTCAAAACTAAAAGTCACACAGCAGTGCTAGGGGGCCTTATTGGATTTTTTAAGGACTATTCTTTTATGGGTCTTTAGTCGGTAAAAATAGTTTTTAAGGCGTCGAAAAGGGTTTAAAATTAAAAAAATGGTTATACATTTTGTACATTCATCTTAGTTTATTTTTAATTTTTTTATTTTTAATCAGTTCATATGCATGTCACGTTGGTATGGTAGTAACGTCACCAGCTTTGAATGTTACAGGTTTGCTTTTAGTTTCGATTCTAGCTGATGGCACCCAAATAATTTTTTTTTTTTTTTTTTTTTTACTTTTGAAATCACAACTCTATTATAATATATATGAAAACTGGAAAAATTAAAATATATTTAAGTGTATTTTATGACCGAGCAATCCCCCCCCCCACCTCCTCCTCGCTAGTATAAACAAAACTAAATCCCTTTTGCTTTTATTCTTGCATTGGCATTTTACGAATTTTATTTATTTTTTCATTGCAAGTTGTAATCATTTTCAGACAAAAACAAAACAAACATGGTTACAATTTAAAGTATTCTGTAATTGACAGTTTAAGACGTTAAAATTAATCAGATCAGCTTGCCCAGTCATTAAAACCATATTAATAAAAATAAAATGCTTAACTATCGACGCATAATAAGTTCTAATTTTTTGTTACAAATCGAGCATAACAAAAAAGTTATACAATAGATAACTGTTACCAAAGGCAATAAAAGTGACATCTCATAGTTAACTGGTTGATTAAGAAAAAACCAAGAAATTAAAACCATTTAACCAGTAAATCCTCTAATCCGACTGTAACTAAACACAATAGCAGTTAATTTTCTTATTTGCTTTAGTTTTTTTATGATTTAAACTATTTTTAAATCTTTTTATTTCATTAGATCCTGTAATTGGCAGTTTAAAGACGTTAAAATTATTTGCAAATGTGCAGTAATACTTTGAAGATTATGCAACCAATAGACTTTTTAGCCTGTTAAAAACAAGCAGAAGTGACCTCAGATAAATTTTAAGGTACGGATGACCAACAATGTATATAATATAACTTTTTTAAAGCAAATATAAAAGTTTTCGGAATTTTTTACTTAGTTTCCACCTTAACATTTTCCTTTAAAATCTTTAAAATGACGGTTTTTATAGGTTTATGGGTATGCTGAAAACAAATATCGCATTTAAATTTTCTGCAAATAAGTAGTTCTTAGGATATTAAGCAATGTTATAAGTGGTGGCCATTGTTGTACATGCAAGTGCGCATATTTTTGGCACCGCTAGCTATACCATATACTGACCAAACTGGTCACGAGTAGAATAGTATAATTATAAAACTCTGCAGACTTTGCTTGCATCTTATCTTTGATCATCAGATGATTCCATCTTTTAAAAAAAGGGGTGACAGGTGAATTTATATATGCGCATGCGCATGGTTCAGGCTAATGAATAAGAGTGGAGAGTTATGTGTTTTGGTTTTGATTCTAGCTGATGGCATCCAAGGCATAATCTATTATATCTATAAAAGCGAACGTGTCTGTCTGTCTTTCTGTCTGTGTGTCTGTCTGTCTGTGTACATTTCCCTACGCAATAACTCTGTCAATTTTTAGTCTATAGACTCGAAATTTGAAATACCGGGTACTGAGATTTGGGAAAATCGATGTGACGGGTGTCAGCCAGAAATTTGGCTGTTAAGGGGTCAAATTTCAACGATTTGACCTTTAAGAACTCTACCAAACTCCTCCGACAATTTTGGGTCTAGACACTTGAAATTTTAGATATAGGTTCCTTGAACATGGATCTAACTTAATAAAGTGATTTGAGCCCGAAACAATAAATTTTAAGGGGTCATAATAGGGGTCAAAGTTTTAAAAAATTAACCATTTTTTTTTGTTTTTTTGCTTTTTTTGCACAGCATACACCTCCAAACACCCGAGCAACGCCGGGCACCCCTACTAGTATATATATATATATATATATATATATATATATATATTAGTTTTGATCTCAGTACTATATTATTAGGTTTAATATAATAATCGATAGAGAGTTATAATAAATATGTAATTTGCATGAATTAAAATTTTATATTTAAGCATATCTTATGACCGGGCAATTCTACTCAGAATTTTTCGTAATTTTTAGTGTAGACACTTTTGTTTGATGCATAGGTATATCAAAATAATTTCCTGCTAATTTATTGTCAAATTTCACCTGTTTATGTATAGGTACCTTACTGTTAAAAAAATATTTATATTGAAAAAAAAAAAAAATGGATTTGTAAATATTTTTTTTTTTTTTGTAAATCTTGAAATAAATTAAATTATTTATTTATTCTGTAAATACTTGAAACGCCATGGATCTTTTTACTAGAGAGGGGGTGCCATCGATTATCAAGGCCGAAAGGCTACTCAAGGATAAAGTTTAATGAGGGCCAAGTGACTGGTGAAATAACACTGATTATCAGTAATGTTGGAATTTGGATAATGTTTGGTTATTTAAGAGAACGGCTCAACAGGAACCTGTTCACATTGGACTTGAAAACGACCATGTTATAGTCAGCTGGGAAGCAGCTCCATCGTATCGTGTTTCACACACGGCTAGTTCTAGGAAAGAAACTTTGCTCATGGAGTTTACATTTAGTCTTAGCCACAGATAGATAATAATGGAAATTGTTAGTTGTTGTAAATAGACGAGTGTCTGCTGCGAATTTTTCCTATGGGGAGGAAGGAACCATAGATAGAAGCTCAGTCAAGCACCTGTCATGGAAATAATTTATAGAGCAAAGATAAACTCGCTACGTCTTTTGTGTGAGGAAGTACAGTGGAGAAGAGGGTTTCTTACACTAGATTTCGAAGTTGGTTTTGAACCGTATCAAGACGGGAAAGGCTACTCTTAGCAGCTCCTCCCCAGATGTGGCAACAGAATTAAAAATTTTTTTTTTTTATGGAAATCGCTGCAGACAAGGCATGAAACTATTTTATGTAAGAAGTGTTAAAAAAAAAAGAGTACTACTTACAGATAAAAAATTAGTCAACTGTAAGTGTAATATGGATGGATTCTCACACACACACACACACACACACACACACACACACACCCCATAATTCTTTCCCCTTTGTCAAAAACATCACTCATGGGGAATAAAGGACAAAATTAAGTTAAGCAAGAATTAAGAGGTCTACTTTCTCTTAGCATCCATTTGACTCTCATACAGGTAGAGAATGGCTGTGTTTGAATGTCTACAAATTATCTTGAAATATGTTTTGGATCTCAAACTATTGAAGTATCTTTAATAGGAAAACAATCTTAGTATTAAAAAAAGCAAAATTGAAATTTAAAAACCGTATTTAATTTATTATTTTTTTGTGTTAGATTATGACACGTTTGTAGAATATTGAAAGGAAAAGTGTTGGCTTTATAGCAGTCTTAAACGCCAGCACACGATTTGTTGTTCATTCCTTAATCTGTGAGTTTGGACTGGAATAAGAATTGCTGGATATTGAACAATAAACAGATAAGCATTTTATTTGCTAAAAGTTTATAGAATAACAAGGGGGATAATCCAACACTATTAAAAAAAGTTATCGCCCTTTGATCATTTCGTCAGCCATCACTAACTAAACATGACATCACACACACACACACACACACACACACACACACACACACACACACACACACACACACACACTCTCTCTCTCTCTCTCTCTCTCTGGTAAATTAATGATTGTAACGGAGTCAGCATTTCTTTTTCGAAATAATTATCAGAAAAATTTTTTTTTCCGAATTTTATAAGAAAATAAAAAGAAACATTATTCGGCACGGATTTTATCTAGGGGAGATAACTGAAAAAAAAAAAAAAAATTCGTTAATTTTCTTCGAAAATTGTTTTCATTAATAATTCATTTTAAGGTATGACACTAATTTTCGACAAACATAACAAAAAGATCAGGGTTTAAATCGTAGAAAAAGCATTCTTTATTTTACACTGAATAAAACGGACGAAATTTGATTTGAACGCCACAAAATAATCAAAACATAAAAAAATGAGAAAGTAGCATTGGCGTACAAACATAAAAAATATTAGGAAAAATAAACAAACTTAGTACAAATATATACGGTATCGTTTTAAAGTTTTTTGTCCAATCATTATTCAAGTGAAATATAACAGTAAAAGTCTTACCTTTGGTTTGAAATATTATGAAAAAGACATATAGGACATCCAGAAAAAAAAAAAAAAAAAAAAATATATATATATATATATATATATATATATATATATTTTTATTACATTTTCACCCCAAACAAGGCAAATTGCCACTTTGGTGTAGGGGGCTACTATCAGGGGCAACAACTACTGGGGTACTATGTTGGGATTTGGGCAGCAAGGTGTCGGTTCACGTTACACTTGAACTTCTGCACGTCAGTACTGTTGGGGAAGCAGGGACCTGGAATGGAATTCCAGAGTCTAGCGGTTCTGGGGAAGAAACTATTATATATATATATATATATATATATATATATTAGAAGGTAGCAACTAAAACAATTAACTTCCGGTTTGATATGGAACCTGTTAACTAACAGAATTTCCTTTAATATTAATTTTCAATATCGTAATTGTTACCCCAAAGAAAGTAATATTTAATTTATTTTTTATTAAATTCCTCTTTATTCTAGAAAATATCAATTTTTAAAGAGTGGAACGATAAATTTGTTGACCTAAAGAAACAACACTGCTTTGTTTTATAACTTTTATTGAAAAAAATCAATTCAAGTCACTTGATTATGTCGTAGAGCTGACATCTTTTTAATGTAGCCGCCCCCAGCTTCAATCACTGCTTTGATACGGAGTTGGAACTGGGAGCATGCCTTTTCTATAAACTCTGGCGGGAGCTTGGCGAATACTCGGCGGATGGCAGTGATCAGGCTGGCTTTGGTGTTTTGGGAGATCATGTTGGTGTTCTCGATGTATGACTAATCAAAGTAATCCAGCGGGTTTAGAGGGCCAGTGAAAGAAGGGTACAAAGTCGTAGTTTTCCTTCTGAACACAAGCCTAGATCTCTTTAAATATGTGGGCCAGTTCCGAATCCTGCTGCCACACCCAGCCACCTGATTGCACCAAGGGATCACCACATTCTTCAGGTACACTTTGGTGTTAACTTTCAAGCCGACTCCGAAACAAACCAAAGGCCATAACCGTGGCTGGAAACTACATTGAACAGTGCCCTCAAGCGTTGAACAATCCGGATTCGCATTTTGTGGGTGCTGGCAATGATCCTATTGTTATAAATTGGATCGGTAAATAGCAAGAGTTGTACAGCAACTCATCTCCGATCTCGCTCGTTGAACATTGTGTCACTTTCAAACATAATAAAAGGCTCCTATCGCTCTTGGGATTTGTACACAATGGGCCAACTAGTAGATGGTGTCGGAATCTTATTTCTTTAGCAGTGCAAAGGGAAGGGGGAGGTCATCATTTTTGGTTAGCCTGTAGCATTCATGTTACCCCCTTCCATTCTCATCTTGGACCCGTTGTCTAGCAGTCGTTTGATCCGAAATGCCTTTTCAACTCTCTCTCTCTCCGTCCCTTCTTTTTGTCATGCAAGTCCTCGCGGACATTTCTTTCTCTTTTTCTCTCTCTTTATTCTCTCTTTATTTAGTGTCTTTCCTTTTTCTTAGTAGTATCCATCATCATCATTGCTTGATGGTGATTGGCTGCCGTGAAAACAGCCCCAGAAGTCCCGTTTTACGATTTTTTTCAAATCAGTTCCACTTAAGACTTCATGAGAGCAAGTCTCTTTTCTGGGATTCCGTCGTATGGAGACCACCGACGTAATTCATTCAACCACTTCACTAAGGTTACAGGGCCTTTATTGGAGCCGTTTGATATTGGTGGTTTAAAATACACCATTTATTGAAGAAAAAGTGTGGCATAGTCTGTCACTATTTTATTCTTCCTTTTCAAGCGGTTGATTGTGAGACTAGTCAACGTAAATTTATTTTCTTCATCTTTTTTCGAATGGATGAAGAAGTAGACAGACAACTCTTTTCAGAGAAAGGAATTTCCATCCGGACTCTGTTCTTGGGCAGAGAGAGAGAGAGAGAGAGAGAGAGAGAGAGAGAGAGACCAACTTTTAAACCTTTTGAAGGTTTCATTTGTTCTGAATAAAGGACGAAAAAGGGACATAGAAAAAAAAAAAGGAAAAAACCTTTAAAAGAACTTCGAGAACCCTTTCTTTCATTTTTTTTTTTCTTTTTCACTTTCAGACCTTTTTTCAAGTAAACCTTCATTTTATTTTTAAGGGAAGGGGGAACGTTTCTCCCTTTTTTTAAGAAGTCTATTTTCGTGACTTCATTGTAAAACCGTTTCTTCTTTGGTAATTTTTTCTTTCAATTGTAATTTGAATGTTTGTTGTTTAAATTATTTTTACTCGATTTGTTAATGGGACAATTTTTATCATTGCTTTTGTGTCACGTGTTTAAATAAACAATTTTTATCATTGCTTTTGTGTAGACGTGTTTAAATAAATTTAAACACGTCTACGCTCTATGTTGCGGTGGCCCAATGGTAACATCGCACGGTTTTTTTTTCACACATTAATTTCCAACTCAAGGGTACGGGTTCGATTCTCATACTCACCTACCAAAACATTTTATTATTATTTAACCCCCCCCCCCGGAGTTTTGATTTACCTCAAGACACCCGGGCATCGCCGAGTACCCCCCGCTAGTCATTAATAAAAATCAAAATATTGAACTTCAAGTAAAACCAATGATATCTACTTAATTGTCATGTCGCGGTAATTAAAATATCCAAAAATTACGAAAAACGATAAGATCGAAAATTAATAGGTATGACCATAATAAAGGCAGAATTGCTGACCCCCATAGCAAATAATAAAAGTAAAATCTTGTAAAATAAAATTGATTCATTAAAATTTTGGCATTATTCTCAAGAAATATTCTAAAAAAAAAAAAAAAAGAAAAAAAAGAACCCTCATATTTTTTTACTCTCTGTAAAACCAGTGAATTAAAAAAAATTTCCCCCAAAAGCTAAAAACGGGAAACTTGGAACCGCATGTTATTTTTACATATTTTGATGTAAAAAATGAAAACGCGATTTTTAAAATTTACTCAGAAATCAAATAATTGATCAATTTCGTTAATTCTTTTTTTTTTTTTACAGACTTGTTTTAAAAAAGCTGAATTATATATAAACTGAAATAATATACGAAAAAAAAAAAAAAAAGTTCTTATATCCCCCCCACCCCGCCCTAACGCGATCTTATCAGATTTTGTTTTTTTTGGTGGGGGGAATTTTACTTCTTATTTTTTTTACATATACTGGAATAATGAAAGAAACTATATTTAATTTTGTGTATCAAACGTTGCCGATTTATACGATTTTTATTGATTTAAAGAAATGGAAAATATATTAAAATTATTTACGTTTTACGAAATAAAAAAAAATATTATTTACATTTGACAGTTTATATCTGTAATTTTAAACGATTTCCGAAATTCTTTTTTTTTTTATGATTGAATTATATGTACTTACTTGGGTGTCATCGGATTTTTATCTGTTTGTCAACTGTTGTGTTTTTAAACGCATTGAAACAATTTTAAAGATCATGACAAGCTGGTCTAATGCTAATCGTAGTTGACTCGCTGTCTTTAGGTTTTGGCTCGAATAATTTTTATTTGACTTACAAGAAGTGAATTATTTAGAAAAATATAATACTTGTATGCACATTTCTTAGTGCTTCTACACTTTATCGCCGAGACTGGAGACGCCATTTTATTTCGCGCACTTGTCGTTAAAATCCAAGGGAGAAATCAGTATTTTAAACTATGGCCGAAGTTAGAAATAAATAACAAAGTTTAAACTAGATAAACTTCCGGAAAGAACTATGAAAACTAAATAAATTGAAAGAACATATCCATAATTGTTTAATTTGGAATGTTTCGATTTAATTAATGAAAATGAGAAAGTTTAAAATCTTTAAATCTTTCGATGTTTGCTTGATTAATATGTTTGTTGGTGATTGGATCAAATACTCAATTTTAATTTGTTGCCTATATTAGACTTTAAGCTACCAGAAAAAAAAGACTTAAAAACTGTGCCGCTAAAAATACCAAGTTCAAACTGCAACCGATAAATTCCTCAATCCTTTACTAATGAAGTTCACACAAACAACAAAAAAAAACGAATATTTTTCCTTGCAAAATTCTTACCTTTTTTTTTGATATGTCTTCAGTCGCGATGTTTTTTCATGAAATATGTTTATAAAGATTTCCCCAGACACGAAAAACCTCCTAGCAAATACATTTTTACAATTTTACAATCACACAAATATTTTTTCACTTGGATTATAATTCTGGACTTTCGTCTTATAAAATGCACATCCCCCAGCTTATTCCATGGACTTTAATCGTTTTAACATTCAAGAATGACTGCAACGTGCACATCTCTCATACCAAAATAAACTATTTCTGGTTAAGTGAAATTTATTATTTTAAGTTTTAGAATTTGTTCTCGAGTTGTTGCTCTTTTTTGGATTTCTTGTTAGAAAAGGAGTTTCAGCCTCTGCTCTTGTTACTGTCATAAATTCGAACGCCGGTTGATGCCCTTTCTAAAACTAATATATATATATATATATGATATTTCCTCAACCCCCTGGCCTTGATGGAAGGGAGACTCAAACTTACTGCTATGGTTTCAAATGGTCTGAAATAACAGCAAGGGGAGACTTGCTTCCAAATATTTCTCATATGCTATATCCCCTCCCTCTTTGTTTTTCATACATAAAATAACTTTCATAGTGTACTGGAGATATTTATAATCGTACTCTATTTCCAAAAGAGAAATTATTTGTATTATTTGGATTCGTCGAACTTCTGTTCTCATCTTATTTTCACAACGTTTCAGTCAATGTATCTTCCTACCGTCTTCAGGAAATTTTGCCGAATTTCAAAATCTTTCTGCCTAATTTCGGAATCTGCCCAGATATTCGAACAGAACACTTTATTTAATCCACAAGGGTAGCATGTAGTATTCTCGTTCCGTCAACCATAACTGGACAGAAATACACAAGTGACCAATAATTGTATTCTGAATTGTTTTTTTCCGGCTTATCAAGTTTGTCGGGGGTGGGGGTATTTATACCAAGGGGGTACAATATATCGAAGCATATACCATTAAAATATTTTAAAACATTTCGTCCGTGGAACAGAGGCTGAAGCCTAGCTGACAGTTCGGGACCTATCAGGTTGGTGACTCTCTTCTGAACCCTGTTCAGGAGTGAGAGACAAATAGCAGATGCACCAGCCCAAATGTGACAACAATGCTCCATACATTGTACTTTCAGGTGTAAGTAACTTTCTAGCATATTAGAGAGAGTCCACCTTCCTCGCGGCAGCCTTGGCAATGCCTTCTATGTATCTATTCCAGCTTATGTTCCCTGTGAACATTAAGCCGAGGCGTTTGGATGAAGTATTTCCAGGTAATGTATCGTTAGTCATAGCTATTAGTGGTTGAGAAGGTTTTTGGCAGAATTAAATGTGATCATCCATTTTTGCTCCATTCCACTACAGACTTGAGGTCTTCCGCTAGGGTTTCCACCATTGCCTTGGATACGTGTTCATTCATTTTCCCTTTGTGCCTACCATAGAGCATGATGTCATCAGCAAATATACCCATTTCAGAGACGTTTCATCAAGGAGTTAATTTATGAATATCAGGAATAATAAAAGTTCAACGACCGATCTCTGAGGCGCACCCGCATTTATATCATATTGTTTTGACATCCATTCACCGAGGACAACCTGGATTATTCTCTTATTTAAAAAGGATTTAATTATATTAAGTATTTGTCTAGTAATACCATATGATCTGATTTTCCTGAGAAGTCCCCCATGCCATACCCTGTCAAAAGCCCGATATATCTAGGGTTACTGCCCTACCTTTCTCTGCTTTATTCAGTGCATGATAAATCTGTTCAGATATTAAAGTTAGGATATTTGCAATAGAACGGGCTTGCCTAAATCCATATTGTTGATTGGACAGAAGTTTAGCAGCTGTAAGCTTGATTGATTATGGAATCAAATATTTTGGAGAAAATAGGGAGGAGGCTAATGGGGCAATGTTATGCAAAGAATACTTATGATAGTAGAAGTCCAAATAAGCTATTAAAAAAAAATAAATAAAAAAAAATTAAAAAAAAATAAAAAAAATAAAAAAAATGCCTAAATTTTCCAAAGACAAAGTTATGAAAATTAATGGTGAAGACAAGAAATTTTATCATGCAAACTATACCCCCACCCCTCTCCGCTATTTGCGACCATGTTTACAGTGACACTATGTAGGGAATTGAGCAGCGAGATGTCTGTTAACATTAGATTTAAACTTGTGCATGTGTAACCAGGTTATGGGGTTGATATGCCGTTGTAGAAAAAGAGCAAAAAGAACAAACAATAGGACGATCAAATGACTGTGGTTAGAACACACAAAGGAAAAAGTATGTCAAGAGATACTTATTGTTGTAACGGTCAGAGTTTGGAGTAAGCTGGCTGTTTATTTTGAAACACAGAATTCGAGATGAAATGACAGGCGGTTGTTTATTTTAGAAAACAAGGTTTGAAAGCTGATGACAGGCAAGTTTTCTTGTTGTAAACAAATATAAACTCGTGATGTTTAAAGGGCATTGATGGATATGTATATATTCCTCGAACACAGTAAACAGAAGAGAAAAAAAGAGGAGAAGAGAAGAAGAGAGAATTCGATTTTGGCGAATTCAGATGGTGTTAAAGTCGGGCAGAGAGGGCTTTTGACTTAAAACACGTATCTCCTATGGCCGAAAAACTTATCCGAACTCGAGTCACAAGCTACCGTTTTAAAATAGCTACAGCCAACTTCCTTCAAACTCTGAAATATTATTAGACCATTATTATTGTGAATAAACCCAGATTAATTGTTTATTCGTGTGTGGAATCATTTTAATTTCCTTTTTCACCACACTAAAATCCACGGCTCTCTTATCGGTGATGTTCGCCGGTAAGTGAGTACACAACGACAGGTCCAGAGTATAAATTTAGACGATCAATTGATAATTCTGTCACTACCCCATATCAGCAACGGCTAAGAATTATCACCAGCAGTGGTCACTGGAAGGACGAAAATAGTGAACTGCAAACCGCCAGAGTCGGGTCGTTTTCAGGCTGCCGTAATTGGAGTGGAAGAGTTCTGAGGTCGACGATCGTCTCAACCGACCGGCTGAAGGGGGTGACATGTAAATACAGCCAGGGAAGGTGTTGACTCTAAATGATATTTATCTTGAACACATGGAATTCTGGATTGTATTTTTGTGGTGTTAACATAAAAAATACCATCCTTTAACTTCAAAGTCAAATCAGGAAAAAAACAGAAAAATTGGGGTGGGGGAAAAAGAGAAAAATGTGGGTGGGGGGAGAAAAAAACGGGGGGAAAAAAAAGAAAAACGGATGAAAAAAAACGGGGGAAAAAAAGAAAAACGGGGAAAAGGAAAGCAAAAACGGGGAAAAGAAAGAGAAAACGCCGAAATAAACAAAAAAAGAAAAAGGAAAAAAGAGAAAAATGGGCAAAAAAGAAAAAGAGGAAAACGGAAGAGAAAAAAAGTAATACGCGGAAAAAAGAAAAGAGAAAAACGGGGGGAAAAAGAAAAGAGAAAAACGGGGGGAAAAAGAAAAGAGAAAAACGGGGGGGGGGGGGGGAAGAGAAAAACGGGGGAAAAAAAAGAGAAAAACGGGGGGAAAAAGAAAAGAGAAAAACGGGGGGAAAAAGAAAAGAGAAAAACGGGGGGAAAAAGAAAAGAGAAAAACGGGGGGGGGGGGGGGGAAGAGAAAAACGGGGGAAAAAAAAGAGAAAAACGGGGGAAAAAAACGGGGGACGGGGGGAAAGAGAAAAACGGGGGGGGGGGGAAGAGAAAAACGGGGGGAAAACAGAGAAAAACGGGGGGGGGGGAGAGAAAAACGGGGGGGGGGGAAAGAAAAAGAGAAAAGGCCGAAAAAAAGAAAAGAGAAAAACGGGGGGGGGGGGGGAAAGAGAAAAACGGGGGAAAAAAAAGAGAAAAACGGGGGGAAAAAGAGAGAAAAACGGGGGGGAAAAAAGAGAAAAACGGGGGGGGAAAAAAGAGAAAAACGGGGGGGAAAAAAGAGAAAAACGGGGGGGAAAACAGAGAAAAACGGGGGGGGGGAAGAGAAAAACGGGGGGGGGGGGGAAAGAAAAAGAGAAAAGGCCGAAAAAAAGAAAATAAAAAGGAAAAAAGAGAAAAATGGGGGAAAAAGAAAAAAGAAAAACAAGAAAAAAAGAAAAACGAGAAAAAAAGAAAAACGAGAAAAAAAGAAAAACGAGAAAAAAAGAAAAACGAGAAAAAAAGAAAAACGAGAAAAAAAGAAAAACGAGAAAAAAAGAAAAACGAGAAAAAAAAGAAGAAAAACGGGGGAGAAAAAAAAGAACGGGGGAAAAAAAAGAGAAAAACGGGGGAAAAAAAAAGAGAAAAACGGGGGGAAAAAAAAGAGAAAAACGGGGGAAAAAAAAAGAGAAAAACGGGGGAAAAAAAGAGAAAAACGGGGGGAAAAAAAGAGAAAAACGGGGGAAAAAAAAGAGAAAAACGGGGGGGGGGAAAAAAAGAGAAAAACGGGGGGAAAAAAGAGAAAAACGGGGGGGGGAAAACAGAGAAAAATGGGGGGGGGAAACAGAGAAAAATGGGGGGGAAAACAGAAAAATGGGGGGAAAACAGAGAAAAATGGGGGGGGAAGAGAAAAACGGGGGGGGGGGAAAGAAAAAGAGAAAAGGCCGAAAAAAAGAAAATAAAAAGGAAAAAAAGAGAAAAATGGGGGAAAAAGAAAAAAGAAAAACGAGAAAAAAAGAAAAACGAGAAAAAAAGAAAAACGAGAAAAAAAGAAAAACGAGAAAAAAAAGAAGAAAAACGGGGGAGAAAAAAAAGAACGGGGGAAAAAAAAGAGAAAAACGGGGGAAAAAAAAAGAGAAAAACGGGGGGAAAAAAAAGAGAAAAACGGGGGAAAAAAAAAGAGAAAAACGGGGGGAAAAAAGAGAAAAACGGGGGGAAAAAAAGAGAAAAACGGGGGAAAAAAAAGAGAAAAACGGGGGGGAAAAAAAGAGAAAAACGGGGGGGGGGGGAAAAAGAGAAAAACGGGGGGAAAAAAGAGAAAAACGGGGGGGGGAAAACAGAGAAAAATGGGGGGGAAAACAGAGAAAAATGGGGGGGAAAACAGAGAAAAATGGGGGGGGGGGAAAACAGAGAAAAATGGGGGGGGGAAAGAAAAAGAGAAAAGGCCGAAAAAAAGAAAATAAAAAGGAAAAAAAGAGAAAAATGGGGGAAAAAGAAAAAAGAAAAACGAGAAAAAAAGAAAAACGAGAAAAAAAGAAAACGAGAAAAAAAGAAAAACGAGAAAAAAAGAAAACGAGAAAAAAAGAAAACGAGAAAAAAAGAAAACGAGAAAAAAAGAAAACGAGAAAAAAAGAAAACGAGAAAAAAAGAAAACGAGAAAAAAAGAAAACGAGAAAAAAAGAAAACGAGAAAAAAAGAAAACGAGAAAAAAAGAAACGAGAAAAAAAGAAAACGAGAAAAAAAGAAAACGAGAAAAAAAGAAAACGAGAAAAAAAGAAAACGAGAAAAAAGAAAACGAGAAAAAAAGAAAACGAGAAAAAAAGAAAACGAGAAAAAAAAGAAAACGAGAAAAAAAGAAAACGAGAAAAAAAGAAAACGAGAGAAAAAAGAAAAACGAGAAAAAAAGAAAAACGAGAAAAAAAGAAAAACGAGAAAAAAAGAAAAACGAGAAAAAAAGAAAAACGAGAAAAAAAGAAAAACGAGAAAAAAAAGAAAAACGAGAAAAAAAAGAAACACGAGAAAAAAAGAAACACGAGAAAAAAAGAAACACGAGAAAAAAAGAAACACGAGAAAAAAAGAAACACGAGAAAAAAAGAAAAACGAGAAAAAAAGAAAAACGAGAAAAAAAGAAAAACGAGAAAAAAAGAAAAACGAGAAAAAAAAAGGAGAAAAAAAAAGAGAAAAACGGGGGAAAAAAAAAGAGAAAAACGGGGGAAAAAAAAAGAGAAAAACGGGGGAAAAAAAAAGAGAAAAACGGGGGAAAAAAAAAGAGAAAAACGGGGGAAAAAAAAGAGAAAAACGGGGGGAAAAAAAAGAGAAAAACGGGGGAAAAAAAAAGAGAAAAACGGGGGAAAAAAAAGAGAAAAACGGGGGAAAAAGAGAAAAACGGGGGAAAAAAAAGAGAAAAACGGGGGGAAAAAAGAGAAAAACGGGGGGAAAAAAGAGAAAAACGGGGGGAAAAAAGAGAAAAACGGGGGGAAAAAAGAGAAAAACGGGGGGAAAAAAAGAGAAACACCGGGGGGAAAAAAAGAGAAAAACGGGGGGGGTGGGGGAAAGAGAAAAACGGGGGAAAAAAGAGACAAATGGGGGGAAAAAGAGAAAAAAAAAGAGAAAAACGGTGGGGGGGGGGGAGAAAAACGGAGGAAAAGAGAAAAACGGGGTAGGGAGAAAAACGAAGGAAAAAGAGAAAAACGGGGTAGGGAGAAAAACGGGTGAGGGAGAAAAACGGAGGAAAAGAGAAAAAAAATAGAAAAAAAGAGTACTGGGGTAAAAAGAGTGGAAAACGATGGAAAAAGAGAAAAGAGAAAAAAAGAGGAGAAAATAAAGGCGAACGAACGAAGGTGAAAAACGGGGAAAAAGTAAAAAAAAAAAGAAAAGAGAAAAACGGGGGGAAAAAAGAGAAAAACGGGGGGAAAAAAGAGAAAAACGGGGGGGGGGGAGAGAAAAACGGGGGGGGGGGAGAGAGAGGGAAAAAAGAGAAAAACGGAGGGAAAAAAAGAGAAAAACGGAGGGAAAAAAAGAGAAAAACGGAGGGAAAAAAAGAGAAAAACGGGGGGGAAAAAAAGAGAAAAACGGGGGGAAAAAGAAAAAGAGAAAAGGCCGAAAAAAAGAAAATAAAAAGGAAAAAGGAGAAAAATGGGGGAAAAAGAAAAAAGAAAAACGAGAAAAAAGAAAAACGAGAAAAAAGAGAAAAACGAGAAAACAAGAGAAAAACGAGGAAAAAAGGGATAAACGAGGAAAAAGGGGAAAAATCAGAATAATGGTAAAAATAATAACGGGGGGGGGGGAGAAAAACGGGGGGAAAAAGAAAAAGAGAAAAACGGGGGGGAAAAAAAGAGAAAAACGGGGGGAAAAAAAGAGAAAAACGGGGGGAAAAAAAAGAGAAAAACGGGGGGAAAAAAAAGAGAAAAACGGGGGAAAAAAAAGAGAAAAACGGGGGAAAAAAAGAGAAAAACGGGGGGAAAAAAAGAGAAAAACGGGGGAAAAAAAAGAGAAAAACGGGGGGGGGGGGAAAGAGAAAAACGGGGGAAAAAAGAGAAAAACGGGGGGAAAAAAGAGAAAAACGGGGGGAAAAAAGAGAAAAACGGGGGAAAAAAAGAGAAAAACGGGGGAAAAAAAGAGAAAAACGGGGGGAAAAAAAGAGAAAAACGGGGGGAAAAAAAGAGAAAAACGGGGGGAAAAAAAAGAGAAAAACGGGGGGAAAAAAGAGAAAAACCGGGGGGAAAAGAGAGAAAAACCGGGGGGAAAAGAGAGAAAAGCCGGGGGGAAAGAGAGAAAAACCGGGGGGAAAGAGAGAAAAACCGGGGGGAAAAGAGAGAAAAACCGGGGGGAAAAGAGAGAAAAACCGGGGGGAAAAGAGAGAAAAACCGGGGGAAAAGAGAGAAAAACCGGGGAGAAAAGAGAGAAAAACCGGGGGGAAAAGAGAGAAAAACGGGGGGGGGGGAAGAGAAAAACGGGGGGTGGGGAAGAGAAAAACGGGGGGAAAAAAAGAGAAAAACGGGGGGGAAAAAGAGAAAAACGGGGGGAAAAAAGAGAAAAACGGGGGGGGGGAAAGAGAAAAACGGGGGGAAAAAAAAGAGAAAAACGGGGGAAAAAAAGAGAAAAACGGGAAAAAAGAGAAAAACGGGGGAAAAAAAGAGAAAAACGGAAAGAAAAAAAAGAGAAAAAACGGGGGAAAAGAGAAAAACGGGGAAAAGAGAAAAAACGGGGGAAAAGAGAAAAACGGGGGAAAAGAGAAAAACGGGGGAAAAGAGAAAAACGGGGAAAAAAAGAGAAAAATGGGGGAAAAAAAGAGAAAAATGGGGGGAAAAAAGAGAAAAATGGGGGGAAAAAAGAGAAAAATGGGGGGAAAAAAGAGAAAAATGGGGGGAAAAAAGAGAAAAATGGGGGAAAAAAGAGAAAAATGGGGGGAAAAAAGAGAAAAAAAAGAGAACAACGGTGGGGGGGGAGAAAAACGGAGGAAAAGAGAAAAACGGGGGAGGGAGAAAAACGGAGGAAAAGAGAAAAAAAATAGAAAAAGAGAGTACTGGGGGGGGGGAAAGAGTGAAAAACGATGGAAAAAGAGAAAAGAGAAAAAAAGAGGAGAAAATAAAGGCGAACGAACGAAGGTGAAAAACGGGGAAAAAGTAGAAAAAAAAGAAAAGAGAAAAACGGGGAAAAAGGAAAAAAAGAGGAAAGCGGAGAAAGAAAAAAGATAAACGTAGAAAAAAAAGGTAAACGTGGGAAAATAAAGAGAAAAACGTGGGAAAATTAAGAGACAAACGGGGGAAAAAGGAAAAACGGGGAAAAAAGAGAAAAGAAAGAAAAAGAACAGAAAAAAGAAAAAGAGAAAAAACGGGCGGAGTGAAAAGAAAAACGGAGGAAAAAGAGAAAACGATGAAAAAGAAAAGAGAAAAACGAGGGTGAAATAGAAAAAATAGAAAAAGAGATAACTGGGGAAAAAGAGTGAAAAACGGGGTAAAAAGAGAGAAAAAAAAGAGGAAACGAAGAAAATAAAGGCGAACGGAGAAAAGAGAAAAACAGGGAAAAAGGAGAAAAACGGAGAACAAAGAAAAACGGGAAAAGAGAACAGAAAAGAGAAAAACGGAAAAGAGGAGAAAAAAGACAAAAATGGAGAAAAAAGAGGAAAATGGGGAAAAAAGAGGAAAATGGGGAAAAATAAGAGAAAAACGGGGGGATAACAGAAAAACGGGGGGAGGGAATAACAGAAAAACGGGGGGAGGGGAATAACAGAAAAACGGGGGGGATAACAGAAAAAAACGGGGGGGGAATAACAGAAAAAACGGGGGGGGGGAGGGAATAACAGAAAAAAACGGGGGGGTATAACAGAAAAAGTAACAGAAAAACGGGGGAAAAGTAACAGAAAAACGGGGGAAAAGTAACAGAAATACAAGGGGGGGAGAGAGAGAAAAACGGAGGAAAAAGAGAAAAACGGTGAAAAAAGAAAAGAAAAACGAGGGGGAAAATAGAAAAAAAATAGAAAAAGAGAGAACTGGGGAAAAAGAGAAAAGAGAGGAAAACGGTGAAAATAAAGGCGAACGGAGAAAAGAGAAAATCGGGGAAAAAGGAGTAAAAGAGAAAAGAGAAAAACGGGGAAAAAGAGAAAAACGGGGGGAAAAGAGAAAAGAATTTTCGTTAAAATGTAATTTTCTTTATAAACATTTTACTTGACTCACTTTTTAACGTACGATATTTTCTTTCCGTCACGGGAACGTACATTATACAATTTTTTTTTATTTTATTTTCATGTGGAGGGTATGCATTGCACACGCCTTTGTAGTGGAATCTTTAACTTCCAGCTCTTAACTTCACATGCTAACTGCTTAATAGTCATCACTAAACATCTATACATTTCTACCTCTAAGACATGCATTAGAGTTCATTCCTATCCAGTTAGGTACTTAACGGCCAAAGTATGTACTCAGAAGCAAAGCGAACTGCATTAAATAACTATATCTCCTAGATAGTTTTACAACGATTAATACGAAACTGAACCGATCTTCCATTACAAACGATAACTATATTGTCCTTTTGACTACTGTAAACTCTTTAACCCTTATCCTTGAGTGGACTCTCGGCCTTAATAAGTGGTGACGCCTATGTAAAAAAAAAAAATACTCCTTGTTATGCAAAATGTCCCATGACTCTTACCTGAAAGCTGAAATTATCTTCCTTTAATAATAGACACATACTTAATACCTACAACTTCAACTTATTCACATCTATTGAAAACCTGCCCATATATCTATTCACCTAATTACACTTGACGCAAAACTTACCTACTGTTTTATCCGTACTGTATTGCACTTACATCTTAACCCTCCTGTCATCTAAAATATACAGAGATTGGGCACAACTCTTAGTTCAGTTTTTAATACCTACTCATACTGTAACGTTATCCTATACCTAAGCTAACATAAATAAAATAAAGGAAAAGCCTCAAACCACATTAACTCCTAACAAGCCTGCTTACAAACTTAGTTGCTTACACTGCATGAGCTCCACTCACCCCCTTTATCCAGTAACAATGAAATAGCAATGTCCCTTAATCATTTTGATGAGTGTAACAATTCAGCAGATATATAACCTTTACAAACTAACCCAGTAACATTAACTAACCACGCGAGGTCGCAGAAATACCTGGATTAGGACCCAGGCGTGGAGCAAACCCTATCAGTGTTGACAGACTTCCCAGATCATCCGTCGAGGAGAAGGAAAACTCAAACTAAACCAAAGGGGAGGGAGGCTCTCTTCAGTCTCGGATGACAACCTTCCTAGAGCTGGTGACTCAAACAAATGACCGGTCTGCAAACCTAAATTGCTTAAGGAGTAGATAGGCTCTGTCTATCGCCGGCTTCCATACTCCTTTGCCTATTAGTCAGGCGCAGAGACACTATCACAGAGAATCGACAGAAGCACAATGGTAGATCTTGTTTCTTGTCTAGGGCAATGAACGCCTTTTTCACCCACTCCCGACACATTCCACCCCTCAAAACTGGGCACTTGGAAGTGCTTGAGTACCACATATGCCTGTGCAATTAGATTAGGTTGACCTTCTTCTGATGGGTTGAGGGTATCGGATTGACAGTTCCTGGCTGTTGTTTCCAACTGGTAGTACAGGAGCCGTAACTCTTTGGTAGCGCTCAGAGCGGCTGATCCATCAACAGTTGTATAATATTGGGATGTTTGTAGTGCCATGTCGTGCATGAAAAGGGACCCTGCACTCATTCCCGGTGGGCTTTCCTGACGCCACAATCTTAGTTGAAGAAAGATCAGCTGATGGTCTACTTGTGTTGCAGGTGTGATAATCTGCATAACCTCCTGTTCAGCTCCCCCTTACCTAACTGAAACTCGTAAAAAAAAAAAAAATATGATGCCAGTTCAATCTAAAAATAAGCTTAAACCAGGCTTAGGATCAAACAAATCCAACTTTCCTCCTCCCTTGAGGCTTGCATTCACAAATATCCGTGGGCTTAGAACTAATTTAGCTGATGTTGAAGCATTTCTCCTAACAAATACCCCGGATATCTTAGCGCTAAGTGAGACTAACCTACACTCCTTCGTCCACTCTAACTACTTTAACATGCCTGGATATCTCCCACTCTACCGTAAGGACTGACAGACACATGTACGGACTTGGAGTTTACATTCGTAATACCCTTCCCTTGACTAGAGAAACAAACCTAGAATCGGACGATCAAGCCTTTATGTGCTTAAGACTAATCATGCAACACAACATTAGCTACTTTTACTTTCTCTACCGCGCTCCCTCGACCCATGACTGCACCATAATAAACAAAGTCTCTGACAGCATAGACACAGCACTCTCCCTCGACACTAGCGCACAAGTACATGTATTTGGTGACTTTAACGTCCACCACAAAAACTGGCTTGGATTTTCTACGTACACAGACGCAGCGGGCAGCACAACTCATAGCTTCTCTATATCTCACTCCCTATCACAAATGGCTACGTTTCCAACCTGTTTCCCAGACGAGCAAGAACAACACGCATCACTTCTAGATCTGTTTTTGACCACAGTTCCCGATGATTGTATAACCAATGCTGATAGCCCACTTGGGAACCCTGATCATGCAGTGAAATTGGTCGAAATCACCCTAAACACTAGAGCCAAAACTGAAGAGCCAGTACTCAAAACAACGAGATATTATAAAAAGGCTGACTGGGAAGCCATCAGAGATCTTATCCGAGATGCCCTATGGGGAAATATTTTTTATCTTCCTGCTGAACAGTGCGTAATAAGAGACCACTGAATGGTTCAAAACTGCAATTGAAGCGCATGTCCCCATGCGGAAATTTTATAGCAAACCCCACTCTCCCCAATGGTTTACTTTAACTTACGCAAGTGCCATTGCTCAAAGGCAGCATGCATACCGCAGAATTAACCAGCATAAGTCCAGTTCGAACAGACAGAAGTGTATAGAAGCTAGAAGTAACGTTAAGAAAGAAATAGCGACAGCTAAGAGAGAATTTACTGAAACCACTAAAAAAACGCATCGAAGCACAAAAATAAGGAACTTGTGACTTTTGGAAAATTTACAACAGTGTAGTAAATAATGGGCAATCAACAATTCCCCACTAACCAAAAATCACGAGGTTGTTTGCTCAGCAACCGAGAAGGCTAACATGCTTGCCAGTCGATTTACCTCAAACTCCACACTGGACCCTCTCAACGACCCCCTACCTTACTTTCCTATGCGGACAGACCCCACATTAGACCATTCGAAAATCACCCCTGCTCAGGTGCATGCTATCATAAAACCATGACACTTCAAAAGCATGTGGACCCGATCTCATCTCAGCTGTGCTATTAAAAAAGTGCTCAGCCGAAGTAGCTCCAGTTCTCTCCAAACTCTACAACAAATACCTTAATGAAGCTTGCTTTCCGGGCTGTTGGAAAACTGCTTGTGCTACCAGTATTCAAGAATTCTGGCGAAAGAACGGACCCATTAAATTATCACTCCATTAGCTTCCTCCCACTTTGCCAAAATATTTGAGACAATAATTAACCACGCTCTAGTCCATCACCTTACAGATGCTAAACTTCTGACTGACCAACAATATAGATTTAGACAAACTCGTTCCACAGCAGACATCCTCACTGTAATCTCTGAACGTATATACCATTCACTGGACAAAGCCGGGGAGGGCAGAGCGGTAGCTCTAGATATATCTAAGGCTTTTGACAGGGTATGGCATGAGGGTCTCCTCAGGAAAATTAGATCATACGGTATCACTGGTAAAATCCCTACATAGTACCCCAGTAGCTGTTGTCCCTGATAGTAGCCCCCTACACCAAAGTGGCAATGTGCCTTGTTTGGGGTGAAAATGTAATAAAAAAATATTTAAAAAAGGTTCTGGACAAGTTTTCCATTTTCTACAATGTTTACAAACAAAATAGGTAAAAAATAAACAAAACAAATAAAGTAGGCATTTTTCTTTTTCAAATTTATGTTTTCAAATATCTGAAATCCATAAAATATAGAATAAAATTCAAGAAAACAGGATTCATTATATTTTTTAAACTACTTGTGCATTTTAGGTTTTGAAGACATTTTTTTGTTTTTATTTTTGAAGATTTTCAACGGGAAACAATTCAAAAAGTTCTTCCACTTTATAACTTTTAATGATTTAGATTTATTACGACCGTTTAATTTGGTAAAATTTCGTTTTATTTTTAAGTTACAATTTTTTTTAATGGCCATTTTGATTCAATTCAGATTTCTGGAGTTCGTTAAAAAAAACAAAAACAAATAAACAAAGCAACAACAAAAAGAACCTTTAATAAAAGTCATAGATTTTCCGAAAGTTTCGGTTCTTCTTCGTTATTGCAACAAAATTCGCAAATTGAATTTCAAGTGAAACCAATGGTATCTATGGAATTATCATGTCACAGTTATGAAAATATCCCAAAGTTATGAAAAACGATGAGAGAAAACAGTTTTCGAAGACAATTAGCGAAAACTAAGTTTTGCTAAATTGGCCAAAGATTTTCAGTTTTCAGAAAATATTTACCTCCTTTTTGTTACAATTAGAACTCTTCGGTTTCTTTTTTTATTTTTTCAAAACTCAATTTTCGCTAATTGTCTTCGAAAATTATTTTGTAATTTTCGAATTTCGATACAATAACGAAGAACCAAAGTTTTTTTTTTAATCGTACATTTTTATATCAATACAAAACCTACATGTTCTAATTTATTTCGAAATTTTAATTGTTTTATAAAACGTATTTTTTAAAGAATTTAATTCAATAAAGTGTTCAATGTTTTTTTTGTCTTATTGTTAATTTACGTTCGTTTTGCTTTTACCAACCAATACGCTACCCGAAACTTGAACTCTTTCAATTGTCTCCCCTTGAAATCCTTCGAAAATGAAGATAAAAAAGTCCTTTAAACTTAACATACACAAGCACCTCTATTTTTTTGTGTGACTCAGAAAAACTACTGAAAAGTAAATCGAAATTCCAATGCAAAGTCGATTAACATTCAAGTCTGTTTCAATTTGAACAATTTCTTCACTGAAGTTCACTTTATGGAGATATAATATAAAACCAAAAAACAAGTCTGTTTGATTCTCAGTTAAAAAAAAAAAAAAAAACTCATTTGAACACAAATGAAACATACTAACTGCTGTTCTCCAATCTCACAAATCTGATCACATAGGATGACAATATGGAATCTCTTCAATTAACCGCTTACCTGGCAACGTTCGCCCGGGGGGTAAAATAAGATACTTTAAAAGTTTAAATTTGTAGAAATTCATAGTCAAAATATTTCTCTTCACGAATAAGCGTTCTTTTAGGATCTTATGTGCAAAACTACTTTTGTTAATAAAAAAAAAATCTATTAGTCATGATTTGTGAACATTTTTCTCACTCATTAGGCCACGCCCTCATTAGCTAACGATTTTTCAGCAATCTTTTAAGTATTCAATTTTATTTGTTTCAGATGTTAATTACTTTTTTTTGTTTAAAAAAGAATTTGGAAATAAAGTCACTCGACCATAAAATGTCAAAAAATTACAAAAAAAAACCAAACAAACAAACAAATTGTGCAATATTTGTTCACAGCTCAACAATATTCCTGACTGGGAACATTCCCTGATTCCAATAATGATTTATGGTATAAGCGGGTTTCTATTATAGCAACAAACAAGGTTCAACATGGTCAGGTAAACGGCTGATTTTTTTTTTTTTGCTGCTGCTCGTTTTAAATTTTAATAGTGAATTATTTTCTTAAACTTTGAAAAAAAAAGATTGGAAAATAATTTCAACAAAAGTATAAATAAATATTAAAAAAAAAAAAAAAAAATTCACGATGTAACTTCACTTAAGAGATAATTGACCATCTCATGTCCTGGGCTATATACGAGCGGATTGAAATACATGGCTACCTCTTCAAGTTCATCAGTCGACATCAAGGGCAGACGGATCACCGTTAAAAAGCAATCGAAATAATCGGCCCTCTCTTCAAATTTATAATTGATCCACTTGACAACGATTTTGAAAAGTTTGAATTCAGACGAAATATTAATCCGTGGATCTTGCGCCAAAGAAAATAGTACCTCGTAAGGGATCTCTCCAAATTTATCCATCTCTGCAGAAATCGTTTCGAAATTATGCAGTAAGAAATTCTGTACTTCGATCCCAAGAACAAATAAGGAATATTTATTAACCAAATCCAGGATTTTCAACCAATGCTCCTTGATTTGCGTGAAGAGAAACTGCAAGCAAAGGTTCACGATGCGCGGAATGATCAAGTATTGGCTGACAAGCAAAAGGTCTTCTACGTTGTCCATTGTTATGTGCAGTTTCTCCTCTCGTACAAAATCGAGGAAAGCACGGAAGCCATTCGACGTAACTTCACTCAACACAATTGGACAAGTAACTCTGCGTTCAGAGTTAGAAAATAAATATCGAAAGTAGTCGCTGTTGGAGATTAAAACATGGCGGTTTACTGCAAACTTTTCCCCATCTTTCACAATTATGTCCTCGGTTTTATCGTTTGAACTCCGACTTGAGCTGACCTTGATTCGAACATCTAAAGGTTGCATAGTTTCATTCCAATTGAAATATCTTGAATTATACATTGCTGTTTGGCTGATAGGAAACATTGTTTTTTCTGTTTTTTTTTTAAATGTTGATAGATATGTTTCTATATTTTAAATATTTTTTTATAAATAATTTCACAGAAGAAAATAGTCCGAACCTTCAAAAAGGCTTATAACGACATTGACTCGGTAGAAATGGAAATACCATCACTTTTTCATCTGATATTTTATTTGGCCATTGTTGGAACTGATGGCGTAAATTCCGGAAACTTCATGGGTAGTCTGCAACTAAAAAATAAAAATTCAAATTAGAAAAAAGAAAACAAAGAAAAAAAAAACAACAACAAAAGCAGAATTGTCCATAAAATTTTTAAATTCAAAATAAATCAAATGTAGGTTTAGCACTTTCAGTTCTGTTTACCTATGAACTGAATGCGTTTATCTTAACACCGGATGTGACGTCATTCAAAACTTAAATGAACATTTCGTTTGTCATTGTTTTCCATCAAGACATCCAAACTTATTTCCTATATATATATATATATATATATATATATATATACACACACACACACACATATATATATGTGTGTGCGTGTGTGTGATCCACATACAGTACTGTTTCGCGGTATCACAGCTCAGTGCGGCTATACTAGCGACTACCTCAAGCCAGGATTGAAAGCCTACCATCCAGGCGAGAGTCAGCGCTTCTCACTGTTGCGCTATATGGCCGACGCTGAGATTGGATTACGAAATTACAATGTTATAAACATTGTCCAAACGCCTAAGCTCTATTTGTTGACACAAAGAAAATTGTTCTCTCTCCCAAAATGCTAGTATGCCGCCTGGTCGTAAAACATGAATAAATATTATATTTTAATTCATGCAGATTTATTATTACAAAATTCTCTTGATTATTATCCAATATAACGACTTCAAAAGTTATGACTTGTGTACCATCCGCTGGAACCGAAAGTAGAACGTTTAGTGCTACAGCCTTCGTCGTTATTTATATTTCCGTCTGAGAGACCGACAGATGGATATGAAAGATTAAATTAATCGACTTTGAACTATGAATGTTTAACTTTGTGTATGTGCACAACTAATAGCGTAAGTAATGTTTTATTGGACTTGCAGCTCAACTGGTTAGTTTTCAATTTTGACCCCTTAGCAGCAATTTTTCCGGCTATAAATCAAATCGAAAATGTATTACAGGTTCAAACACCATAAATATATCACAAAAATGAGGAAACCGTGATTTTTGGAAAATCTACAACAGTGTAGTCAATAATGGGCAGTCAACGATTCCCCCACTAACAAACAATTATGAGGTTGTTTTCACGGCAAACGACAAGACTAACCTGCTTGCCAGTCGGTTTGCCTCAAACTCCACACTGGACCTGGCACATCATCCCTCCTTGATTTTCCTTTGCTGACAGACGCCACACTAGACGATTTGAAAATCACCCCTTCTCAGGTACATGGTATCATAAAAAACCTAGACACCTCCAAAGCAAGTGGACTCGATCTCATCCCAGCTGTACTATTAAAAAATGTTCCGTTGAGGTTGCTCCAGTTCTATCCAAACTTTACAACAAATGCCTTAACGAATCTTGCTTTCCTGGCTGCTGGAAAACCGCTTCTGTGATACCAGTCTTCAAGAATTCTGGTGAAATAACTGACCCATTAAATTATCGTCCCATTAGCCTTCTCCCGCTTTTCGCCAAAATATTTAATCAAGCTCTAGTCCAACACCTTACAGCTTCTAAACTCCTGACCGACAAACAATATGGATTTAGGCAAGCCCGTTTCACAGCAGATATATTAACTAATCTCTGAACATATATATCGTTCACTGGACAAAACAAAGGAGGGTAGAGCGGTAGCCCTCGATATATCTAAGGCTTTTGACAGGGTAGGGCACGATGGACTTCTAAGGAAAATTAGATCATATGGTATCACTGGAAGAATACATAATGTAATTAAATCCTTCCTCAGAGAAAAATCCAAGTTGTCCTCGACGGTCGTACATCTAACAATATATAAATACGGGAGTACCTCAGGGGTCTATCCTTGGACCTTTGTTGTTCCTGATATTCATAAATGACCTCCCTGATAAAATTGTTTCGGAGATGGGTATATTTGCTGATGACACCACTCTCTATAACAGGCAGAAGGGGAAGACAAATGAACACATATCTAAGGAAATGGCAGAAACACTAGAGGATAACCTCCAATCTGTAGTGGAATGGTAACAAAAATGGAGGATGGTCACATTCAATGCTGCCAAGACTAAGCTTTCCTTCAATAATTACAAGAAACTTTCTACCATCAATAGCAATAGCCAAGAACACATTACCTGAAAGTACTTCCTTTAAAATCCTCGGCTTAACGTTTACAGGGAATATGAACTGGAATAGATCCATTGAGAGAATTGCCAAGGCTGATGCAAAGGAGGTGGGCTCTCTCTACCGTGCTAGAAAACTACTTACACCGGAAAGTATCCTGTACCTATTAAAAGCTATGTATGGAGTATTGTTGTCACATATGGGCTGGTGCATCTCCAGCTTGTCTCTCACTCCTGGACAGGGTTCAAAAGAGAGTCGCCAACCTGATGGGTCCTGAACTGTCATCTAGGCTTCAGCCTCTGTCCCTCCAACTAAATGTTGCATCCTTCTGCCTGTTTTACAAGTACTTTAATGACGAATGCTCTGACGAACTACAAGTACTTGTACCTCCTCGACGAGCAAACAGCTGTCCCACCCCTTCACAGTAGAGATCCTTAGGTGTAAGAAAGCCTCTTACTTCAATAGTTTCTTCCCCAGAACTGCTAGACGTTTGAACTCCCTTCCGAGATTCTGCTTTCCCAACTGTACTGACATGCAGAAGTTCAAGTGTAATGTGAACAAACATCTTTCTATTCATCTCCCTTCATAAGGCCCCTGCAACTTATGTCCCCGATAGTAGTCCCCTACTTCAAAGTGGCACTGTGCCTTGTTTGGGGTGAAACTGATATAATTTCAAGTCTGTAGATCAAATATTAAGAAAGGAATTTGGTAGAGACTTTTCGCGCATACCGACAAGGTAACAAATGCGTGCACACACACACGAAAATCTTTGAAAACCAAGAAATGTTTATAAAATATTAAATAAAATCATTTTTATATAATAAAAATGATTTTATCATTTAATAAATATTTTATTTACCATTGCTTGGTTTTCTAAAGATTTCCAATTTTAACATTACGAAATGTTTTCTAAGATGTGAAACATACTAAGAATATATATATATATATATATATATATATATATATATATATATATATATATATATATATATATGAAATGAATAAGTAATTAGTGCTCGTTTTTCAAAGGAATATGCAGATTAGTTAACTTGCAACTAGTCGCTCGTATATCTATGACTGAGTATATTAAGTTCGTTTTAATTTTTAAATAGAAAAGTAGGCTTTTAATATCAATGTCAGAACGAGAAAACTGAACGTGTGTATATATATATATATATATATATATATATACACACGCGCACACACGCACACACACACACACACACACACACACCATCCGGTGTTGCCCGGTCGTAAATACGCTTAAATGATATTTTAATTTATGTAAATGTCATCTTTATTATAACAGAGCCAATTCTCTATTAAATATTATATTGTACCCAATATATAATAGCGATTTCAAAAGTTAAAAAACAACAGCAAAAACAAACAAAAAACTTGGGTGCTATCAACAAGAATCGAAACCAAAGCATTTAGCACTTCAGCGTTATTCGTTACCATCTAAGCTAACGAGAGATAAATATCAAAACTTAAAAAAAAAAAAAAAAAAATCGATTTTAACGTATAAAATCTAAATTTGCGCATGCGTAGAGGAGCACTTTAGGTTGACTTACGTCTGCAAAGTTCTATTTTTCTGGTTGTTGAAATGGATTACTTTTATTTGTTGTTACTTTGTAATTTTATCGACCTTAAAATCGAACAAAATAAACTAAAAAAAAGTTGAAAGAATTTTCTTTTTTGATGAACATTAAAAATATCTTTAATAAAAAAAAAAGGAATTTCGCTTTTAAGCTTATTCTCCCCCCCCCATAGAAAGGATTTCGCATTGTTATGCGTTCCCCGAATCTGTCTTATGTTTTTTTTTATTTTTTTTTTTTATTTTTTTTTTACTCACATTCACCCCCTAACAAGACATATCGCCACTTGGACATAAGGGGCTACTATTTAGGACCATGCCTAGGAAAGATTAACAAGATGTTGGTTTACATTACATTTAAACTTTTGCATGTCAGTACAGTCAGGGAAGCATGCAGCAGAAAGAGAATTCTAAAGTCTAACTGCTCATAGGAAGAAATTATTAGAGCAGAAAGCTTCCTGGCATTTAAGGACCTCAATAGTGAAGAGGTGTGATTTTGTTGCTAAGCGGGGTTGTTACATCGAGAGGGCACAAGTGTAATGAGTTCAGAGCACATTCCATTAAAATATTTTTTAAAACAGACACTTATCCTCAAGTGGCCTATGCGCCTTGATAAGTAGTGATTCCCTTGTAAAATTTAAAATTAAAAAAAAAAAAAAAAAAAAAAAAAATTAAAATAAAACATTGCGGCGATGAGACAGGGGTTGGAGCTTAGTTAAAGTTATAATTTTCCGAGTCCAGAAAGAGGTGATAAATTTGGCGCCCCTTTCGTACACTAGCATCCTCCTCCTTTCCCATAGCAGGTGGTCGTTTAACTCGCCATTTATTAACCACTACGATTTTTGTTTAGAGTCTCTTTTCATTATTAGAAGAATTATCCGATATCAGGTGACATTGATTATTGCAATCTCAACAAGGCGATAAATAAAAAAGAAAAAGAAAATGTTATCTCCCCTGTTTGATTTAGTGCCTCTTTAGTTGGCGGTGATGATTAGTCAATAGAAAACAAAACCCAAATAAAGGTTTTGTCTTAAACTACGGCGCGTCGGTGGTCGACCAATCAGAAAAGCGGAGTGGGAGGAGAAATAATAATTAATGGAGACTCGTGTATGTTCAACAAGAGGGGCGAGGCTTCGTTTCCATAGACAATTTACACAGATACAAAACACGAGTACAAGACGGCGAACTCAGATAAAACGACTAGGTACAACAATGGATGTGTTAACTGTTAAATATCATGGTGACAGGTGGAGATAAAAAACAAAAAAACAAAAAAACAAAAAAAAAAAACCAAAAAAAAGAAAAAAAAAGAAAAAAAAGAAAAAAAAGAAAAAGAAAAAAGAAAAGAAAAAAAAAGAAAAAAGAAACGTGATATTGTTTAAAGAGCGTCTTAAAAAAAGGGAGGGGAGAGGGTGCTGTGTGCTGTGATATTAAACATTTTTTTTTCGGCTAAATTTTAGTATAGGGACATTTAGAATACACTTATGGTTTGTTTTACAATCAACAGAGATACGAAAAAGTGATAAAAAATTGTAAAGCTACAAATGTTAGCAAAGGCAAGATAAATTACCGGTTTGTATTACTGTAGTACACACAGATTCGAAAAAGTTGTCAAAAAACAAATATGAAACAAATAAATGTTATCAAAGGCAAGATAAGTTACTTTTCTACCTAACTGGATATGTTTTAGTATTTTTTATTCAATGTAACATGTTTATTCAGCTCGAAAAATATACAGTGTTTACCGATGTATTGGAAAATTAAAAATGGCACCGACTCTCTTTGACACGGTAAGTTTGAGAAAAGGAGTTATAAATAAAAAAAAACTAGACAAAATACGGTTAAAAACTCGCTCAATATATGTTACCGTGACATAGGCTGATATATATTCGGTGGGGTTTTAACAGTATTTTGCATATTTTTTAAAAATTTTTAACTCCTTTTCCCAAACTTACCGTGTCAAAGAGAGTTGGGTGCCATTTTTTTTATTTTCCAATACATCGGTAAACATATTTTTCGAGCTGAATAAACATGTTACATATTTCGTATATACAGGGTGACCCCCCCCCCCACCAAAACTAAAACGGGCCCCAACTCTTAGGCCCCGTTTCTTATTCAAAACATTACATCAAAACCCTAGGGTCTTTGCCCTTTTTCTCCGTTCTACAGCATATGTTCTAGATGACCTCCATTTAGCTTTTTTTTTGGGGGGGGGGGGTCACCCTGTATAATTATAGTGTTAATGTTCTATCAATTTTTATATATTAGTTAAAAAAAAAAAAAAAAAATCTACATATCTATAAAAGTGAACGTGTCTGTGTGTGTCTGTGTACATTTTCCTACGCAATAACTGTCAATTTTTAGTCTACAGACTCGAAATTTGATATACAGGGTACTGAGATTTGGGAAAATCGAGGTGATCGGTTTTCGGACAGAAATTTCGCTGTTAAGGGGTCAAAGTTCAACGATTTGACCTTTGAAAACTCTACCAAACTCCGACAATTTTGAAATTTTAGATATAGGTTCCTTGGACATGGATCTAACTTAACTTGATTTGAGCCCAAAACAATAAATGTTAAGGGGTCATAATAGGGGTCAAAATTAAAAAATTAACCGCTTTTTTTTTTTTTTTTTGCTCAGCATACACCTCCAAATACCCGGGTAACGCCGGGCTGAAATGCTAGTATATCTATAAAAGTGAAAATTTCTGTGTCTTTTCTCTATGGTAGTAAAGGAAGACTATTATACAGACTATATGATTAAGAAATGCATTACTTTACATATTCACACTTTTTAATATATACATATGCACATAACCTTATGAACAGTACATAGGGCCCGAGCAAAGCCGGGCGGAACTGCTAGCATATCTATATAAATTGGATGCATCAGCTTGAATCGAAACCGGAACCAAAACTTGAAGAATTCTTGATAAAATTATTTAAAAAAAAGAAAAAAAAAAAAATTACAGGAGTGCCATCAGTTATAATCGAAACCGAAACTTATGAAGAATTCTTGGTAAAATTAAAAAAAAAAAAAAAAAATACACACGCGCGTGCTATCCTATTATATATATATATATATATATATATATTAATTTGTTTGGTGTTGTCAGGCTAGGGATAGAAAGAAAATTTAAGGTAATATTCAGAGTGATATAAGCAATTTCATGGGGATTAGATATATGATCACTGGATGTTGAGCTGCTCAGGAGAATTCTTGTATCTATTCAGAAGGATGTCTTGGTGATATAAGATTTGAGAAATTAAGAGTCTGGGGATACAGAAAGTTGTGAGCTGATGAGGATTCAGTACAGGCGATTATATATAGTTAGCAAAGGTGGTTTAGTTTAGTACGCACGTATTGTACATATTAAGTATACTGCTTCAGTGCTTCAGTTCTATCCTCTATTGTAAAGGAATCCCCGTTTGCATTTCGATTGGCAATTTTGTCAAAAGAGGAAATTTAAAACAGCTTATCTAATTTTTGATGATATCAGTTTATAGTTATCGCCTTGGTTTTATTATATTGAATCTTCCTAATTCATCCGAATGCTTCCCTCCCACTGCGGGAAAATGTCACCCGGGTCAGAAAGTGGGATTGACGAGCCAGCGCCTCAGAAGATGAACACTCCGGCCCGTAAAAAATTCCTGTGCAGCTTCGTCAGGATTCTCCAGGAGAGATGCGTTAGCAATGAACTAACCCCTTCCCAAAAGAGAGAAGGAAAAGCCTCGGAAGGAGGACCTCTAGAACTGCACTGGATCAGCAATATACCACAATCAACATACCAACCTACCATTTCAGAAATGGCATAGACTTGATTTTGATGCCGAGAGAAAATATCAACTGGAGCTGTTCTTGGTCTGTCAAACTTCAGTTTGAAATAGTATTTATGCAGATTAAATGGCCGCATACGGTGGCTAAGTGGTTAACAACATGGACTGACAACAGGTGTTTCAAGTTAGAGTCGAGCTCATTTCTGAAAATCACTTTGGCAACCTTCACGTGGTCCGTCCCGTAATTACTTGGTCTTTCTAGAAAAAATTCTTACTAAAAAATATCGTGGGATTCAGTGCCGACAAAAGAATTAGATGATTCACACGATATGAATGAATGAACACACACACACACACACACACACACACACACACACACACACACACACGAAGATGTACTCGGCGTTGCCCGGTAGTAAACGTAGCGTTAAATTCCTCAAATAAAAACTGAGATGTGCATGCGAGTATTGTTTTTTCTAAACAGTTCATGTAAAAAAAAAAAAAAAAAAAAAATACTCGATAGATAAATCCGATAACCCCCAATTACCAATTTTGACCCCTTAGCAGCTCTTTTCCGAATGGAAACCGATTAAACAATTTTCCACGTGTTTGAATACCCTATGTATCAACTTTCAAGTCTGTACACCAAAAATTAAATGAGTATATAGGTTGGGAAGTGTCATCACAGACACATTATTATGAAATATTTCACCAAAACCTCTAGCCTTGATGGAGGCGAGACTAAAACTTGCTGCTATGGTTTCAAATGATCTGAAATAACAGCAGGGGGAGACTTGATTCCAAATATTTCTCATATGTCCCCCCCCTCTTTGGAAATTTCTATTGTAAATAGGGTACGATTATGAACATCTCCAGTATCAAATCCTTATACACTGAAATTTACTTTATGTATGAAAACCAAAGAGGGGGGATAACATATGGAGAAATATTTGGAATCAAGTCTCCCCTTGCTATTTCAGATCATTTGAAAAAGCAACAAGTTTTAGTCTGTCCTCCATCAAGGCCAGAGGTTTTGTCAAATATCAGATATTTTGTAATTCATATGCAAAACCAAGAAAACAAATGACGATGATTGAAACATTTTATGGCTGTAAAAAGTGCCAAAATAGACTCTGGATGATTTCCTTAATGTGCGACCTTAAGGGCAAATGTCACGTAGCCCACTACACGATTCAGGTCATTAGCTTTCCAACGAGCTTTCATTTGTCAAATTCTGATCAATAGATTTGAAACTCATAAAATTGACAAAAAAAGGCGACACACACACACACACACACACACACACACACACACATTGAATATTGAAATACTCATCTGTGGTTCTTTGGGATGAAACTACACGAAAATGTGCAGGCTTTTTGAAGATTATAATAATATTCTATTGTTAAAATTTTATGACAATTGATAAGAAAGAACTTATACTTTAAAACCAATAAAATATGTCGAAATTTGCCTACATTTGTATTATAGTGTCCTGCAGGCCAACTTCAGTTTTAATGCTTTGGTTGTTTTACCTGTAGCCTGGCCAGGCCACTAATATCTTAATGAGCGGTGGATGCGTATTCACGAGTGAGGATGGTGAGGTCAACCTCGATGGAAACGGGTGCGTTCGTATATTCACAAACGGGTGACTAGTAAGTGTACGTATAGGGGTGGAGGTGGGGTAATGAAATGTAAAAAAAAAAAAAAAATGAATGACGAATAAACACGAGAAAATGGGACAATGGCGGTGAGGATATGAACGATTCTAAAAGCAGGTGTCGTCGCAGGTTGTCATGGTAACTGGTTTAAATGCAAGAAAAAAGAAAACCCGGATTGGTGTGGGATATATATGATTTACAAAAAAAAAAAAAAAAAAAAAAAAAATGGGACAGCAAAAAAAAAAAAAAAAAAAAAAAAAAAAAAAATGGGACAGCAAAAAAAAAAAAAAAAAAAAAAAAAAAAAAAAAAAAAATGGGACAGCAAAAAAAAAAAAAATAAAAATAAAAATAAAAATAAATAAAAACTAAAGTGAAACTAATTTTACGGTGGAAATACAAATTGAAGATTATACCATTTCTCTGTACCGAAAGAAAGAAACCCGACCCGAATACTTTGGATGCCTGGAGACGATCCTTAAAAGGTGGGGGTGTGGAGAATTTTCTTTTATAAAATCAGCCCGATAATGATAAGAACCATTGTTCTCGGATGGGATCAACTTACTGATAGCGCACGTCAGTTATACAAACACTCAGTGGCAAGTTCACCTGGTGAAGAGGATGTTTGAATTGCATTTATATCGGCCATGTTTATTACATTATATTAATTTAGTCGCACGGATTTTCTACTTGAGATAAAAAAAAAAAAAATCCCGAACAAAAGTTAATTTAAGAATTATTAATGAACATCTGTCGAAAACGAACAAGAACGAATCAATTCAATTTGTGCGTTTACCTATTTAAATGCCCCTTTTTGGCCTTTTAGGGAGCTGGTTTACCCCCCCCCCCCCCCCATTAAAAACGCCATTGTGTGACATTTTGCTTTCGTGGGGAAGCAAATAAATACCACTACACAAAAACAAAAAACAACACACACACATATATATATATAAGCATCAGAAATCAGTACATGGATTAATCTACTTTTCGACGATATTGATCGTCTTGTTAGAGGTCCAAGATAGTTAATTCAAGATTTTTTTAGTCCATGACAAGACTATTAACATCCTCGAAACTTAGATTAATCCACGTAGGGATTTTCAGATGCTTGTATAATTTTACTTTATGTAACTCATCGCTATCGATACATGCACGATTGAATACGTCAGCTTTTTCTGTTTCAGTTATTTTTTTTTCCATCTTTATCTCGGCTCTGCGAGCTATTTTCCAGGTATCCGTGTTAATTCGTACGATATTTAATTCAGCTATTTCACTCGCTTTCTATCTTCACGCTCGTCCTCAGTCGTTCCCTCCCTTATTGTTGTCATTTATGGCGTTTATTTTGCTCTGTAGTTTTGGTAGAAGGGAAACATCCTTGAATTAATACCAGAGACCCGGAAACTGGATAACCGAGTCGAGACAACGATTAAAATAACGAAAACAGAAAATCCCATCTTTAATCAGATATGTATTCATATGTGAAATGTATTTTAATGGAACGTGCTGCGACGAACGCTAAGCACTTGAATTCCCTAGATGTAAATACTCCTGCTTATCCCTACAATCAACAAAATCCCACATCTACATTGGAGAGATGCCTAGATTCTGGAAATCTTTCTACTTTAATATTTCATACCTTCGAACTGTTAGACTTTGGAATTCCCTTCCAGTTTTCCGACTGTACCGACATGCAGAAGTTAAAGTGTAACATACAGGCATCTCGTTGCTCAACTCCCCACATAGCGTGCCTGTAAATTTGGTCCCAATAGTAACCCCCTTTCGTCCAAGTGGCACTGTGCTTTTGAGGTGAATTATAGTGAAAAGAAAATATTGTATTCAACAGGAACATAAGTTATATTACATTTAAGAAATATATATAGTAATATATGTATTACATTTAAGAAAATTTCATTAAAATACCCGATTTATTCGTTCATAAAAATAATATAGATTTGTCACGGTGGCAGGTTACCGCTTCGTTTGCTTACGTATGTTAGATTCGAACAAACCCTTTTTCGCTATTTCCCCAAAAGTAGTGAGCGTTAAGCAATATACTCAAATCATTGAAGCTTAAAAATGACACGCTGTCCAACTTCTTTACACCCAGTCAAAATACCAGCTCCAGATCCAGTCTACACGGCCCGCACCAACCTGAGGCACGCTATCATACCTTAGAGACGCCCGAACTTCAATCCCGTGAAACGTTCGGCCTCACTCCAAAACGATCCAGATTCACGATTTCCATTGCCTTACGTTTTACCACACAGCAGGCTGTGTACAAGGCTATGTACTGGCACCGACACAGTTTTCCCTCTATCCCGTGGCCATGATATTCGAAGTCCCCCAAAACAACTCCGGGATAGATATCAAGTTCATGTTTGATGAAGGAATTTTCAAACTGGCCAGCTTAAAATCAAGACGAATGACCAACACCATCAAAGTGACGGAACTGCAATATGCAGACGACAATGCCGCTGTCGCCCATTTCCCAGATAAACTCCAGCAGTCTGGACAACTTCCACGCCGTATACTCGATCTTTGGACTAACAGTTAACAAGACAAAGACGAGACAAAATACTGGCCCAACCACCGCCAGGGGAAGTTGTGCGAGACTTCAACCTCATCATGGCACCACCATAGAATGCGTCAAGCACTTCCCATACCTAGGCAGCATTCTTTCCACTCAAGCTAACTGCTCAAAAGAAATCGCAAACCGACTACAGGCAGGCCACATCGCTTTTGGAAGACTGTCCACCAGGGTCTTCAAGAACAAAGATCTAACCATCCAAACGAAGATTACGGTATACAACGACCAAAATTGTCTCCACCCTACTCCACCGAAGAGTTCCACCAGAAAAAAAAACTGGCCCATCATGCGGATTAAGTGGGATGATTACTGTCCCCACAAGAATCAACGTCACCAGCATCGAGGCCTTGATCATAAAACACTGACTGAGATGGTCTGGCTATGTGGCTCGCATGGAAGACTCTAGACTGCTGAAACAAGTGCTCTTCAGTCAACTAAATGCAGGAAATCGACCCCGAGGCGGGCCGCGCGCTACTTAGATTCAAAGACCAGCTGAAGAAATCTCGAGGTGAGGCCAGATATAGATCCAAACATTTTTGAAACCTCGTCGAACAACAGACATGAATAAACAGAGTCAAAGTGGGTACAAGCCAATTCAAAGAAAATAAAAGAGCCAATCTAATAACCAAAGGGCCCTTAGAACCAATCAACCGCATTCCCCCCACAATATAATATGAATAATGCCCCCGACTATTTGGAGCCCAAATTAGTTTTTCAGCCACAAAATGACTCACCCTGATAATGCCTAAAATTCTTTTTAAACTCAAAGCTTTCTCTTCTGCTTCTTTTTTGTATTGGGCATTGAGAACTATGATATTCAGACACAAATGCATGCCGACGACGTTTTACCGTCTTTGCTGTAGTAAATAAAATTCACAATATCCATCGTCTTTAACAATTCATCTGGGTCATCTCTAATGCCGCGACTACCTTGCCCTGTGCATATTTTCTTAGTTGTACGGTTGATTGGTACCACGCCTACCAGCCGCCTGCAATGTAAGCTTTGGACACGGACAATGGCTGGCAAAGAAGAGGACATTCTGACAAAATCTGACCAACTGCGATTGCAAACATCAGCAAACTCAGCCAAGAACCAACACAGAGGTCTTGATTTCATACTGATTGTACAAGTTAAAGTCAAGCGCAGCAAGCATCAACAACACCGTTCAAGGCATACAAACTTTCTCCAGTAACAGACGCGACGATCAAAACCCTCACGGACAATAATCACCATGAAACTTCCAGAAATTCACCAACAACAACTACTGAAGTCGCCTCAATTCAGGATTGGTTGGTTGTTTTACGGCATATCAACCTTTGTCAGGTTATTTAATGCCGAATCTAGTTATTTTGAGGAACGATTTTTAATGGAGTATTTTTTTTTTTTACGTCAGATTCTATTTAACCCATAGTTGGGACCCTAACAGGTACTACCACTCTGGGTCAGAGTGGACCTGGGAGCAATGGCAATTAAAGGGTGGCTCCACACTCCCCAAGGCCCGCAAGGTGGGGCCTCACCATCGGATATAGTTTTAGGTCATATCCAGGACCCCCAATTCAGGAAGAGTTAAGCTGCAATACACACAGGGGGCATAATCACTTAGAACACGCTCTAACACCAGTACAGACATCGCGAAAGAACGAAAACGACACTGGGTGGAAAGCGAAAGAAAAAAAAAAAAAAAAAAAAAAAAAAAAAAAGACAGATACAATGGACGGGAGCGAAAAAAGTAAAAACGAAACTGAGCGAAAGAAAATCAATGTCAAAATCTATAACAATGACAGCAGATAATGGTCACCATAGTGACCAATGAAATGAAAAGCGATAATTGTAAGGAAGTTGAAATTATATTCGTCGCAAATCAATTCTTTTAAGGAAACAAAGCCAACAACAAGAACAGATGGTTAACACCGATTTACTATACAACTCAACAGAAAAGGACTTCAATGGTTTAAACTTGCATCACACACAACATAAATTGTGATAGAGGCGGGGATTTTTTTTTAATATACGAATTCCACAGGCTGGCCAAAATTTAATCAGTAAATTTAATTACTATTATAAGGCATAATTAAAAGGAAAGGCACTTTTCTACGCCGATTTTTTTTCTGCCTCCCATATGAATAGCAGAAATCACCGAATTATAAAGTTCACAAGCCTAACGGAAATGTAATACAAGACTTGTAAAATGGCAAGTACACCTGTAGCCATACTGGCGCAGGTGCGAAAGACAAAGAATGCAATATTGACCTTCACACGTGATACGAACATTGGCAACAGCATGCACGTGCTAATAAATCAAGGGAGTTGAAGGTTATGTCAGCGTCGAAGTAACAAAAGAGAATAGTCGTAGCTCATGGGTGCGGGAAACGTGAAAATATTAAGTCAATTTTACTTTCCCGGCCATGACACACCTTTCGTACTCTGCTGGTGCCTTTTGCCAGACACAAACCTCTAAAGATAGCTTTTAAGGCAAAAAAGGTTTGCTTTCGTAATCCCCATTCCAACATGGACAGATTAGGTTTCATATATCTATTTCAGTGTTCCTCCATTAGCATTGGTGCTAGAAATTGATTTCGTTGTCTTGTTTTACGGCCTATCAACTCGTTAAGTTATTTAGTGCCTCATTTGATCCTTTTGGGGTAAAAAAAAAAAAAAAATTTATTTATTTTTTTTTTTTAAGTTCCAAACATCAATGATCTCCCAAATCACATCTTAAGATCATTCGTAGACATTTATGCTGACGACACAACCATCTATGGCAACACTTCAAAGGTCGTAAATGACCAAGATCTTGGATTCTCTCTCCTCTGATCGCGGTGCAACGGGGAAAGGAGTGACTGGTTAATTTTAATGCATCTAAAAACCAAACTTTTATCTTTCCATCATCAACGCGCTGATCCTCTTCTGGCAGCAACTGAAATGAATGGCTCTTTGGATCTGATCTTTACTCGTGATTTGAAATGGAACAAGTACATCCAATCTGTTGCCAAGGTCGCTGAGAAAATTGTAGGATTATGCTACCGCTCCAGTAGATATCTAACAGCCGATGCAATTCTCTACTTGTATAAGAGCAAAGTGCGCCCAAGGATGGAGTACTGTTACTACATCAAGGCAGAATAAGTTGCTGGAAGCAGCTTATTCTGCCTTGACAGAGCTCAAAATAGACTTCGTAGCCTAATAGGGGATACCGTTTTCTCTTCCCTGCAACTTTTCTAAAAAGAGACGTTGCAAGCTTGTCTCTGCTCTATGATTATTTTCATGGCAAGTGCTCGTCTGAGCTTCAATATATGCCCCTCCTTGCCAATCTTTAATAATAAAAAACAAAAACAACAAATAGTTTAGCTAAAACCACTATCAATAATTTTTCCCACTCTTTATCTGTGCCAAAATCTAAGCGTAGATTTCGTGAAGAAAACTTAAAACTGCACGCCTGTGGAACTATTCCGTTTTTCATGCTTTCCAACTGATTACAATATGGTCGTCTTCAAGTCCAATGTAAACAAGTTCTTGATTAGCTAGCCCCTTGAGTAATCTAATTTACAAAATTTTCACTAACAATTACTACGATATTTTCCCATTGACTAATGTACATTCATTAACCCTTATCCTCGAGTGGCCTTCAGGTCTTGATAAGTGGCAAATCCTTTGTAAAAAATATTTATTCATGGCGTTATGGTTTGCTTATTTTGTAAGGGAAATTTTCCTTTTTTTGCAAATGGAAAGTGAAAAAATAGCATCAATGTTTAGTGCATTTTGTTTGACCTGTCAGGAAGCCGTTATCTTCCGATAGCCTTATCAGGTAGTACCAATGTGCTAGGAGTTGAGAGACCCAATTAGAAAACTACTTTACATATGAATTTTAGTATTTCCGAGATATATATATATATATATATATATATATATATATATATATATATACGCATACAAACCAACTAAATATTAGGTACTAGCGGGGGTACACGGCGTTGCCCGAGTGTTTGTTTCCGGGACGGGGGGGAGGAGTTTTAAAAAATGTTATGGTAGGTAAGGAAGAAGGATCAAACCCGGAGTCATGAGTAAAAGTAGGAAAATAAAGTGTGAAAAAAAAACAAAAAAAAAACAACATCTGCAACGTTAACAGTTCGGCCACCAAGAAAAGTCCATTCCAGTTGTTTAGAAAAAAAAAAAAACGACTACGGTAGGTCAGCGCGAACGTGAAAATATAATGTGAATTGTCCAGCACGCTAACCACTACGCCACAGAGCACTGCAGCTTAGTTTAGTGATTTTAAATAACTTCACATGAAAGAACTACGAAGCCAAACCGGTGTTCTCTTCTCAACTGTTCCTTGTGAACGATCCCCAAACGGTGTTAAGTGGTGGCAGGGGGAGGAGGAATTTATTAGAGAGAAAATATTTTACCACTTCCATTGATCTTAACCGATTTTGGCCGTGACTTCTCAGCAGAAAAAGTATAGAAATCTAAGATTATCGAGGAATTTGAGAAATAATAAGCCTATAACACACCTCAGATATTGTTCTGCCGTTTGTGCATATTATATTTGCATGAAATATCTTGATTTTTAATCCTATTAATGTCAAAATCAGACAGGAAAAAATGAGTTCATTTTATTTATATAGAGAAGAGAAGAGAAGAGATAAGTCAATTTTGAAATACGAAAAATTATTTGATTTTTCATCTAAAGAAAAAGCAATTACAGACTTAAAGGATACTTCATTTTTTCATTTGCAAAATCTTTTAATCATAGAATATATAATATAAATCTTCTATATATATAAAAGCCAAACGTCTGTGTGTATGTATGTATGTTTGTTTGTAACGCTAAGACTTTTGAAAGACGGAACCAAACTTGACAAATTTGGTATCATATCGAAGCCCCATCACCCGGATGACAAATATCGAAATTTCACGTCAAACGGACCACTAGAAGTTGGTCAACTGATCAGTTATCTTCGAGGGGGGCCCCCAAAAAACCTGTCATTATCTATATATATAAAAGACAAATGTTTGTTTGTAACGCTAAAACTTGAGATGAAAGATTCCTCTCCCCTAAGAATAAAACATATGTTCAATATCTGCTTTTGTTTTTTCATTGTTTATACGATCCCGAGCAACGCCGGGTAGCCCTGCTAGTATAATATATAATATAAATATAATATATAATATAAATATAATATATAATATATATAATATAAATATAATATATAATATATATAATATAAATATAATATATAATATATATAATATAAATATAATATATAATATATATAATATAAATATAATATATATGTTTGGAGGTACAGAATTTATATACAGTTTTGAAAATAATAAGCGGAAGTTTCTCAAGAGATCTTTCGGCTATCATCTCATCAGGAGAAAATCGATAGCGTACAAAATAATATGTCGAAAATAAAAAGTTCTAATGGGGAACTTATTGAATGTGCCAAAAGTACGGGGACATTAAAATAAATTTATTAACGTTTAAAAAATATTAAAATATTGGCACAACGAGGGGGGGGGGAACGGGAGAAAAGAACTTTGAATCTTTTCTCCCGTTTTTTTTTCCTGATTTTAATAAACCACCACTCACACAAACATACACGCACAACAATTACACGTAATAACCGCACACACACACACACACACACTATCGTTATTAATTTTGCTCAGACTGTCCCTTCTGTGTCTGAGAGTGTTCTTAGATAGGTTTTGTATCGGAATGCCTCCGCGAAGCATCGAAAAAAAAAAAAAAATTGATTAAAAGAAGGAACAGTTCGATTTTTGACCAAAGTTAACATCATGAATGCATTTGAGCAGTTTTATCTTCGCACAAGCAGAAGGACTCGGCGTATAAAAATCAACGGTAGGTTCTTTGATAAAACCGGTGCGCGTTCAAAATGAATGTTTCCGTTTAGAGCACAATTGAACCATAATACTTGATTTTTATATTTTAAACTTTAATTCATTCAAATTTTATAAAAAATCGATAGTAGGTTCTTCACAATGTATTGTGAACTAAGTGATATATTTCCCCCCAAACCTCTGGCCTTGATGGAGGAGCGACTAAAAATTGCTGCTATGCTTTCAAATGATTAGCAAGGGGAGACTTGATTCCAAATATTTGTTATATCTCCCTTCTTTTGGAAATAGGGTACGATTATGAATATCCACAGTATAAAATAATCCTTATAAACCGAAATTTACTTTATGTATGAAAACAAAGAGGGGAGATATAACATGAGAAATATTTGGAATCAAGTCTCCACTTATTTAAGATCATTTGAAACCATAGCAGCAAGTTTTAGTCTCCCCTCCATCAAGGCCAGAGGATTTGGGGAAATATCAGATATTTTGTAATTCATATGCAAAACTAGGAAAATAAATGACTATGATTGAAACATTTTATGTCTAAAAAAAAAGTGTCAAAAATAGGCTCTGGATGATCCATTTGATGTGCGACCTTAAGGGCAAATGTCACATAGCCGACTACACTGTTCAGTTCATTACCTTTGCAACGAGCCTTCATTTGTTAATTGTGATCAATAGTCGCCGAGATTTGGAACATAAATTTGCCCCCAAAAAGTGGTATATACATGTATATTACACACTGATAGCCAAATTGAATATAGAAATGCTCATATCTTTGGTTCTATGGACGAAACTATTAGGGTGGTGCAAAAAATAATGTTTTTATCATATATATATATATATATATATATATATATATATATGTGCGCGTGCGCGTGTTAAAAAATAAACGACATTTTTGAACCAACCTAATGCATGAAAATTTGCAGACATTTTGAAGATAAAATTTTAACCATAGAATAAAATTATGACAATTGGTAAAAAGAACCTATATTTTCAATCCAATAAAATATGCTCAAATTTGCCTACATTGGTATATATAGTGTCCTGACAGGCCAACTTCAGTTTTGCTGCTTACGTTGTCTCCACCATGGCCTTGCCAGGCCGCTAATAAGTAAATTTTTACTTTGTTTCCACCAACTTATTTAAAATGACAGTTTTTCGAGAAATGAATATCATATTTAAATTTTGCGCAGACAAGTAGTTTTCTAGATATTAAGAAATATTTTCCAATGTATTACTCAATAAATGTCAGTGGTATTCGCCATTCTTAACATGAAAAGGAGGGGCTGTTTTGTAACATGCATGCGCTTTAGTACTTTTCGGTTGGAAAAACATGACCTTCAGTAAAAACTGATTACATTGGATTATAAAGGTCTTAATATACAGAAAACTACTTGTCTGAGCAAAATTTAAATGTGATATTCGTTTTCAGCATACCTGAAAACGTTCAAAAATCATTTTAATAGGAGAGTGTTGAGATGGAAAGAAAGCCTACAAAGCCCGCAATGCCTTAACATATTTAAATTGGAGTTCAGCACCATGCAAAACTGCTAAATAGACATACACAGAAAATTGACAAATATGGTAAAATAGTCCCTTAAATGGAGTGTTTTTATTAGCTGTAAAAGAGCCCCTGGGGCACACCCAAGAATTATCGCGAAGTATAGACAAACAAAATTATATAGAAATCAGTTACAACTTTTCAAAGTTTTATAAAAATCCAAGAGATCAATTTTTTTAATAAGCACGAGAGTGTCAATTTTAGCCATTTCAACCCGAAAGGCAGGCCTGGGGGGGGGGAAACTTAAGTTTTTGCAGAAAATCCGTTCTGTAACTTTTTTCTTTTTTACTCATCATGTTTAATGTTTGTGTAAAATTTCAAAAAATTCCAAGGCATAGTTATTGAGAAAAGTACGAACGGACAAGGGTGAATTTACAAGTCCACCCTCCAAAAAAGGACCAAAAATTGGAACTTAGCAAGCTTAAGTCAACTTATCCGGGAACCAACACGTGTGCTCAGTCGCAAAGGAGACAAATAACTAAGAACTTCAACCTTTTTTTTTAATTTATGTTTACAACGACATTTATATTCTCATTGTTACAGCTGTGATGTCACCCCACGTGATCGTCTTCTCGCACGTCATCCACGCCTCTAACGTGATTTTTTTTTTTTAAGTCTTTATTCTTTTCCCTGCCGGTGACGTAATTTCGCATGCAATTGCATACGCGCGTCCGCGCTATATTGCAGCACTGAGAATTAAATCTAAGTTCTACAACTAAATTTACCAATTTCTTTATCCACTGCGCCACGGGTGCTTGTTCAGAGTTTAATAAAATACACCTGAATATGGTCGGAGGTTACGTCGATGGAAACATTGAAAATAACACTGAAGATGCGAACAGTTATCTGAATAATAATCCAAATTACTAAAAATATCTGCCAAATAAAATAAGGAATTGCATGTTCGTAAAACAAAAATGTGAAACCGACTAAAATATACTTTTTTCACCTTTTGACTAAGATCAAAGTGTATAATCTGTTCTATCCAAACAGGGTACAATAATATCATGCAATCTGCATTCGCGCTGGGCGTCCATAAAATAGAAACGGGTCACAAACGTTTACAAGGTTTTTGGAGATAGAGGTCTATAGTCAAATACATTCTGAAATTACATTAAATTGGATAAGTACGTTTCGTTTTGAACAAAAGTGGTACAATAATCTCGTGGGCCTGCGTTCGCACCTGACGCTTATGGGATGTTGACGAGATTATTATACGAAAGTAGTGTTTGTTTATGTAACGTTCAAGACTCCCGTTGTTTAAAAATATCATTGAATTAACATTCGTTTATCCAAACGATAAAAAAAAAAGGAGAGGGAAATTAAATATATGTCTTCGAATATTTAATTTAACGTCTATAGCCCAGAAATGCTTGTTTCTTTACTAAAGAAAAGGAGAAATTATTTTAAATATTTATATAATATTAAGTTAGGATATAAAGATTTTCATTTTCAGAGTATCAAGTAAGATTTTATTTATTATCAGGGAAAAAACAAACAAACAAAAAAACAAAACAAAACACATGAACCTGGGTTTTGTTCAAGATTCCAAGCAACTTTTTCAATAGAGAATTTTTTTTTCTTCTTTTTTTTAAATTTGTCCCTAGTCGTTCAAGATCTCCAACAAAAAAATCTCTACCAAATTACTCAGCCAATTTCTGGTCTAAACATTTGAAATTTTACATAAAGGGTATTCATACATAGGGCAAGTTTTTTAATCGGTTTGGGTTGAAAATTTTAGCTGCCAAGGGGTCAAAGTTCAAAAGATTTGACCTTTGCGGTCTCTAACAAACTATTCAGCCAATTTTGGGTCTAAACATTTGAAATTTATATATAACAGGTATTCAGACATGGGGGAAAGCATTTTAATCAGTTTTCGGGCGAAAATTTGCTGCCAAAAGGTCAAAGTTCAAAGAGTTGATCTTTGCAGACTACCAAACTCCTCCGCCAGTTTTGGGTCTAAAGACTTGAAATTTTAGAAGTAGATAACTTGAACATGGGTAAAGCTTTGTATTTTGATTTGAGACTAAAATAAATGTTAAGGGGTCAAAATTGGAGTCAAAGGTAAAAAAAATGACCTCTGCGGTCTCTACAAAATTACTCAGACAAATTTTGGTTTAAATATTTGAAATCTTACATAAAGTGTATTCACACGTAGGGCAAGTTATGAACAGTACATAGGGCCCGAGCAAAGCCGGGCTGAACTGCTAGTATATTATAAAGTTATAGGATTTGATGTCTTGTTTATCATATTAGAAAAAATAGTTAAGTGAAAAAGGTTGGAAATATATTAATTAATGACTATTTTAAATAAGCAGACGACGCTAAGAAATTCAATCACTCCATGTATGTGTCGCGCTTTGGAAGTGACTATGCGAGTGACAGTGTACGATTTACGCGAGTTGAGCATTGTAGCGATTAAACGGAGACGTATATGAGCATTGTCTGAAATATTTTGGTTTCAACTGTTTATTGTAAGAAGATCTGGCTTTTTAAAGAATTTAGGTGGATTCCAGAAAGATCATTCCGAATAAATCCAGAAAGTTCTCCAATTAGTCTAAAATATTAGTTTTTCATTCAGGATAGTGTATGCGCAGACGACGTGCGCACAAACGAATTTACGCATTTTGATTTTGGATGCTGAGGTGTAAACATCGAACACTACAATTTTAATAATATGTATTGACCATCAAGTAACAAATATTCCCCAAATTTCAGTTTCCCTTTGGATGTTAACTTATTGACAGCCAAATACAAAATGCTTAAAAACATCGATTCATTACCAGACCGCGCATTCTTCCGGTCAAAAAGGAAAAAAAAAAAAAAAAAAAAAATAGGGTACTTGTACAGTTTAGTCAAGACATAAATGAAAATATCGAAAAAAAAAAAAAAAAAAAAAGGTTATATTGTACGTATCCGTTTTGGACTGAATATCCCCGGAAAAAAAAAAAAAAAAAAAAAAAAAAAATCATTTAATTTGATCGAGTAGTTTTTTATTTTTTTTATTTATTTACAGCGGAAAAACAGGTTCTTATGAGAACGCGTTGAAGTCAGCCATTATGAAATTTGCTGAACACGCCACGGGGAGATAACTCCATGTAAAGCGCCGATACTCCCTCCCCATCTTTAATTCTAGCTTTTCTTCCTAAAAATCGAGACTTTTGCTCGGTATCATAGCAAATTTTTTTTTTTTTTTTTTTTTTTTTTTTTACAGCGAAAAAAAAACTACTTGATGAAATTAAGTGAATTTTTTTTTTCGGAGAACTTCGTTCCATAAGGGATACGTGCAATATAACCTTTTTTTCGATATTTTCATTTTTTAATGTTTTGATTAAACGGTACAAGTACCAAAAATAGTTATAAAATTAATTTCTAGCCAATAAAAAGTTTCCGCGCCAAAATAAGATGAACAGTTAATTCTTTTTCGAGCCTACGGACGGATATAAAAACACTAGCCTTTGTTTTGTGAATTAGAAGGAAAACAAATCGGCAGAGAGAAAAATTCGCTCTCGTTATAAGAACCTGATACACGCATCGAACTTACTCCCCACAAAACAGAAGGAAGATATATAAAAATAAAAGTACATTCATAAACATTTCTATTTAATTCCTTTTTTCCTTTAATTTCCTCAATGAACTATTCAATTTGAACATTCTCCTTCGAAGCTAATATTTTGTTATATATAAAGTTTGCTTTTAAGCTTTGTATTTGTCTGTTTTGACATATCTACATGGAGGTTGATAGATTGCGTGTTTTAATATTTTAATCTTCATATGAAGGCATAAAAGCGGTTCAAAACTTCTATTTTGGGAATTTTAACCGTTCTGTAATGAAAATGGTAATAATTTATTTTTAATGAATTTAAAAATCGCAGACGATCAAAAAATTTTAATTACGAAATTGCTCCATTATAATAATGATAACACCCACAAATCCGACCAATTTTGCTAGTATTTTAATATTAGTGCTTGCTACGCCAGGTGAAACTTAATATATGAAATGTCGGCACTTTTTTTTTGTGTTAAACCCATCGTAATTTACTTCTAAAAATTAGATTCTATTTTTCTTTGGCGATTACATGTAAAATGCTAGAAAAATATTAACAGAAAATGAAATGTAAAAATTAGATTTTAGAGTGTCACTTTCATATATAAATTTAAAGTAAAATGAGCACCTACTTCGCGAACAGTTAGCGGTAAATAGAGACGTGTAACAGTTTGTTTTCAATTTTTCTTTCGAAATTAAAAATTCTGAATTATAACTAGTTAAAAAATCACTTTCTTTTACGACTTTTTGTGTTTAAGATTAGATTAGGTTAGATATACCTACATTTATCTATGGATGACCCCCCCCCACTTCAAAATCTAAAAATGTTACTTCATCACTTAAGGAAAAAAAAAGTTCCACACCTCCATTTTTTATTTTTTTATTTACACGAATATATGCTTAGTTACACCATAAGCTTTTAATTTCTCATGAAAAAAAAAGTTGTTTTCATTCACTACTAACTGGTCAAGAACTGTGTACTCATTTTACTTTGAACTATAGGAAGGTAATTCCACATACTAGAATCTAAGTATTACTTTACTTGTCCGTACGTCCAGTGTCACAAAAAAACCATCATCATCGCAGACATTGATTAATGATAAACGAATTACCTCCCTTTATAGTCGCTCTTTATTAGTTAAAAATCATTTTGTATATATTTTACATTGGGACCACCTCCACAATTTTCTTTAAAATAGCACTTTGAAAGGTCTTCGACTATGCTGAATACGAAAATCTCATTTAAATTTTGCAAAGACAAGTAGTTTTCGAGATATAAAGACCTGTATTATGCACTGTAATTCACCATTTTTGTATACGCGCGCGGTAAACAAATATGTGCACCTCCACAATTTTCTATAAAAATGATAAGAACGACTTTCGGAATAAACATCACCAAGCTCAACATGTTAAAAATTGTGGAGGACCTAATGTAAAAATTTATTAAATCATTAAAACCATTTCTTCTCAAAAAATTAAAAATAAATACGGCAGTCTGTTTGCGGTTTCAATTGGTTATTTTATACTTAAAAAAAAATTGTTGAAAGGAGACTAAGTTTTTTTTTGTTTATTTTAGTTTCTTTTTAAAATAAAAAAAATTGTACAAGTGAATTGACATTTGTTCATTTATATATAATATATAAAATTTATTAAAAAAACAATGTGTTTTGTTGAATTTTCATTGAAGAACTAAATTTTTTAAAATCATTGTAGTTATTTTTATTAATTTTATTTATGCGCTTAAACAATTTCTATGGAATTTCCACGGGTTCTGCTAGTCCATTAACTTTTTAAAAATTTCCATTAACTTTTTAAAAATTCATTCTTTGCGGATATTTCTGCATGCTGTTTATATGTAATCACCATCAAAAAGCATCGTCTAATATTTGTTGTGATTAAACTGTTTAAATTACATCCTGGAAAGGTCCTGGATATGACCTTAAACTATATCCAGTTGTGAGGCCCCAGTTTGCGGGCTTTGGGAAGTGTTGAGCCACCCTTTGATTACCATTGCTCCCAGGTCCACTCTGACTCGGAGTGGTAGTACCTGTTAGGGTCCCAACTATGGGTTAAATAGAAACTGACTTGAAAACAAATATATTTTATTAAAAAAATTTTCTTCAATCTTTGGATTCGGCATTAAATAACCCAAAAAGGGTTGATATGCCGTAAAACAAAAACAATCAACCAACCAACATCCTGGAAAATCTCATCAGTATGCTCTGTATTTAAGAATTCAGGTGATCGGTCATCTCTCTCTCAGTACAGACCAATAAGTCCTGTGCGTCATGAGTAAGTTACTGGAATTTGTTAAATAGAAAAGTAATCAACCACCTCAGCAAAAATAACCTACTTAGTGACATGCAATATGGCTTCTGTTCTGCTAGATCTACAGCAGATGTGCTTACGGTTATATCTCATAATATTAGCGAATCTCTCGACGGAGGCTTCCTTGCTAGGGCAATTGCTATTGACATATCAAAGGCTTTTGATAGAGTATGGCATAGAGGTCTACTTCACAAGATCTCCAGCTACGGTATAGCTGGAAATGTCTTCTCAATTATCAAATCATTTCCCTCTGATAGGTTCATAAGAGTAGTGGTTGATGGACAGAAATCAGATGTTCATAGTATTAATGCTGGAGGGACTCGGGGGTCCATCCTGGGCCCAACTCTCTTCCTGATCTACATCAATGATATTCCAAATCACATTCTTAGATCATTCGTAGACATTTATGCTAACGACACTATCATCGTTGGCAACAATTCAAAGGCCGTAAACGACCAAATTTTCTTTGACTCTTCTGATCTTGAGCATGTGGTACAATGAGGGAAAGAAGTGGCTGGTTACTTTTAACGCATCTAAGACCAAGCTTCTATCTTTACGTCATCAACGCTCTGAACCTCATCTGGCATCAATTAAAATGAATAGCTCTAGTCTTAGGGAGGCTCCATGTTTTGACAAGCTTCTGGGCTTGACATTTACTCCTGATCTGAAATGGAACACATAGACAAGGTCGTTGGAAAAATGGTGGGATCCTCCTACTGGTCCAGTAGATCGATCACCGTTTATGCAATTCTCTATGTAGTTATTGAGAAAAGTACGAACAAACAGGAGTGAATTACTTGGTCCAATCTCTGCTTTGTCGGGGGAAGGGCAACCAAAACATGTTTTGTTATTTTTTAGAAATTTAAAAAACCGTAACCCTTTGTATGCTTAGTGTTGCACCCCCATTTTTTTTTTAAATTAATATAAACATTTTTGTGATGCTTTCAAATCGTAAACTACTTCGGTAATTTCCGAGGTCGACTCTGGATTATCCATCAATACTAGATACCGACTACGTAAGTACTTAAATTGTGTGTGTTCTTATGATTAAAAAACTTAGTCTATCGTGAATTTCAACGTGAACGGCCATTAGCAATTTTTTTTACTGAAGACAATGGTTTTTGGAATTCGCTAAAAATTTACTTTTTATGATTCTGAAGATTATATACTTAAAATTGAACATCAAAATTCAACTTAAAAAAATGTTTTTAATAGACGTGTGTCTAGATTCAATTGTAGCATAGACACCGTTAAAACATACATTTTTTCTTTCTTTTTTGCACAAATTTTAGATAAACGATTATCTAAAAATTGCATTTCTCCCCCTGAACTAAGCTTAGGTTTAAATTTTTTTTTAACGTTTGAAAATTTTAATTTTGAAGATTTTCTTAATGACGGACATGTTTTTGTTAAGCGGGATCAAATTAAGGACTAGTAGGTTTTTTTTTTTTTTTTAAATTTTTGCAATGACGGAACTCTTAAAATGTAAACACAGAATTTGCTTTGAAATGCTACGCTGCATAAGTGCCGAAAGTAAATACCCCCCCCCCCCAATTGTGAGAAAAATAAACAGAATTTGTTTGGAATGCTATTGCTAAACTGCGCAAGAAAAACGCACAAGTTTCCGAGATGTGCACAGAACAAATAAGCTTTAAGAAACCTGGAAAATGCGAATTTCAAAACGAGGCTTCCTTCCTAACATGTCGCCATCTCGATTCAAATCCGCTCGTAAAAACTGAATTTTTGAGATCAAATAAAGAGAATTAAAACTACTTAAAAAGCACCAAAATGAGTCAGGTAGGCTCTGTCAAAACATTGTGAAGAAAGGAACGCATGATCCAGTAACGTCAGACGTGTTAACTATACGAACCATGGAAAAGCAGAAGCGACTCAGTGATTTTTTAAAAACCTTTGTTTATCTTCTTCAAACTGCAATTAATAATTAATTTTTATTATAATTTTGTTAGGTTTTAAGATTTACAGTTTAACGATTAATAATATTATAAACATTTGTATATTAAATATGAAATACTATTTTACTAAACTGTTCATTTGGTTAATTACAGGTTTCCATACTTTTATTTGGTAAAAAGAGACAGACATTATATATGAGAGTGGTTTATAAAATGTTTATTTATGCAATAATATTTTTAAATCGGTTTTAATCTGGCGATAAAATAGCTGGCAAGATCATGATCATTTCTTAATATTGAAAAAAAAAAATTACAATTAATTAAAAATCTATATTGTAACGGAACATTTTTAAATGGAATTTTAATCGTTTTAATCTTAAAAATTAATTAATTTTTAGGAAGTTTCTTTTTCTTGACAATTCAACTGATAATAGTATATATTGATTAGAAAAACGCTATTTAAAAAACAAAAAATATTAAGTTTATATCAATTTTTTAATTACAACTTCAAGGTAAGGTTTTGTTCAATACGTGTATTTGAACTTAAATATTTTTTTTACTCATTTTAACTCTTTATGTTTCATGATAAATAAAAATTTCGATAGATTTAAATATATTTTGTTCAAATTTCAAAAAAATAAATAGGGGGCACGCGCAAAAAAAATATAAATATTTCTCCTCATATATTTTAGGGAAACTGCATTTTATATGTAATTTCATTCTAAAATGGATAAGTATCGAAAATTTCACGAAAATCTGACCATTAGTTGATTTTTGCTAGATTTATTAAACACGAGTATGTTTTCACGTTCGAAATGCTTACTACATGGGAACGTTATTTTAAAGCGCCAATTATGTAAACACGATTTTCGTCTCGCATTTTCATTATTTTCATACGATGAAATTTTTTTTTAAAATTATTACTAGTTTATTTTGCTCTTCTTTTAAATGGTACACAAGTTATACTGATAATATTAACTGATAATAAAGTTACATCGTATTACATATAGGTGGGGGGAATTATGTGGTGAATTTTGGAGGTGCCTACAGATAAGTATAAAAAGTAACTTTTATTGGCTACGGTAACATGTATAGATATTTTTTTTTCGCATGGTCGTTTGTTGGCTTCTCTGTTAAGTCCAAAATAAAAAATATAAAAGTATAAAAAGAAAGTTCGGTAAATATAAAGATAAGCTGTTTAAACAGAATGCGATAAAATGGTTCTGCATTGTTTGTTTTCAATATAATTAAATGGGGAATCATTCAGTTAAAATCACTTTTTTATTATGAACGTAACCTTAAGAAAATACGCTTGAAATGCGTAAATGTGCTTAAAAAAAAAAAAAAAAAAAAAAAAAAAAAATCACAATTTTAACAAAATGAAGTCTTACGGGGCTGAAAGTTTTGCATTATACATGGGACTAAAAGGGTACTTATACACAGAAGATATCATGCAATTTTTAAAATAGTATTTTCAAGTTAAATTAAAGTTCTACGATATCGTTTGTTTATAAAATTGTTAGGTGAAAGTACAAAAGTTACAAAACACTCTCCCCACTTATGTTAAGGAGTTTCTAAATAATAGGGTTATTTCAGCACGATACCTTAACCTTCCCTAGTGGGACGTTTAATCGGAATCGGGAACCGGAAAAATCAGAACTTTTTGGGGTACTGGATTCGGAAAATTTTATGCCTATTTTCCGATGCCAAAAACGATTTTTGTTTGTTTTTTTATTTGATTTTGTTTAAAGCAAAATCTTCCACGGCTGTTAGTAATGATAAATTAATTTTTAACACTAAAATCTATCGATCACCTCCACAAGTGTATCTTTTTACGTTTGAGAAAATATTTGCACATTTAACATGTATTTTTACGATACTCATGCAAATATAACTCTTTCGTTAAATATATAAAGATCTTTAAGAACCGGAATCGGTAATTGTATTGGAATCGTCTCCTCACTATTCTCTGCATCAATATCACTAAAAGTTTTAAAACGGATTTTTTCCCTACTACTACGTAGTGAGTCTTTGATTAAGACTTCAAAATGTTTTTAAATTTCAATCTTTTAAATATATATTTTTTATTGTGGACTGACTAGCCTGGGTATCCGGCGCTGTCCGGGTATTTGGAGGTGTGTGTTGAGAGAAAAAAAGTAGTAGTAGAGAGGCAGGCTCGAAACTGTGACGCGAAGGCGGAAAAGGAAGTGAAAGAAAATCTGACGTCTTACCGCTACTCCATGACGCGACCGGAAGTTCGGAACGTTAAAATTCGGCAAAGTCAATCCAATCGATACGATGACTTGCAAAAATGACTATACAAAAAAAAAAAAAAAAAAAAAAAATATCGACCCGTTGTAGAAACCTGCCCGGTTGAGGGTGAAGGAATTAATGTTTTTGGCCAAGTTTTCGATATTTAGCATCCGAGATTCCGAGCTACAAAATGATACCGATTTCATGAATATCCATTGCCTCTGTCGAAAGTTTTAGGCATGCATGCACACATAAAAAAATGAAATGTATTTCAGTATGTCTTATTTGCTTTTTCTGCCTCTACTTCATATTCTTTTTGTCCGTTCTTTAATGATCCTCTTTATTTCTTAGTGATCCCGGTTTTATTTTTACTATTGCTTACATTTTCATTCCTAGTCACGTATGCTCAGCTCTAGTTATATTTTAATATTTCAAAGTTTTTATTCTTGTATTTTGTATCTTGATATACACTTTATTTCCGATCTAAATGTCTTAAGTCAGTATTTATCTATATTTTACATTTTGTATAACTCTGGCCCCTCTCTTCTGACAGCTTTGAAATGCCATGGCCTAAAGAGATTTTCCTTCATTACGCATTTCTTGTTGATCCGATGATATAAAATTACTTGTAACTTTTATTCCTCAACTTATATTAAATGAATATATAAAACTGAACCGTCCGGACTTGCACGATTTGACGGTAAAAAAGAATCGGCCGATTCAATGTCATAACTATACATAAGTATTGAAATACATTATCTGATAACTGTTTTGGTTTCGATTCTATCTGATAGCACTCAAGTCATTTCTTTTTAAAACTTGAAAGCACTACTATATATTGGGTACAATACGACAATAGAGAACTGGCTCTATAATAAATTTATGCGTATTTTACGACCTGGCAACGCCTTGCGGCGCGCTAGTATATATATATATATATATATATATATATATATATAAACAGACACAAGTTTATTCGAATTTTGGTATTCATGCACTTATTGATCCATGCTGAAATAACGTTATTTAAAAATCCATTCTTAACATGGAGAGGGGAGGGTGTTTTGTATCTATTCTGTACTTACAATTCTGTACCTTACAATTGAATTAGAAAACATCAAAACTTTAATTAAACTTGGAAATACGATTTAAAAAATTGCGCGGATCAGTAAGTGCATTAACACCCGAATTTTTGAAGAAACTGTTTAGACCTTCGATCCTTACATTTACCTAATGCCCAAATTGTAGATTTTTTTTCAAGAGTAAATGCAAGGAGATAAAAGATTATGGCAGTTGCTAAGAATGAAAATAAGGAATGAAAGTTACATTAAAAAATGAATATGTGAACTCGAATTCTATAGAAAAGACAAGATATACCAACATTTGCAGAAGATTAAAATAGTCGAGATATTCCAACGCTTATAAGTATAATTAATACTAGCAAACCATGGCTATCCATAGGATATTAGCATTTTAACGGAGAATCCAGAGTTAGTTCCAAAAATGTCCGAATCAGTTTACGCTTTGAAAGCCACCTTTTCTCTTTTTCGAAAAGTTCTATTTTAAACTTTTTAAAGGGACTAAATTTCTTTAACCGTAAACTTTAGCATGCTTAGTGTCGTCTGCCTTTACTTTTTTTTTATTGTGGGTTTCTAATTGTAAACTACTTTGGCCATTTTTTCGGAGTAACTTGGAATTCTCCGCCAAAGTACCGAAATCCTGTTGATAAATGCAATTAAGAGTCTTAACAGACGAAAGGGCGATCAATGAAAAAGGAGAACAAGGTTCATTTGTTAAAAAGATGATCGAATTATGTCGTCTTTACAATTACATGCTTAACCGAAAGAAAGAAAAAATTATCGGGTAGAGATCTACTTAAATATTATAACCGTTCTAGTGATTTTCCGGGATAGAAAACAAAACCAAAAAGGTTAAAACAAATATACAAATGTTACCAAAAAGATAAGGTAAGTTTCTTTTACCTACCTGGATGGATTTGGTTTTAACTTATTTTAAAGCGTTTTGTTTTAGTAATTAAAAATGCAGATATGTAAAAACGTTTAGTTAGAACGAAAAACAAGATGGCGGTTTCATTCGAGCCTCAATAATCACTCAAAAATCGAAAATTAAAAAAAAAAAAAAATACCGATAGAAACACAAATAAATATCATCAATCGTGCGAAACTAATCTACCAGTATTTTAGTTTATTTTCGATGTTTGAAGGATCATCGAGGTTTGCCTCTGGCTCAAATCAGTCATTTTGTTTTTCGTTTTAACTCGAAGTTTTACACCACTTATATTCTTAACTAAATAATAAAAATACTTTAAAATAAATTAAGGTGCTAATGCAGAGAGTGATCCGCGCTATTTTTTAAAAATCGTATTTCCACGTTTAATTAAAGTTTTATGATGTGTGTGTGTTTTTATTCAATTGTAAGATTAAAGTACAGAATAGGTACAAAACACCTTCCCCTCCCCATGTTAAGAATGGCTTTTTAAATAACGTTATTATTTCAGCACGGCGGATCACTCTCTGCATGAGTACCAAAATTAAATAACTTATCCAAGTAGGTAGAAGAGTAACTTATCGTGCCTTTGGTTATAGTATTTTTTAAATATTTTGGTTTATTTCGTGTTCATCCCTCTTGCTTTGTTAGCTATTCTGAAAAATCACCGACGATTCTCATTTGCTTAGCGCGTCTGGTTTTGGCACACCAAGGATCTGTCTTTGGCATTCTAGCTGACATACCATGGGTTGACTTGATAGCATTAAGCCCCGTTTTGTTAAGATGATATACAACCAAGCTCAGCTTTATGTTGTACTCGCCAGGTATAGCTATATCATTTTAAGGAGCGCTTATTGCCGAATGGCCGCTCTACCAGGGAATACTGACGAATCCGTTAACGGCTATTTTTATACCATAAAGAATGGCTCTTCAGGAGAGCTGATTCCCTCCCCCCATCTTCTTGCCCTGGGAAACGAGTAAATAGCAAATTAAAGTTATCTTTAGAATGTGGAAAGAAAAAAAAATCATCGGTAGAGATCCAGAATAGTTAAACTCTACATGTTAAGAATGGAGGCTGCTTATGCAATTATGTTACCGTACTATTTTTCAAATAGTATTTAAGTTAAAATTTCACGGTATTTAAAAAATTTAATTGTTAGGAAGTACAGAATAGTTACAAAACACACTCCCCCAGGTTAAGAATGGCTTTCAAAATAACGTTATTTCAGTACGGTAACTCAAGTGCATGAATACCGAATAATGGGTTTCTAAATAACATTTGAAAATCTATTCTTAACTAGGTTTTGTTAACTATTTTGTACCTTCAACATAAAACAGGTAGGCTTTGTATTTATGCAGAATACGGACCGTACTGAAATAATACGATTTAGAAACGCAATCCTAACATGGGAAAGGGTAGGGAGTATTCTGGGTACTTATGCACTTATTGGACCGTGCTAAAATAACATTAGAAAACCATTCTTAACATGGGGGAGGGAAAAGCGTTTTATAATTATTCTGTACTTTCAAACAATTTAAAAGATGTAAATTTAGCTTGAAAGAAATACCATTTAAAAATGGCGCGTTGCAATAAGTGAAGGAACACCGTATTCTGTACTTCTAATAATTTAATAAACAAATACCGTAAAACTTGAAAAATCGTATTAAAAAACAAACAAACAAAAAAAAAAACAAGACAAAAGCAACATGATCCGTTCAAGTACCAGAGTTTTATTAAACAATTAAATCCTTTTTTAAAAGTAAAATACTAAACTTAATCTATATTTATTTTTTTATTCTTGAGGAAAAAAAGGGGGTGGGGTGGGGTGGTAACGATCTTTTAAAATCCGATCATTTGTAGGTATTTCCGCGTAATAGGGATTGTTTTTTTTTTTCAAGCTGAATTAAAGTTTTACGGGAGCTTATGAAATTGTAAGGTGAAACTACAGAATAGTTACAAAACGCCCCCTCCCCATGTTAAGAACGGGTTTCTAAATAACTTTATTTCAGCACGGTTCGCATTTTGCAGAAGTGCCCATTTTTTAAAAGTCACATTTGTTTCATAACCCTGAAGCACTACCCAAAACTAATAAAATACGAGTGACCTTCTTTTGACAGAAGGAAACATGGCGTTGATTTCTTTTTCAACAAAGCCAAGACAAAATGGCGCTTTCATGTTTTAAGAAAAACATTAAAAGTGAAAATTTCATTAATCTTACCGATCACAATTAGAAATATAAGAACTTTTACAAGGTACACAAGAAATCTGAACAATGTATATAGAACCTTATTCGGGAGTCTTAATAGCAAAAAATATGTATTCGCCATAACTATACGGACAGGTGCGACAATTTATAAGCAACAGATGAAAGAAGTTGAAAGAAATTAACGGAAAAAGTACATAAAAAAGAAAAATTAAAATAAACCTGGACAAAATATGTTATTAACTTTGTTTGATGTAAAGAAAACCAACACTTGATTTACCTGGATGTTAAGCAGGATTAATCCACTTTCTGGTCAACCTGTTCGGATCTAAAAGTTAACGAACATGAAAAGAAAAAGAAAGTGCGTAAAGTGGTCGAGTCCACTTGCTCAGGTGATTGAGCAAAAGGAGGGGTGGAGAGTAGGAGTTGGGACAGTGGACGAGTATGAATTAGTACAGGACAGTAGCCCACGGGAAAGGTCGGAAATACACACTCTCTCTCACACACACACACACACTCTCTCTCTCTCTCTCTCTCTCTCTGGTGGTTTTGTATGCTTGCGGATTCAAACGGTAAAGTCCCAACCTCTACTTTGAATAATACAAAACAAAAAAAAAACAAAACAAAACAAAAAAAAGATCCAATGATTGTTAAGTGGCGGGAGGGCTTGTCACACAAGTGTGTGGGTGTGTTGTCGCCACCCGTCAATTCATTCAATCTATTCATTCTAGCTTCATCTCGCCTTAACCCCCCACCCCTTCATCCTTAGTCCACTTTCCACCTGTTACAAGGGACGGGGAAGAGAAACAATTAACAAAAGTTGGCCAATCAGAATTAAGGAAGAATCTGAATCTCCCTGGCTTTTCTTCTTCCTCTTCTTGATGGAAACCCTTTGTATTCTTTTGTAAATCGTAAAACCGACTCATCATCCCGACCACTGAGGCGGAGGTAGGAAGGAGGGTATTGTTTCAACAGAGCTCTGGAGGCCTCTTAACTTTATTTTTATTTCATTGATACGTTAAAGCACGGCCACCGAGAGTAAGAAGAAGGCCTGTTAACTGAAAAATGTCTGTAGGCAATGTAGGTAAGATTTATCAGACTGTCAGTACTATATGAAAGCCATTTGAAAAAGAGCAATAAAACATTTTTAAAAAGAAAAAGGAACACAGTTCGATTACTACTTTATCTGAACTTTATTCAATATAAAATATAAATATTATCTATGTAAAATTAAGTAATTTTAAAGCAATATACAATTTAATACTGATAAAACTGAATTATGAATTTAGGGAACAAACAATTAAAGAAACATTAAACAAATATTTTTTGACCTTCGGAACAAGATCAGTGTAGTATCTGTTTTGATGCTACACTTTACCTTTTCTGTCTTCGGTCGGTGGAGGAGAAATCTTTCATGACTGAGATTATTTTTGTTCCTATCCAGAGTGCCCCTTATTGGGAAGCTGGATTTTCCCCACAAGATTATATGTTGAATTATTTAAATAACTATTATTTTAAATACAGAAATTATATTTAAAGTTTTGGTTTTCTGTTCTTCTATGTCCATTTTTTCCCCATATTTTTCATCAAAATGAGTAGCGTGTTAGTTGCCTCACAAGCCATCATCAGTGATTGCTCACTGGCAGTAAACTGTGGTGTTCCCTGGAAACCAAGTGACAAATCTCCCCAGATTTCCAGTGTTCTCCACCGTTTGACCACTTGTACAGATGATTGCATGTTATCGCAACAGCCGTTGTCACTGATTTCTCGTTGGCATCGACCATTGGTGTTTCCTGGTGTTTGGGTGACAAAATGCCTCCCCAAGGTACCAGATTTGAACTGCACACTTCCAGTGGAGATTTGGTCAGTACTCTCTCACCTCGATCTTTCCATCCTCCCTGACCCTTCACAACTAGTTGGTGTGGTGTGGCGCCAGTCGATGTCATCTACACCAGTTTTTTTTTTTTTTATTATTATTACTATTATTATGATAATAAATAAGAGTGCTTGTGCAGTGTACGCACGTGTATTTTAAATATTATTTTCAAGTTAAATTAAATTTTAGGTTTGTATTACTGTACACATAAATTCGAAAAAGTTGTCAAAAAACAAATATATCACAAATAAATGTTATCAAAGGCAAGATAAGTTACTCTTCTACCTATCTGTAAACGTTTTTAGTGGTTTTACTCACTTTAAAACGTGTAATCGCTTCGGAAATTATACAATGTTTATCAATATATTTTAAAAAGAAAAATGTCGGCATGTTTGTAACTTATCTTACCTTTGATAACATTTATTTGTTATATATTTGTTTTTTGACAACTTTTTCGAATCTATGTGTACAGTAAAACAAACTCGTTATGTAAATTATTTACAGTTAAAATGTTATAAAAAACAAAAAAAATTGAAGTTTTAAATATATTTCAAAGAAATGAATTACGCCCCGTGCTAAAATATTGATAATTCATCAATCGTACAAAAAAAAAAAAAAAAAAAAAAAACACTGCCGTGAAAAATGCTTACTTTAAAATATTTGAAAATACTCAGTGAAAAGTTTTATTTATTATTAAAAGAACGGACTGAAAAATATTATATTAAAATTGTTTGTTTTGCAGTAAAAAAATAAATAAATAAAATGAAATATTCGACTTCCTCCAATAAAAATAAAAGTTCAAACACGAATTCACTTACGATATTTTGATTAAAATTATCCCAAATGTGCAATTATAATAATTATTTTCCGAATGGAGAAGTGTTCTTTTTCTTTAGAACATACATGAACAATCGGTAACACATATTGGTAGCCATATTTTTTATGCCTTTTAGCATGACCAAGTGGTTGAATACCGGAAGCTGTCTATACCTACAACTTAATCAGGAAGTGACGTTACGCTGTCATATGCATCGGCCTTCTTTCTCGGTAGCCATGGTTAAAGGCGGGATTCAAAATTCATGCTTTCGATTTCGGTTCAAAAAGCACAAATAGTTTGTAATATTTTTCTGATTTTTTTTTTTAGATGCGGATTGTTCATATTATTGGGATTCTTCGTACTATTGTCTTAAACTTGAGTGTTATTTTCACAATATTTCGGTCGATGTAACCTCCGATCCTCTTCAGATGTACCTTGTCCAATTCGGGAATCTGCACGGGATTCCAAACGGAGACCTTTATTTAATCCACTGGAGTACCATGCTCTCGTTTCGTCAGCCATGACCGGATAGAAGTCCTTAGTAATTCGCAATTGTATTTTTTAACGTCACCCCCCCCCCCCACCGAGGATTGAACCTTTAACCACGAGAAGAGTGTAACCTTTACGAGTGAATTTTAACAAGTACCTTATCCACTACACCACGGGTCCTTGCGCAAGGACGAGACATTGTGAAAATAGCACTCAGGATGAGAACAGTCGTCTGAAGAATCGAACTGTTACGAATCGATTGTGATACTTTTGCCTTTAAACTTTCATTAAAAGCAGACATTGCTTTCAATCCTCTCATTGAAATCTTCGAAATCACTTACGCATGTCCAATATATATATATATATATATATATATATATATATATATATATATATATATATATATATATATATATATATATAAAGTAAAATAATAGTCATGAGAAAGTTTTGAAAGATGTTTTGACTGTCACTTGGATAGTAAGTGGTAGTTTGATTCAAAGTTTATACAGAAAAATCAAGTATTGCATTTTTATTTAGGGCTCTGAGTTTATCGCTAATCGCCTGCAGCGCCTTTACCGGGTAATACCGACAGAGCTGTCCAGACATGTTTTCCGCTTCGGAGTGCTCCTACTCGAGGAGCGCTGACTTTTCAATTTCACTTTCCGACCCTAATGTCATATTTCTAATTGTGGGAGATAAATAAATATTGCGTTTTCGTAGTTGCTGTTCCTTAAAAAAAATAATAAAAAAATAATAAAATAAAATAAAACAAGAAAAAAAAAAACAAACAACAAAAACAGTATTTTAAATTCTGAAATTAAAACATAATTTTTGTTTCTCTCCTTGCTTTTTTTTTTTTAATGGAAATCACTCCAGACAAGGCGTGAATCCATTTGATGCAAGGAACTAATAAGAAAAGATGATTATCGTAAAGGCAGGAGATGCTTATTGAAAAGATC